>NC_135389.1:2975167-3345167 GCF_051989625.1 Stigmatopora argus | reverse complement strand
GAATCACAAAAAAGCAGATCTGCCAAGAATTAGTGTCCACAGTCAAGCCTGTCTTGCATCTCCATGGACTGAGAGGCAGCCGTGCAAGAAGGAAGCCCTTGCTCCAAAAGCGGCACCTTAAGGCTCGACTGAAGTTTGCTGCTGATCACATGGACAAAGATAAGACCTTCTGGAGGAAAGTTCTGTGGTCAGACGAAACAAAAATCCAGCTGTTTGGCCACAATGCCCAGCAATATGTTTGGAGGAGAAAAGGTAAGGCCTTTAACCCCAAGTACACCATGCCGACCGTCAAGCACGGTGGTGGTAGTATTATGCTGTGGGGCTGTTTCGCTGCCAATGGAACTGGTGCTTTAAAGAGAGTAAATGGGATAATGAAGGAGGATTACCTTCAAATTCTTCAAGATAACCTAAAGTCATCAGCCCGAAGATTGGGTCTTGGGCACAGTTGGGTGTTCCAACAGGACAATGACCCCAAACACACATCAAAAGTGGTAATGGAATGGCTAAATCAGGCTAGAATTAAGGTTTACCAATGGCCTTCCCAAAGTCCTGACTTAAACCCCATTGAGAACTTGTGGACAATGCTGAAGAAACAAGTCCATGTCAGAAAGCCATCAAATTTAACTGAACTGCACCAATTCTGTCAAGAGGAGGGGTCAAGGATTCAACCAGAACCTTGTGGATGGCTACCAAAAGGGCCTAATTGAAGTGAAAATGGCCAAGGGACATGTTACCAAATATTAGCGCTGCTGTATGTATATTTTTGACCCAGCAGATTTGATCACTTTTTTCTGTTCACTCATAATAAAGTCATAAAAGAACCAAACTTCATGGATGTTTTTTGTGACAAAGAAGTATCTGTTCCAATCACTCTATCAGAGAAAAATCAGAGTTGTAGAAATAACTGGAAACTCGAGAGCCATGACATTACGTTCTTCACAAGTGTATGTAAACTTTTGACCTCAACTGTATATACACACAAACACATACATATACATAAACAGTGGTGTGCCGTCAGGGTATTCAAGGCCTTCTCTGCTGGCCTAAGAAATATCTGAATCACAGACTCATGTTAATTATATTTTGCCCATGAATACTTGAAGCATTTAACCAATCACATTTCAGCCATTATTTGTTGCCAGGGTCAGAAATTTGCCTCAAGGCCTTCACAATCAGTTCTGCAGGCTCTGCTGCATTAAATAAGCGTCAATAAGACTGTTGCTTTAACCAATCAGAATTCGATTTGGTGACACCAAGGCCTTCTCGCAGACGTAGGGATACGTCAATGCCTTCTCGCAGTCGTAGGGAAACGTCATCACGTTCACCAACTATGATTGGCTATTGATAGAGTAGGCGGACCAAAGCCAAAGAGAGCCAGCCAGAGATCGCAAACTCCACCCACAATGGCCGACGGAGGAAAACAAATGGATTTGGTTGCAGATTTGCTCACAAAGCCATTTTCCAGACGGACTTTTCTAGAAAAAAATGGACATCATTAAAAAAGGGTGGTCAACTCCGAAGCTAGCAATCCTGTTACAACCGGGAAAAGGGTTTGTTCGCCACTTTCAGTTCGCTAACTACGAGCGCTACCCCTGGCTCACGGGCTCCGAGGAACACTGCAAATTGTATTGCTGGGAGTGCTTGTTATTTGCCACCGATCGACATGGTGTTTGGAGCAACACTGGATTTGCAAATTTGACTTGTTTAACCAAAGCAGCAACGAGACACCAACGCACTGCCGGACACATACAAGCAACGGTGGTCTCCAAAAGTTTTGGGGAAACCCGAGTGGATTTACAGTTCAGCTAGCAAGTGCGCAGGGAAACAGAGCGCCACAACGAAAAGGTAAAGAAAAATAGGGAGATCTTAAAAAGTTTGATAGACTTCATTTCGGGGACACTTAGCACGACACACAATCCCTTCTGCGCAATAACTTTGGGGTGTGCAATGACAATGTGCAATATCTTTGAAATCTGTGCAATATTTTAGAATCTGTGCAATATTTTAGAATGTGTGCAATATTTTAGTATTATGTGCAATATTTTAGAATTCACCTAGCCGGGATGTGACTTTTTATACTTTTATACTACTATTTATGTTTTTTTTTTAAACTGGGAAAACACACTTTGAAAAGCTTGGAGTAGCACCACCAATTTTGTTATACGCAGCTGTGTATGATGACAATAAAGGCTTTTGAATTTGAACAATGAAAGCGCTGCATCCCCAAACAAAGGAAATTATGTGGAACTTCTTTCTCTCATTGCTGAGAGAAACACGGATTTACATTCCCACCTGTCCACTAATTAAGTGATTAGTGGCACGTCGGGCAAAATACAAAACAACCTGATCACTGCTATTGCTGAAGTGATGCGTGGCTGGATGATTCGCCTAAAGACGTTTTGCCGACGGACGTTTGACAGACGGACAGGTCGCCGAATGGACGTTCCACCGAACGGCCGTCCGGCCGAACGGATTCGGCCGAACGGAGGTTTCGCCGAAACGGGATTCGCGCACTCGCCCCGCCCCCGGATCGTGTGTGTACAAGTTTTTCAACCTCGGCCCGTGGGCCATATACGGCCCGTTAGGATTTTTAATCTGGCCCGCCGCCGGCGTTGTCCAAATTATAGTAAAAATCAATGATTCATTTCCCTTTGCCGCTCATCACTCTCAATTTATTAGTCTACCGTCAATGGCAGCCCGGGAATAAGCACTATTGGGCGGGCATGTCAGCCCGGGAATAAGCACTCTTGGGCGGGCAGATGTAGCAGAACCAACCGAGCCGTGAAATGACAACAATTGGGTCAAAGTCATCCTAAAACAGCATTTAATGATGAAATACAAATACTGGAGCTTTTTGGACATTAGAACCGAGCCCAGGGAAGTGAATTCCTCGGTAAAATGCTGCGATGATGTCGCGATAAGGCAAAAAAACGTCTATATACGTCCATTCGCCAAACTGCTCAAAATGCGTTTAATGATTAAATACAAATACTAGTATTATATATACAAATACTAGTATTTGGATTTAATCATTAAACGCTGTTTTCGGCTGGATTTGACCGAATTTGAGAGCATTTTGAGCCGTTTGGCGAATGGCCCTGTTCTTAAAATGTCCGACAAGCGACGACGTCTAGCTCCGCTGCCTCACAACGCGCAGCGGATTACTAGTCTGTATACACGATACCTATGGCAATACCAAGCAAAAAAAAGGACTCGTACGGTGTTTGTAAGGTTTTTGGGGGGTTTGTAAGGGGAATCATAATCATTTATAAGGGCAGTTATCGGCAGAGGTTGACAGGTATGGTACTGTTTGTCTCTGTAATGGTGAATGAGACTGTGCGGTGTGCTGATGGATTTAAAGCACATCTGGATGATTTTGAATTTTGTTTTTTTTGCTTTACACATTTGGCATTTTTGAGCATTCAGAAAGGCATTTTTCAATCCTACAGAACAACAAACTGGATGTAGAGTTTTGTCTTGCAAGAGTAAAGGAGTTTTGTGACACAGTTGAGCGCGAGAGGAGCCCATATGAGGAAATCTACGAGGCCACTGAACGCAGTGCGGGTGCTCCAAGCGCACAAAGAGGTCAAGTGCAAGATTCTCGCGTGCACTACCACGAACTCCACAACAGGATTCTGGACAATATTATTTGCCAGACGCGAACCAGATTTCAAGAACACGAAAGACTGATGTTTCTCTCCCTCCTCGATCCGCGCAGAAGTTTCGGGCATACCAGAAAACTTTCCCACATGCAGCCTTCTCCAGCTTAACCCAGAGCCACGGAGCACTTTTTGATCTGGTTAAGAACAGAACTGATTGTAATGTATGCCACAGATGATTTTACAGGAAAATCTCCCACTGATCTTCTTGACTTCCTTCAGCAGAAAAATCTGAGTGAGAGCATGGGGCGGCTGTACACATTAGTGGGTTTGACAGTGACCATCCCCGTGTCCACTGCTTCTGTCGAACGGACATTTTCAGACCTAAATAGAATCAAAACTTATGCAAGAAATACAACAGGACAGACTCGACTTTCAGCATTAGCTTTGATGGCGATAGAAAAGAACTTCTTGATGGACCTGAAACGCACGTGTAATCTGTACGACAGATTAATTGAAATCTTCTTGGGGAAAGAAAGGAGGATGGATTTTGTGTATAAATAAAAATATTTTTTGTTGAGTAAAATGTGTCTATTTTCCGAAATAATATTTAAATTTTTGGGGTTATTATTGATTATTTTTATATGTCTCGCAGCTGTAGCTGCAGTAAAGGTTTAATAGACATAAAATAGTTATTGAGCGTTGGATTGATTCACACGTAGCACTATTGAAGGCCCAGGTGTGAAATGCACGGCCCGCCACTGATATACAATGAATATATGCTATTGACATGCCGAATGTCCTGCTGTCCTATTCAAAGATTAACAGTTGTTGGATCTAGTTTGTTAATAAGTTGGTTAATAATGTCTTGCTGCTCATCAAAAGTTGTAATTTCATATTAGGGTGAAGTTAAATGAAGAATGTAGTGCAGTGCACTGTATTCACATGTTGAGCTACATCGTCAATGTCTGATCTCTAATGAAAACATTACCTGCAACAGTCAGACATAGCCCAAGTAGGTTTCGAGACAGTAATGTTCTGGCTAATGTCCATGTCAGCAAAATGCATATAAACAGAGCGCACAGAGTATAAATACTGGTATATTGCTAGACTTGTCTGGAGGGGGCTACATGGAAAAATTAAAACATCTGGAAAGATAAATTGGAAGAAAGTCTCTGTCATCAGTTCCAAGCACAGATTTTTGTTTAAAAGAGTTTTCTTTAGATATTGGAGGCAGGTGTTTCATCAGCAGACTAACTGCAAGTTCAATGAGTGACATCTCCTTTTGCTAATCAGCCTTTAAAGTTTAAAGGAGCCTGTTTTTAACAATTGAATGATATTGATTTGGTTTTTTTAGTTTTTTTGGTTCTCCTTGTTTTCATTCATTAACAGAAGTATAAATGCCAGCAATATACCGTTGCTTTCACTTTAAATAGACATTGGTGTAACTCAGTCCTGACTGAAAATACTTGTACTCATCACTCGAACTGGATCCTATTCAACAGGATTAGATAAAATGGCATGTGGGTCAGCTGGGACACACTCAAAGACAGCCAAGTACAGAGTTGACTAAAGACATTAGAATGTATGGTTCCTCTCTTGTGATTAATATTTCGCTACGATCAGTTTATGCCTAAGCTTTACTCGTTTGACTAACTTCATGCATTATTGGCAAAATGTGTCAAATGAAGGTGTGTAAGGTTTTAAACTAAGGGCCACAGGTCTGTGATAACAGAAGATTATGCCCGCAATAACAGCCCCTGCAAAAGTAAGACACAGGAAATGATCATCGATTTTCGGAGGAATCCTCAACAGACCACTCAGGTGAACATCCAGGGTACAGATATTGAAATCGTGGAGAATTTTAAGTACCTGGGTGTTCACCTCAACAACAAACTAGACTGGTCCACAAACATAAATGCCCTGTATAAAAGGGGCCAGAGCCGCCTCTACCTACTGAGGAGTCTACGGTCCTTTGGAGTGTGCAGGACACTGCTGAGGACTTTTTACGACACTGTGGTGGCATCTACAGTGTTTTATGCAGTGGTCTGTTGGCACAGTATTCATGGACAAAATATAATTAACATCAGTCTGTGATTCAGATATTTCTTAGGCCAGCAGAGAAGGCCTTGAAGGCCCTGACGGCACACCACTGGTGTGCATATATATATATATATATATATATATATATATATCGTGACCGGACATTTCGTCGAAAGACGTTTGGTCCCCGGACGTTTGGTCCCCGGACGTTTGGTCCCCGGACGTTTGGTCGATCAGACGTTTGGTCGACCGGACGTTTGGTAGAACGGACGTTTGGTAGAACGGACGTTTGGTCGCCGGATTCGCTCGCTGTCAAATTATGACAGAGTTTACTGTTGATATTTTGATATTAGATATTTAGATATTAAACTCACTCTCTCTCGCATGTTTATAATTTTGAGAGCTGGTTTCAACAGTAACAATCCGGCGACCAAACGTCCATTCTACCAAACGTCCGTTCTACCAAACGTCCGTTCTACCAAACGTCCGGTCGACCAAACGTCCGGTCGACCAAACGTCCGGGGAACAAACGTCCGGGGAACAAACGTCTTTCGACGAAACGTCCGAGTACCTATATAATAAATAAATACATGAATAAATATATAAATAAATAAGCGTGTTGCTGAAATATATATATATATATATATATATATATATATATATATATATAAGCTTGTTGCTGAAATATATATATATATATATACCGTATTTTCACGACTATTTGGCGCATCGTATTTTACGCCGCAGTGTCAGTAACGAGTGCTATTTCTGTATTTTAGACACACAAAGCACGCACCATTTTATTAGACGCATATATATTATATATTATATATGGATGAACATCGAAACGCAATAGCGCTGGCTACCGGAAGCAGCTTATTTCCGGGTTCCGGTGCGCAGTGACTGCTGGGAAATATAGTTCTTGCGCGCTACACCCACACGCTTAAAAACACGCTTTAAAAAGGCAAGCTCGAACAACCGTGCAAGCAGACACGTTCGCCCAGGCGGCAACGATCCATTGACAAACCGTAGCGTAAGAAGCCCGGCGCTGCCTGCCACTTTTCGTGAAGCTGTGTTCGCCAGCGATCATCCACTGCTCCCACGCCGCTCGTAACTTTGATTTGAAAGCCCGGTTGCTCGGCGCTCACACAGGGCGCTCTACATTATAAGGCGCCCTGTCTATTTTGGAGAAAAATTTTGACTTTTATGTGCGCCTTATAGTCGTGAAAATACGGTATATATATATATATATATATATATATATATATATATATATATATATATATATATTTATTCATGTATTTATTTATTCATTAACTTACTTATTACCTATCTATGTCTAAAATGCCTTTCCTATTTTTGCATCCTCACCCTCTTGCACCCTACAAAAATATAGCATTTTATTTTAGGTGTTTTGCTATTACATTTAATATGGGTGTGAAATGAGCAGACTCAAAATGGATTGTTTGTGTGCTCTGATGATAGACACCCATTCTTAAACACAAACAAAAAGACATGCAAGGAAATAATAGTCAGGAATAATGAGCAGCTGATCAAAGTTCTTAACAAGAAGACATACAGTTCAATCTTACAGTGTACACCCACTGTCATAAATTAGAGCTTTTTTACTGGTTAATTATATGATTGGGTGTTACGTCCGAATTTTCTTTTTTGTGAGATTGAAATGGATTGGGGTAGCTCTGAATGCACCGTCCTCGATGCAACCGATGTGGTTTTTATCCAGTTGTAGGTTTTTGATTTACTCTCTGGCAAAGGCAAAGGAGCGCCTCCACCTCCTTTTGCGGGTGAAACCCCCTCAACCCTATCATGGACTATGAAGTTGTAGTGATGCTACACTGTGTGGAATCTTTCGCCGGGACTGTCCTCTGCTCTCAAGAACGAATTGTCTGCTTGGGATGACTCATCTTCTCTCAGGGAGTTGATCGCTTTAGTCGTTCGGCTGGACAATGGACTGAGGAAGCGAGTATGACGGGGACGTCTGATGTCGTCTTCGGGAGATTTCTTGACTGCTTCCTTGGAGCATGCCATTGGCAGGTCACCAATGGTCTCAGTGATAGCGGGAGCCCCAGTCTCGATGGGGGAGGTGTGCTTGTGGCTAGGCGGGGAGCGGCTAAGGCAGATAAGAATGAGCGCGTTCCAGGCACCATGTTCTCTCCTGTGACATGGTTTCCCGATGCCGATCTGGATCTCCAAGTTCATGTGTTCCTCTCACCAAAGGCATCCATCCCTTCAGGAGGACAACAGTCGTTCTTGTGAGATGCCTCAAGACCAATTAAAAGAACTAGGAACACCTCAAAGCGGTACGAGACTGAAACTAGTCGATTCAGGGTCAGATGACTGTTTTTTTAACAATGTGTGGTTGATAATCTTAAATGCCCATAATAAGTATAATAAGGTTTGCTATGTCCAAAAGGGTGTTTCTTGGATCTCCATGGGCGTTTCTCAGGTTTGTTACAGATCCACTGAAATTCAAAATGTCCGGAAATCATTTTGAAGTCCAGTTTCCTAGTTATGCCATGCTAATTGCATAGTTGTGTTATGCTCTCCTGATTAAAAGTGCACAACCCTAATATTGGCAAAGGCATTGTGTAAATTGGAGTACCTTTGGCTATCCATACTGTTTACAATCTGCGACTGTAGCTCCCGGAAAAGCATCGCCAGCGAATGATAATTTATTTTAATTTGGGGAATGTCCCAGCCAAATATGATGAACACAAGGTGGTTTTTAGTGTGGAGCGCAGAAAAACCCCTCCTCCGAATCGTTCATATGACAGCGCTATTGAGCTTCTAGCCAGTGCACCATTGCCCAGCTCAAGGTTATATCAAGTCTCCAAATCCAAACAGTTGGTGTTAAGGGACTATATATCCTCATCACTAGCTGTCAGACAAGGCGGCCCGGCAGCTGAGTGGTTAGCTCATCAGCCTCAGATTTCTGGGGTCCTGGGTTCGAATCCAGGTCGTTGCTCCTGTGTGGAGTTTGCATGTTCTCTCTGGGCCTGCGTGGGTTTTCTCTTGGTTCTCCAGTTTCCTCCCACATTCCAGAAACATGTGTGGTAGGCTTGTTGGACACTCTAAATCAGAGTTTCCCAACCTTTTTTGAGCGGCGGCAAACTTTTTGCATTGAAAAAATCTCAAGGGGACACCACCATCTGACGATCTTTTAATTTAAAACACTGTCACCTATATTAACAATAGTCATTTTCTCATCAAAGTTTTATGAGCAGGAATCACATAAACCTCCAAAATTATTCCAAAATCTAATTTTTCACACTGACTTAATGTCACCAAAAGTTGATGTCCGCGGACCTTGAACAACTTCCGATGCTGAAAAAATAAGTAATGTAATGTTTTTGATCGCATAATTTTAAGACTTTTCTCCAAATATTACTTAAATCTCCTAATATTACGCAAAAAAATGTTGTGCTCACACAGACTTTAGATCGCCAAAAGTTGATCCCCTTGAAACGAAACAACTTCCAGCTCATGTTAGAGAAAAATAAGCAACAAAATTACTGTGTCACCATTTGAAACTTGTAATAGTCTCATCCCAACTCATTTTCTGAAGTGATTTTCTTTATCCTCATTAGTATGGCGTCGGGGGCGGTCTGGTGCGAATCCCAGCTGTCTCCGGGACAGAGGCGGGGGACACCCTGAATCGGTGGCCAGCCGATCGCAGGGCACAAGGAGACTGACAACCATGCACACTCACACCCATACCTAGGGGCAATTTAGAGTGTCCAATCTGCCAAACCATGCATGTTTTTTTTTCATGTGGGAGGAAACCGGAGTACCTGGAGGAAACCCACACACGGGAGAACATGCAAACTCCACACAGGCGGGGCGTGACCTGGATTTGAACCCAGGACCCCAGAGCTGTGAGGCTGACACGCTAACCACTCGCCCCACTGGGATGCTTTTAAAAGTTTCTCACTTTCTGAAATATAAGACCGAAAAAAACACCTGTTTTTTCCTTATAAAGCCTTCCAAATATCTCTTTAATGCAGGATTTGATGTCCAATATATGTGAAAGAGTATGAAAATAAATTATGCCATCAGAAGCCATGGAAATGTACAGCTGCCTTATTATAAACTGAAAAGGTCAATATACTAAAATAAACTCCAATAGAATCAGACACTACTTGTCTCTTCTGTCTCAATGGGTGTTCTAGTCTTTACATTGCCGAAGTGCCTGAACATGTGTCTCATAGTTAAACCATTTCAAAAGGATTAACAGAAACAAACTTCCAGCCATAGGTTTTAAAATGATCATTCATGGAAAGGAGATACTGGCTTCTTTAAGGTAATTACCACAACCCTGCAACCCTAGATATGCAGTATGGTAATGAATAAATGTTGGGACTATGTGTGTTGCTTAAAATAAACAACCTTGCTTTTAATCCAGTGTGTTTGCACCACTATGTCCAATGTCTAAGAATAGTCAGACAAACCCTTAATCTCTCATCATTGTGATCGTTTCCTGTCATAGATGGATCTTCCAAATAGGGATTTTTGGAATCCGAGAAGAGCAATTGCCTGTGGTGTATACACTGGTATTGAACACAAGGAGTTGATAATACTTACACACTAATTACTTGGACTGTTCTGAAAAAACTACCTAATTTACTCTTTTTTAAAGGAGAATTAAACCCAAACAATAACAAAAAAAGGTTGTCCCGTTGTGACCCGTTGTGACCTGGTAATGCTGTATTTTCATTCAATTTTAAGCAAAGCAACCGAAATTATGTGGAATTTCTTTTACCTTATTACATTCAGCAATACAGTTCACAAGCTATGTGAGTGCATGTATGTATGTTTTAGACTTTTTTTGAATACTTATTTTAGAAAAAATTTAATGTTGATCTGAATAGGGTTTCTCCATCTGAACTATAATAAATAATGGAGAGGTTGTTTTTGTGGCAAAGGCTTAGTCGTAGTCGGGAGTAAAAAGACTGGTGAGATGTCATCCAGAGATGTTAGTGTTTCTTCAAGGGATTTAGATAACTATCACAGCTAGCCCAATTGCAATGCCAGCCTGCGTTTCAACTACCAATCACTTGACCTCATTCACTGCCACACACGGCCATGTCCCCGCCATGCCCAGCTTTCTCCCCATCATTGCTCACCAGCTGGAGAGCTATGGTTGCCAACCGTCCCTCGAAAAACGGAATCATCCCATATTGAAGTATGCGTAATCTCCGAAGAGAGGCACTTTGTCTCTTATTATCATGAAACTTGAGTGTCCGATTTGTCAAAAGAACGAATATTGGTAGGATGCTTTTTCAAGAAAATGCAACCAAAGGTATTCCCCTGCCAGTTTTTGACGAATGAGCATACGAGTATAACAATAGGAAATCCTGCTCATCTCATTGGTCAAGTTACGGTCGCTTGTAATGAAGAAAACATGGCACTATCACCAAAAAGTAATGCAGCATTGGGATTTTTTTCTATATATTCATAAAGACATACATACATGCATATGCATTCATTCAGGGCAAAAGGGAGACACAGTAATCCCTCGATTAGGCCAAGAACTTGTATGGTAGTTTAGATCCCGACGAAGACCATGAATGCGAGCCTCAGCCAAGCACCAGTGACGCGAGTGAGCCTCGTGAATTTTCAGCAAGCAAGGGTTGGTTCGAAAAATTCAGACACAGATGCGGCACTGACAGAGAACCTAAACAACTTTTTTGCTCGCTTTGAGTCCAAAGCCTACCACCCAGTCACACCACATCGATCACTAAGTACATCCCATACAAAACGTGGGAAGAAGCCCCACCCCACTCGTTGTGGAGGTAGTGGATGTGAGACGTGTGCTCCAAGCAGTCAACCCCCGGAAGGCCACATGGAATACCAGGCAAAGTACTTGAGGCCTGTGCTCACCAACTAGCACCAGTCTTCACGGACATTTTCAACCATCATCCCAGTACCCAAGAAGTTACCTGCTAACAATCTGGGTGACTACCGCCCAGTACCTCTCACACCAATCATCACTAAGTGCTTTGAAAAATTGGTACTGAAACACATCAAAGCCTGAGTTCCTCTCATCCACGACCCACATCAGTTTGCATATCGGCCGAACAGATCCACCGAAGATGCAATAACCACTGCCCTACACACTGCACTGAGCCACCTTGAGAAAAGAGGGAGCTATGTCAGAATGCTTTTCGTCGACTACAGCTCTGCCTTTAACACCGTAAGACCGGCCATTCTTATCCCCAAGTTGGCCAACCTGGGGCTCCCACTTTCCACATGCTTTTGGATTGAGGACTTATTGACCAACCGACCCCAGCACATGAAGCTGGGTAGCTACCTCTCATCTGCCAGAACGCTCAGCACCGGCTTTCCCCAAGGATGTGTACTGAGTCCACTACTCTAGTTGCTCTACACACACGACTGCAGACCCACGCATCCTGAGAACATCATTGTGAAATGTGCGGACGATACCCGGACATTTCGTCAACGGACACTTCGTCACCAGACACTTCGTCCCCAGACGGTTCGTCGAACGGACGCTTCGTCGCCGGACAGTTCGTCGACCAGACACTTCGTCGCCAGACACTTCGCCCAACCTTAACCACTAACCTTAACCACTATTAAAGAAGACAAAGGAAATTCACATATTCTTTATTAAAGAAAATATAACAGCAAAAACTCGCTCGACAACACAAACACATTAACATTTGGGCGTGTGCAAGTACTAAACACACTACGCACAAAACGGTTCCTACGTTGAGCGCTCCATGTTTGGAAAGACCCCAAAAAGAATCAACGTGAAGTTCACAGATGGGAGTTTTTATTTTTCTGTATTAAAGAAAATAAAACAGCAAAAACTCACTCGACAACACAAACACATTAACATTTGGGCGTGTGCAAGTACTAAGTGTGCTCATCTCTAAACACACTACGCACGAAACGGTTCCTACGTTGAGCGCTCCACGTTTGGAAAGACCCCAAAAAGAATCAACGTGACATAACAACTCAGATGTCACGTTGATTCTTGTTGGGGTCTTTCCACCACTTCAACCTGCTGCCCTCTGGAAGGCGCTACAGACCTATAACTGCCAAGACAAACAGAATCAAGGACAGTTTCTTCCCAAGAGCTGTCACCATACTCTACTTGAGTTCTGCACCTAGGATCTAATCGAGAATTATTACTACTACTTATTTACTGTTTACCACCTATTTATCTATTACTATTTCGTTATTATTTATTTATCCTTAATATTTAGTGATTATTTATTTACCATAATTATATATTGATTTTCCATCTGTTTGCTTGTTTGTTGTTGCGTCCATAGACGCAGCAAATAGTGCAACTAGGCGCTGCACATCTCCAAAACCGTGGAACCGATCCTCGACTTCTGACGGAACAAGCCCGCCCCGCTCTGCTGACGTCGCTTGGACTACTTATTTATTCCATATTTATTGATTATTTAGTGATGATTTATCTCTACTAGATATTGATTTCTATGTGTCTGCTTGTTTGTTGTTGCGTCCATAGACACAGCGAGTGGTGTGACTTGGTGCTGAATGTCTCAAAAAAACTATGGAACTCATCCTGGACTTCAAACGGAATAACCCCGCTTCATTCTGCTGCACTTTGATCCGCCAATAAATGTTAAAAATGATCTGTAAACAAATGCAATCAGAGCACTCTTAGCCACTTTTATATGTTTCATCGTTGATTTTTTCTTAGCAATCCACACTTTTTTTCTTTATTGAAAGACATTTCATTTGCAAAAAACACTTTTTGTTCTGTCTTTAGTTTTGGCATTATTCCACCTTCATATTTATGCTTTAGGTGGGAGCAGCAGCAGCCAGTCAGGGCTGGGTGTTGCATGCTTCTGGGCTGGACAAACAGACAGTCTAACGGAGTGGTGTTCTTGCGTACTCTAAACTTTGAATTGGCAAAACTTATCCATTTGAGGGCGCCTTCCAAATAAATTGTATGTATTTGTTAGAAAGTTTACATTGATGAAATAATAATAAAAACAACAACAATTTAAAAAAAACCATAAAACAAAATGTGCATTTGGTGGGCACACTGCGCCCGTGTCTTTTGCTGGCACCCCAGGTGATTGCTTGGGCGGCTGAAGTGTAGGCTGCATCTGGCTCCAGCAGTGGCGGTCCGTGCATTTTTTCGTAGCGCCTTCAACGAATCAATCTAACTCCCAAAAACTATTTTATGGCTATAAAACCTCTACTGCAGCTACAGCTGCGACACATAAAAAATAATCAATAAATCAATGCACCAAAATGGGGTAAAATCCACTTCCTAGCAGCATTTAATGATTAAATACAAATACTGGAGCTTTTCAGACATTACAACCGGGCCAGGGGGGTGATTTTCCCGGGAAAAGACAGCAATAGACGTCAGTGGCGTATAGGCAAACATTGCCCAAAAATAGGTAAATCCAGCCGAAAACAGCATTTATGGATTA
Organism: Stigmatopora argus; assembly: GCF_051989625.1. Taxonomy (NCBI): domain Eukaryota; kingdom Metazoa; phylum Chordata; class Actinopteri; order Syngnathiformes; family Syngnathidae; genus Stigmatopora; species Stigmatopora argus. The sequence continues at coordinate 3,331,063 of NC_135389.1, read as the reverse complement.
AATACAGATACTGGAGCTTTTTAGACATCAGAACCGGGCCCAGAGTATCATTTCCCCGGGACAAAGACAGCGATCAACGTCGATACGTCCATATACGTCCATACGCAAAACAGCAAAAAATGCACTAAAATGGGGTAAAATCCACTTCCTAGCAGCATTTAATGATTAAATACAAATACTGGTGCTTTTCAGACATTACAACCGGGCCAGGCGGGTGATTTTCCCGGGAAAAGACAGCGATGAACGTCAATGGCGTACGGGCAAACATTGCCCGAAAATGGGTAAAATCCAGCCGAAAACAGTATTTATTGATTAAATACAAATACTGGAGCTTTTTAGACATCAGAACTGGGCCTGGAGTAATAATACAATTACTTACAAAAAAAACAATATCCATCCTCCGTTCTTTCTTCCTTCTTTTCTATCGAAGCTAATGCTGAAAGTCGAGCCTGTCCTGTCGTATTTCTGGCATAGTCCGTCTTGAAAATGGCTTTAAATCAACACAACAATATATTTACTTGTGCAGCTCGCTCCAAATGCAGTTTGGTAGCTCTGGCTAATGGCTAGCCTCATAGTTGAAATATTATTTAGGAATATAGCCATATTTTACTCACCAAAATCCTTTTTAACTGTACACAATATCCATCCTCCTTTCTTCCTTCTTTTCGATCGCCATCGAAGCTAATGCTGAAAGTCGAGCCTGTCCTGTCGTATTTCTGGCATAGTCTGTCTTGAAAATGGCTTTAAATCAACACAACAATATATTTGCTTGTGCAGCTCGCTCCAAATACAGTTTGGTAGCTCTGGCTAATGACTAGCCTCATAGTTACCAACTCGAAATCTAATTGGTTAAAGCAACAGTCTTATCGACGCTTGTTTAAAGCAGCAGAGCCCGCAGAACTGATTGTGAAAGGCCTTGAGGCAGATTTCTGACCGTGGCAACAAATAATGGCTGAAATGTGATTGGTTAAATGCTTCAATATGAAAACACACATCTGGAAGCAGTGAAACCAGGGGGAAAAGCAATGAAAGGAAGCTAACAGACCATTTGGAATAATAAGTATTGATGGACAAAATATAATATGATTCAGATATTTCTTAGGCCAGCAGAAAAGGCCTTGAAGGCCCTGACGGCCCGCCACTGGGCTCCAGCAATGACAAGACCAAAATTGCCGACTAGTTCACTGATTGCATGAAAATACAGTTCATCTTGTGGGCTAGGGGCAATTTTGGGACTTGCCAACAAGCTGTTTTAATGAAAATCGTGAACCAGTGAAGTAGTGGGCATTTTTGTGCTTACATTAAATTAAGTGACCTCAAAATGCTGACCAGTTTACCAGAATTTTTCAGATAATGTAGACCGGACATGGCTGTGATAATCGAACAACCGTGAAGTAGCACAACCCCATTTATTATGACCAGATGGTCAGGCTTCCATACAATATTGAGAAGTGTATATTTTAAATGTTACACAATTACATGCATAAGATGATAATTTAGTGGGCAGTTTATTGAGAGCTTTATTCCAAGTCATGAAAATCCTCTTTGTCAGATTTGAGAGGCATCGTCTGGTCAGCAGGAGGTTTATGGCACACAAGAATCATGGTGATTGGGAGTTGTGATTGCTGTTTCTTTTTTGTACAAATACGGTTTTGTACTAGGACACCGTCAAGGCGAATGCCAAATTCGATGGCTGTGACCATGTTGTCATCAATCTCTGGGACACCTTGTTGCAAACTGCAAGCCCCATTCAAAATTTCTTGCTTATTTCTCAAAATACGAAGACCACGTTCTTCATACTCTTTGCCGTCATTGTTTTGGGGGAAATGCAACTTCTACTCCTCTCCTCTGTGGCGTCCACTCGTCTTACCCGCCCAGAGAGCTCTCTGTTTGGATAAGAGCCAGGGTGTCCGCCTGGTGCCAGCACTTAGAGGGAAATGAAACTTCCAACTTCCACTCCACTCCTCCGTGGCGTCCAGCCATCTTACCCAGAGAGCTCTATTTTCGGAAAAGAGTGACGGCGTCTGCCTGGTGCTCGCCATTTTTCTTATTCGGAGATGAGTTGAGTGGCAGTCCCCTGTCTTCCGCTTGCAAGTTTCAGCACAAATTTTGATATTTTTATGAACATTTTTTATTTGGATAGTTCAGAAAAATACTGTGATAGACTGAAGCCGCCAATGTGGTGGAGGATGACATTAGTAGTTTTTTTTCTTTGTAAATGATTATCATTATCATCACTGAAGTATAAATATCCTTGAACTAGTTATTTAATGGCCATTTCCACTTGTGCACTAGTATTACAGTAATACTTTGACATACGAGTGTCCAAACATGGGAAATTTGAGATACGAGGAAAATTCTGTGCACTTTTTTGCCTTGAAATATGAGACAAATTTGAGATACAAGCATACCAGATGGTTCCCGATGTGGCCATCCAGGTGGCCGAGTAGTCGAGAGGCTGCTTTTGAGAATAGAATCTCTGTTTTTTCGCAGCATCTCTCTCGCGTAAAGATATCTACGAGCACAGGTTCATTGCTACTGGAGATAGCATGATCAAGTCGATGATCTGCATAAAAGCCAGTGGAATCGACATGGACTTGAAAGCAAAGCAAGTATCTGAAAAAGACACCAGCGAAACCCTTCAAAGCGAGTCCTGGGTGGTTCGATAATTAAAAAAAAAAAAGAACTGGGATACACTCAGGTCTGAAGCATGTATTGTGGAAGGAGAGCTAATTAATCAGGTATGCTTAGGCCTGTGCATACTGACTAGAGTCAGGTTGACCTGCAAAGAGAACATTCTAGAATTTCCGCCAAAATGATGACAGTAAAGGGCATATATTTCATGTTTTCGATAATAACGGCGTGTAAAAGATGCAAGGTTTGCAAATAAAGAGTTGGATCTTGCGCTGTCTAAACCAGAACGTGTCTGATCGTGGAGTCTGTTCGAACCTCAATACATGGAGAAGCAGAAAGTTCCGACTTGAAAGCCACAGTGGAATACAATTAACATCTTTGCCTCGGTTATCGCATAAGAAGGTTTCAATTTAGTGTAACGTAAGATTAAAACTTATTTTTAAGGGTCCATAGTAATCTAAGTTCATTTAAATTAAATTTAAAGTTTATGTTAGCGGCCCGGAGGAATGAGTGGTTAGCGTGTCGGCCTCACAGCTCTGGGGTCCTGGGTTCAAATCCAGCTCGTTCCACAAGTGCGCAGTTTGCATGTTTTGCGTGGGTTTCCTCAAAAAAATGGTAGGCTGAACACTCTAAATTGCCCCTAATGAGGATAAAGCGGTTCAGAAAATGAGTGAACGAACGAATGAACGGATGAATATTATGTTACGAGGGCGTTGCCGTCAAGTCTCTCCCCTGTCCTTTTCTCTCTCCATCCTCCGTACACTCCGTGCTACTGACTGTCTGTATTCAGTAATGTCACATTTTAGTATTGAAGATCATAACCTCGAGATAGGTTTTTGTTACTTTGTGAGTAGGTGGTGAATTAGAACAAATAAAAATATGTTTTACTATTGTAATATCCTCTTTTTGGTGTTTTTTAGAGGGTGGGAACTGATTAATTTGTATTTAGTAACTTTCTATGGGAACATTTGATTTGAGGTACAAGTAAATTTACAAGTAAATTGACATTCGAGCTCGGTCCCGGAACGTATTAAGCTTGTATCTGAAGGTATTGCTGTACTAGTTAAAAGGCTGGTTTATTGAGATACAGGTGGAATAATTAATGACTTGCCTCTCAAAATAATATGCTGTCAAAATACCTGCTAGTCATTTTGTATCCAGTTTTTTCATCAGTATTTTATTCACAAGAGGCCAACTCTGCACCTAGGTTTTTAAGGATTAGTGAGAACATATTTGTGAAGTTGAATAAACGCTTGGAACTGATCACTGTCCTAGCACGTTTGTTATTTTGTAACAGGGAAGAAAGCAGTCATCCTTAAATACAAAAGTTCCATAAACTGACGTACTACCTCAGCATTAAAAGAACTTGTAAGTGTTACATAATATTTTTCAGAGAAAATAACATGAATCAGTGCTATTTATTGACTTTTTTAATCATCCCAGCTATCTTTGTGACGGCAAGTGGTACAAAAAATTAATGATTTTTTAACATACTATTATTGATCTCTTTGCTCCTCGTGCTTTGCAAATAAACTGCTTTTTGTCTCAAAGCTTCGCTCTGCAGGCCACTACAAGTTGGGAGTCATTATAATTAGTACCTACTACACAAGGCAGCAGAAACTGAATGAGTCTTTAGATGTGGAGGTGGGGGGTCACATTCTAAAACATCCCCCACCCAGACAGACACTCATCCTTTGTTCTTCTAGGTGAGATTACTGCAGTTTTACCGTGGGGTCGTGAGACAAGGCATTGAGGAATGTGCATGTGTCTGTGGTGGGGGTGTTCTGAAGTGAGGTGAAAAATAAGCAATGCAGAAAAAAAGTAATGAAAAAGTCAATTCGTGTGGTCTAAAACAGGCTACAATCAGTCAATTGCACCTTTTCAGTGGAACACAGGTGGACCAACACCACGTGTAACTTAACATTGAAAACAGACACCGATGTTAAAACAAGAATTAAATTAAGGCGGAAGCAACTCGATTTCATGCCAGACTTACTATACGCGTCTATTACTCAGAAATTAGATTTGTTGCGCTATCGGGGTGAAACTATGAAAGAACCCCCCCTCGCTCAAAGCAATTGTAAAGTTAACACAATCGGTGAAGAAATATCCTTTTACTCATTGGAATCAAACAAACAATAATTGTTGTTTTCATTGCACAATATTTTCATACAGTTGCACATTATATACAGTTGCACACCCCATATGTAGATTTTACACACACACAATACCTTCCAAAACCTTGTCAGCTAAATAGGGAAAATGTCGAGTGTTCACTATAAATTCTAGAAATATAGTTTAATTCTGAAAGGTATACCGGATGCTTGTACGCTTGATTAGTGATAACTTTTTTCAAATGTAGGCGGGGGTTCAAGTCTGATCAATTCCTAAAGTTATGTTCGAGTTTCTCATCTGTTTGATGGTGACCAACCAGGATGCTGAATTCTGAGCTCGTACTTCTATTTGGTGAGAAACTTTAAATATTTTCAATCAGTCAATCACTCACCATTTATTTTCTACATGGCTGTTTTTGTCCGATTTAAAAAAAAAAATAGAAACTCAAAACAGCTCTATGTACGGCAGTATATATATATTTATTGACTCAATAAAGGTTTGATATCAAAATGTAAGGTTATGAAATTTCGTTTTTTTAAGGAACTTAATTAAAAAATCCAATGCAACTGCATTTAGGTGAGTGAACGATGACAATTGTAAAAGACAATATGGGAATTACATGTTTTCTTCGATATAAAATCATGAAAAGGAATGGTTTATGGAGGATGCGTGGTCTTTAATCTCATCTCATTTTCTCAACCGCTTTATCCTCATTAGGGTCGCGGGGGGTGCTGGAGCCTATCCCAGCTGTCTCCAGTCCAGAGGCAGGGGACACTCTGAATAATAATAATAAAAATAACAATAACAGCAACAGTAACAGTAACAGTAACAACAACAATAATAGCAATGCTAACAATAATAATAATACTGCCATTGCCCCTGACAATGCCAATAACAATCTCTCATCTCATCTCATTTTCTAAACCGCTTTATTCTCATTAGGGTCGCAGGGGGTGCTGGACCTGGACTTGAACCCAGGACCCCAGAGCTGTGAGGCCGCCACGTTAACCACTCGCGCGACCGGGCTGCCCCAAAAACAATAATAATACAAATTATAGTAATATTCCATTACATTTTTAAAGCAGTTCAGTGTTATTTTACCAGTAAAATAATTTCGATGGTGTGTTGATATTGCCCTAGATGTGCTTACGAGACATAACACAATTACATGTCCCTCAAGTACTATTCCCATTTCTTACTTATAATTTGACGTACTAAAAACTGAACTGTAATTGTAACATTATTTATTTCACTCAATATTTAGATTTTTTTCGGTCATGAAGGAAAAGTGTCACGAAAACAAGTAATATGCTGATTGCCCAAGAGGAGCTTTTTATTATCTCCAATTGATCCCACTGATTGTCCAATCTTGGGACGGGGCTCCTGCTTCTAGGGCTGCAGGTGCTCACGTTGGTTCAAATTAAGCTTGTGGGGAGCCAAGGCCAGGATCATGTCAGCCTACCAGAGCTCAGTGATGTCTGCACTGAGGGCAGCTGTTACCCAGCAACAGGAGATCTTCTTATTGGGCGAGCACACCAACTTTTGTCAACCTCAACCTGTGGACTAACTCGTCCTGAACCATTCTGCATTGTCAGCCATTTGCAGGTAACAAAACATTGACATAGTGGTTACAAAAGTCTTTATTTGTATTAATTAATATTCTTAACTTGACTCGGTGATTCGGGTCCAGAGAGTGACTTTCAGTGCTGTTTTAATATTATTGTTATACATCAGGCTGTATCATATGCTCTACGGGACAACTTCAATAATAAGACATGACATCTAAATTTCACTTTCCTTTCATTAGCATCACTCTTCTTAAAACAAGACGCACGGTTTGATCAAGTAAATTCGAGTGAAAATAATCTTTAACAGTTTGAAAATAAATCCAACAACAATTACATTTTATTTTTATGCGTAAGAAATTTCAATAAAGGCAAACATTTCAAGGATGTAGGCAAAAGAGTGGTTGTCTGAAGTATATACATGTTACTATTTCAGTCAATCAAATGTCAGTATCTTGGATCATCCCGCCTACTTGTTATGCATTGGCTACCAACTGTAAGAAAGAAGAAAGAAGCAGAAAATTAATGACAACACTGGGCTTTGGCTCGTGACTTCAAAAATCAGACCAATAGAGTTTCTGCCTGTAACAGAGATTCAGAATTCACTTGTTCTCATTTTGCGCCCTATGTTTAACAATGTACAGTAATACCTCGAATATCACGGATAATATAGACTAGAGACCGCAAGAATTAAAAAACTGCGAAGTCGGATCACCCCTAATATTACTACACACTATACCACATGTTTTCCTGCCTATTCAAAAATACAAGAACACAAGTACAATTATCAAGAAGTGTATTTATTAAATATTACAATTCTAGGCATATGAAAAGACTAATGTATTTATCTAATTATAATATATAAATAAAAAATGTAAATACTAGTATTGTAATCACAATGAAAATAGTTCCTCTCCGCTTGATTTAAGTAATAATAATGAAAAAAAAGGTTATTGGGAGCTTTAGACCAAGTCCTCTTGACCAAGTCATATTTGAGAGGCATTGGATTATCAATGGAATCTTCAGGGAGCACCGGAGAGGCAACAAGAGGAGCTTCTTCTTGCGAGTGGTTTTCGGCGCGCAAGAATAGCAACCACCACTTATTTTCTTGTACAATGCTGTACAAGGACATGACACTATCCAGACAAATGCCAAATTCAATGGCCATGTTGTTATCAATCTCCTGGACCCATTGTTGCAAACTGCGTGCCATACTGAAGATCTCCTGCAGATGTCTTAATAACCTGTTTTTGGTTGTTGTTGTTTTTTTTAAGTGGAGAGGAACTAATTTTACTGAGACTACCGTAATTAAAGTATTTACCTTTTTTCATTTATAGATTATAGTTATATTGGATGTTGCGTGGTTGTCTTGGTTGACACGCCTCTGCAACATCACGTAGACATCGGGGACAGTGCCTCTGGATTGGCAGATGGGGTGGTGGTCCCCCTTTTTAAAAAGGGGAACCGGAGGGTATGTTACAATTATAAGGGAATCACACTACTCAGCCTCCCAGGGAAGATCTATTCCACGGTACTGGAGAGGAGGGTCCGCCGGGAGGTCGAATCTCGGATTCAGGAGGAGCAGGATGGGAGTTTGCCCAACCAGTCTACATGTGCTTTGTGGCCTTTGAGAAGGCATTCAACCGAGTCCCCCGGGGAGTCTTGTGGGGAGTACTCTGGGAGTATGGGGTTCTAGAACCCCTGATACGCGGGGTCCCGTCCCTTTATGACCGGTATCAGAGTTTGGTCTGTGTAGCCGGCAGTAAGTCGGATCCGTTTCCAGTGGGGGGTGGACTCTGCCAGCGCTGCCCTATGTAACCGATTCTATTTAACCGATTCTGTTCATCACTTTTATGGACACAATATCTAGGCGCAGACATGGCGTTTAGGGCCTCCGGTTTGGTGGCCTCAGTATTGCATCCCTGCTTTTCGCAGAAGCCATGTTTGCTTCATCAGGCCGTGATCTCTATCTCCCGCTGGAACGATTTGCAACCGAGTGTGAAGTGGTCGGGGTGAGAATCAGCACCTCCAAATCTGAGACCATGGTCCTCAGTCGGAAAAAGATGGCATGCCCTCTCCGGGTCATGGATCAGGTCCTCCCCCAGGTGCAGGAGTTTAAGTATCTTGGGGTCTTCTTCATGAGTGAAGGAATAATGGAGCGGATCGGTTCAGGGTCTGCAGTGATGTGGACTCTGCACCGGTCCGTTGCGGTGAAGAAAGAGCTGATCCCAAAGGTGAGGCTCTCAATTTACCAGTCGATCTACGTTCCCACTCTCATCTATGGTCACGAGCTGGGGGTCGTGATCGAAAGAACAAGATCCCGGATACAAGCGGCTGAAATTAGTTTTCTCCGCAGGGTGTCCGGAATCTCTCTTAGAGATAAGGTGAGAAGCTTTGTCATCCGGGAGGGGCTCGAAGTAGAGCCGCTGTTGCTCTGGATCGAGAGGAGCCAGATGAGTTTGCTCGGGCATCTGATTAGGATGCCCCCTGGACGGCTCCCTCGGGAGCTGTTCCGGGCACATCACACCGGGAGGAGGCCAAGGAGCTGGGGAAACTATGTCTTCTGCCTGCCTCGGGAACACCTGGATCTTACCGGAAGAGTGGGATAAAGTGGCTGAGGAGAGGGAAGTCTGGGCCTCCCTGCTGAAGCTGCTGCCCCCGTGACCCGACTTCGGAAAAAGTGGGAGAAGATGAGTTGAGATGAAAGATAGATTATATATAATATAGATTTATATATGAATACATTGCAGTCTTTTCATATTGTCATGATTTCCTGCGTGACACCGAGAACCCAGGATGCGAGGCATGAAAAAGGCGGTGACAGTGCTGCTGCACAACTCAGGCTTTAATGGCAAATATTCAATACAAAAGTGACAAAATAAACAGGGCAAGAATGCACACCGCGAGGAAAAGGCAAAACACATGACTTACGATTTACTGGGGAAACACGAGGTAGAAAAGGTAATTGAGGCAAACGGTAATCCAGGGTACACAGAGTAGTCACGGTAACAAGGGAATACTCCCACACTAACATCACAAAACAGTCCTGTTAATTTGACGTCACATGGGCTAATTATAAACACAAAACAAGTTGTTTTGGGAGGAACAGAACACCAGGAGGGTCACGAGGTGAGACGTACAAATCACCCAAACAGTACACACGAGAAGAACACGCACACCTCTATCCAAAACTCCAACAAAACATGACAGTACCCCCTCTTAAGGGACAAATCCCAGGAGCGGCGAGCAAGCCCATCAGGGGGTCGTCCTGGCCGGCCCGCAAAGAAGCGGCAAGGTAGCCTATCAGGGGGTCGTCCCAGCCGGCCCGCAAAGAATCGGTGAGCTCACCTGTCAAGTGATCGTCCAGGCAGTGCTACTAGGCTGTAGCGGAGCGTCTTGCCCTGGACAGTCCATAAAGATGTTACGGCGAGGTGGCGGAGCGACTCACCTAACACAGAGGCAATTTTGCCAGCTTCCTTGACCGGGGAGTCTGAAGGCGGATCGCCCCCATAGTCGTCAACTCCACCTCTGGCCTCCAATTCGTCGCTGGGGGGGCCTCCGTCACCGGCCTCCAAGTCGCCACCGGGGGGGCCTCCGTCACCGGCCTCCAAGTCGTCCCCGGCCTCCAAGTTGTCGCCGGGAGGGATCTGCGCCCCCGGCTTCCAAGTCGCCGCCGAGGGGGCCTCCACCCTCGGCCTCTAAGTCCTCAGCCTCCAAGTCATTGCTGTCGTGGCCCCCGCAGAAAGAATTGCGACCGTCGGGGCCCCCGCAGAGGGAATCGCCGCCGTCGTGGCCGCCCGAAGAGAGAATGGCCAGTTGTGTGAGGACCGTGGAACAAATTAGAGAATTTACATATAAAGTACTGCTCTACTTACGAAATTATGAAGTGACGAAAAAAGTTCTGGAATCAATACATTTTGTAAGTAGAAGTACGACTGTCTCATCTCATCTCATTTTTTGAACCGCTTTATCCTCACTAGGGTTGCGGGGGTTGCTGGAGCCTATTCCAGCTGACTTCGGGCCACAGGCGGGGGACACCCTGAATTGGTGGCTTGCCAATCGCAGGGCACAAGGAAACAAACAACCATTCACGCTCACACTCACACCTAGGGGCAAGTTAGTGTGTCCAATCAGCATACCATGCATGTATTTGGAATGTTGGAGGAAACCAGAATACCCGGAAAAAACCCATGCAGGGGTGGGAAGAACTCCACACAGGTGGACCAACCTGGATTATAAAACCGGACCCACAGAGCTGTGAGGCCAACGCGCTACACACTCAGCCGCCGGGCCACCTGTTTTACATGCAAAGAAACTGAATTATTAAGCATGTCTAAAGTAAGCGCATTACCTTCACTGTTTTCCCAGATAATATAAAACACCAACACCTGAAGGAAAATTTATTTTAGCGGGATGTGAGGTAGATACCTTGAATTGGTGGCCAGCCGATCGAAGTGTCCAAGGAAACGGACAACCATTTACGCATGCACTCATACCTAGGGGCAATTTAGATGTCCAACAAGCCTAACATACGTGTTTTTCGGATGTGGGAGGAAACCGGAGACCGGGTAGAAAACTAACGCGGGCCGGGAGTCCATCTAAACTCCACAGCAAGGTCCGAACCTGGGATTGAACGCTTGCTCTCAGAACTAAGAGGCTGACGCACTAATTACTTGTTACCGGGCCGCCGGCTTTATGTTAATGTAGGAAAATGTTTTTCTTTGCTTACAACTTTTGACATAAATGAATTTATAGTGGGGTGCTGGAGCCAGCTGACATGGGATGAGGGCACACACAGAAAACATAATAGTATCTAAAATATATATGTAAATAATATTATTTTGGTATGCAATTTAACACATTACTTTTTTTTACTTTAATACAGACAACATTCTTATCACACACCTCCAGTACGTCTAAGTTTTCCCGTAGTAGTACTGCTTTTTCAGAAAGCCCCCTGTCTACTGATGGAATGGAATGTTTGGAAGAAAATAAACTCCCTGTTGTGTATTACTTTGTGTGTGGCTCTGAAGGGGGTTATATAGTCTGCAGCACTTCCTGCGTTAACCACAACCCCCCTTCCCAACAGACACATATGAGGGTGCTGATATAACAAGAGACAGATGTTTGTCCAGCTGCTTAGGACACTGTATCAGAGTTCCCTCTCTAAAACCTGCCCACTTCTCTCAACAAACGTCTGCCTGTCATAAATCAGGAAATGTAAAGACTGAAAGAAAATATCTTCACATAAATTTAAGGAAAAGAAATGCTTGTTCAAATAATCCAAATATGCATCTCTTTGAACTATGATAACGGACAAAACAATGTTTTCAAAATATTTGGTCATCGTGGAGTGGAGTTAGCATGCAAGACAGACTCACATGCCACTACCATCACTCCGCAAAATCCACGCAGAATAGCTTCATGTTCAACAAGTTCCCCCCCATAATATGATTCAAACAATAAAGCAACACATAACAAAGTTCATCTAAATTTTACATAGTTGGGAATGTGAGTGTGAATGGTTGTTTGTCTGTGTTCCTTGTGATTGACTGGCAAACAGTTCAGGATATTTCCCACCTTCTGTCTATAGTCAGCTAGATAGAATCCGATGGGCCACAAACTGATTCAGAAGATGAATGGATGGAAGAATGTTTCTTTATTGTATTTTGGAAAGTGATGATGTGCTCCTTTTCTCTCTAAAAAGTCACAATTTAAATGTTATGAATTGTCTTCTTTACAATGTGATGAGGCAATCATGAGGGAAACATTATTATTAGTGTTATCATTTTAATGATCATATGAGAAAACTGGTCATACTCTGTATACAAACATATCTCTAGGTAGCCAGCTGTTATCTTGTCAAAATTTTCGCTGTTGTGAAAACTGATTGTCTTTTTGGGTGAGTTTTACCAAACGTCAGGTCATTAAATATTTCTCGAGTTTTGCTGTATATTGCCTCATCTAGGCACAACCACAAAGAAACAGGAATCTGAGGAATTCCAGCCTTAATAAACCTACTATTTGCCTTCTCAATTTGTGCCTCATGTTTCCTTTTTTTTTCTTTGTACCGTTAGGAGGAAAAGAAATGTTTCATGTGTGACTCAGCGACCCCCTACAATCAACCACCCAATCAGACGGGTAGCCATCGCATTGAGAATGTTGTTACTACATTTGCACCAAACAGACTCAAGACATGGTGGCAATCTGAGAACGGTAAACAAAAACAATGGAAGATCAAAAGCCATCACCTTTTGTGTTAATCTACATGGTGTCCTGGGCGAACATAGCCCCTATGACCAAAAGAAGCCATCACCAAAAAACCAACCACTGTTGACCCACAAAATCTGATACATTTAACCACAACCCATTTACTAAATCACAGTATTTATTCAGAATGTTGCATTTCTTAACATCAACAATAGTATACAACATAGAAAGAATACATGTACATTATAATATTAGGCCAAATATTTAAGTAATAAAATATGATTATTTGCATATTGCCTCAAAGTCAACCCTTGTGGCTTTTATTGCAGTCAATTGGTTTGTCACAGTGCCTACATAATTCCTATTAAAAATTGAAATTAAGGAAATAAAATATTAAACAACCACAAAAGTTAAAAACTATAACGGTATGTAGGCTTGTTGGTTAAGGGCGACAGAAAAAAAGCAACATGCCTTTGTCTTCTGATTGTTTATCATCTTCCTCTTTTTTGTAAAATAAGCACCTAATAGCTTGGGCATTTTTCCTCAAAATCATTTCTACGTTCATAGTCTTCTCAGACAGTAATCAAAAGATGAGGTCACTCTTCTCCCAATATCTTTCTGATAAGAAAACGACAAGCGGCAGGGTCAAGACTACACCAATACGTAGGTGTTGATATAGTCTCTTTTCAGTACGGAACTCTGTGAATTGAATTGAATTGAATCATTTTTATGACTACTACTATTTATGTGTGCACTTTATAATGAAGCTCTCATTGTACTTGTATAATGACAATAAAGGCTATTGTCATTATACAAGTACAATGAGAGCTTCACTATAAAGTGCACACATAAATAGTAATACTGAACTGACGAACGTAGGATTGTTAAAATGGCCCAGCAGGTAAAAGACGTACTGCCTCACGTCCCGCTGAATGTCATCACAAAGGACTTGGGCAAAACAAATTGTGTGAACGTGACCATAACAAACCTGCTGGAAAACAAGGATGATACAGAGGATAGTGAATGTCGCTCTTTGGGGCTTCACCTGTTGCAAATTTGCCTATAATGCCTATAATGACAATAAAGGCTATTGTCATTATACAAGTACAATGAGAGCTTCACTATAAAGTGCACACATAAATAGTAGTAGTCACAAAAATGATTTATATACGTACAATAAAAATTAAGCGAGGTAAAAAAAAGACTAAAGTGGTTAGCAACCGGTGAGGTAGCTATGGTGTTTTAGTGCAAGTATCAAGGTGCAGGATAAAAATGTAGTGCTAAGATTGAAGTAAATGTCTGAGAACATTACTTATTGATATGGACCTGGCTGTGTTATGGCATTTTACAAATAGTGCAGTGACAGTACTTAATGGAGTCTAGGTTGGGTTCTCGATGCAAAACTTGAGTTCAGTATGGTAACAGCTCTTGTGAAGAAACTGCCCCTGATTCTTTTTGTTTTGACATGTATTCTTCATCACCCTCTGCTTTGTCCCGTCGCAAGTTTTGGAAATGTTAAGCGCCAAGTTGTTGAGAGCGCACCACTCACTGAGTCTAAGGACCTCATCTCTGTAGTCTGCCTCGTTCTCCTCTGTGATCATGCCCACCACCATTGGGTCATCCGCTAATTTCACGAGGATGTTCTCAGGGTACCTGGGTCTGCTGTCATGCATGTAGAGCGAGTAACGTAGTGGACTCAGCACACAGCCTTGGGGTGAGCTGGTGCTGGGCGTGCGTGCGGGCTGGTGAGTGGGGGTGACTCAGTTTCAGGGTCGGTCTTTCCTTATCCTAATGTGTTCAAGGGGCATCATTAGAAAGCAAGGGGCATAAATTATAGTAGACAAGTGACCGAACCAAGCTCCACTCCCAAATGATTACGTTTTTTTTGGCAGACGCCCATAGGGGGTCTACCAGTTTGACCATTGAGCAACAAACATCAAATGACTCATTTATACGTATCAGACGTACCAATACAATCACATAATCTTACGGAAAATTGTAGTCACAAGTCATCCTCTGAGTCTTACGATCACGCCGGCGTAATCAATCGCACGGCATGTTTAAAGTGCCGTCAAAAATAAACTATTTTACATTGAACATTTGGGAAAGTGTGGAGTTCTAACTCACAGTTTTTATTTCTTATTTATAGACTACAGCAAACCAGAGATATCTTCGATTTAACTTAATCGTAGAAAATGTCCACTAGAATAGTGTTTCCGAACCGTTTTTGAGCGGTGGCACACTTTTTACTTTGCAAAAATCTCAAATCACACCACCAATTGAAAATCTTCTACAGTGATACCTTGACGTACGAGTGTCCCAACACACGAGAAATTTGAGATACGAGGAAAATTCACAGCAAATTTTAGCCTTTAGATACTTATTTAAAGTTTACTGTATGTTACGAGCACGTTGCTCTCTCTCTCCCTCTCCCTCTCTCCCTCTCTTACTCTCTTACTCTCTTACTCTCTCCCTCTCTCCCTCTCTCCCTCTCTCCGTCTTTCCCTCTCTCCAAAAGTCTATGTCCCCTAAACAACTTCTGGGTCACATGGCGTAAAAATAAGCAATGTATCGATTTCATTCTTGTTATTTTATGACTTTTTCTCCCAAGCTTACTTCAATTGCATAATATTACACAAAAAATAGTTTTGTGGTCACACAAACTTTATATCACCAAAAATTGATGCAAGTGAAACTTAACAACTTCTGGTTTGTGTTTCATTAAATATCAGCAAAAAAAATCTTGTGATATTACGATATGAACTTATTGTTCATTATATTTCAATTTTGATCTTATGTTATTCCTTTTTTTTCTCAGAATATTACAATGTATGAGTCCTTGGCAGTTAATTCCTCGCGGCACACCTGACCAACGCTCACGGCGAAACACTGCACAAGAAGGCACTCATGCTTTTTGGACAGGATATGTGATGTTTCATTCATTCATTTTCTGAACCACTTCCCTTACATGGGTTCGGGGGGATGCTGGAGCCTATCGCAGCTAAACGGATACCCTGAATCGGTGGCCAGCCAATTGCAGGCCACAATGAAACGGACAACCATTCACGTTCACAATCATACCTAGGGGCAATTTACAGTATTCAACCAGCCTACCCTGCATGTTTTGGGGATATAGGAGGAAACCGGAGTACTCGGAGAAAACCCACACAAGCCCCAGGTGAACATGCAAACTCCACACAGTGAGGACTGACCAGGGATTGAAACCTCGACCGCAGAAGTGTGAGGCTGTCATGCGAACCACTAGTCCCCAGGCTGTCGTGATGTTATATTTATGTCGGAAGTCGGAATTTGATTACTTTTGTGTCTTATTTTGGCCCAGTATGGTATTGTAATAGGTTATGGTGTCATTATAACAGTTGATGTTGTGTTGAGAAAAAATGTACCAAGCAAGAACAGAGGTCATTTTGAGTCAAGACCTGTCTTTTGCAAGTAAAAATCCTATAAACAGGAGAAGTTTAAAACTTGGACGTTGGATACTTAACTATGGTATTCCTGTATTTCATTGCTCCATTTATCACATGAACACAGAATCATGAATACGCATGACAAACGTAAATAAAATTATGGCATGCATCTGGAATTCAGTTTCTAATCAGATCTGTTTCAAAGCGATAGCCGCTGTTGCTGGTGATTATATAATCAGGATGATGATGAGAACAGTTTAGATTATTGCTTTTCTGTACACAGGTTTAGAAAATGTCACAGTCCAACTGAACCTGGAGGCAGAGTTTCACTTCACTCATCTCATCATGACTTTCAAAGTGAGTTTCAGCAAGTTGAATTGGGGTATATACCTTTGACAGTTGCTGGAAGAAAATGGAACTAATTTTGTCATGCTTGTCATTGTAAAAAAAAGATTCCATAGCATATTTTTCATATATACATCACTATACTTACATATGAACTACATTGCTCTTTTTATATATAGTTTGGTTGGTCCAGTACCCGGACGTTTGGTCGACGGACGTTCGGTCGAACGGACGTTCGGTCGAACGGACGTTCGGTCGAACGGACGTTCGGTCGAACGGACGTTCGGTCGAACGGACGTTCGGTCGAACGGACGTTCGGTCGAACGGACGTTCGGTCGAACGGACGTTCGGTCGAACGGACGTTCGGTCGAACGGACGTTCGGTCGAACGGACGTTCGGTCGAACGGACGTTCGGTCGAACGGACGTTCGGTCGAACGGACGTTTGGTCGACGGATTCGCCGCCGGACGTTTCGTCGACGGATTCGCCGCCGGACGTTTGGTCGACGGATTCGCCGCCGGACGTTTGGTCGACGGATTCGCCGCCGTACATTTCGTCGAACTGACGTTTCGGCGCCGGGTTCGCTCGCTCTCAAAATTATAATCATGAGAAAGAGCGAGACAGAGAGTTTACTGTTGAAAGCGATCAACCAGGTAATCTCTCGCTCTCAAAATTATGATCATGAGAGAGAGAGTGAGTTTGTAATTGCATTGACAATGTAAGAGCATTAATACCTAAATATCTAATATCGAAATTATCAATAAGTTGCGTATAAACATGAGAGAGAGAGAGAGAGAGAAGAGAGAGAGTTTACTGTTGAAAGCGATCAACCAGGTAATCTCTCGCTCTCAAAATTATAATCATGAGAGAGAGTGAGTTTGTAATTGCATTGACAATGTGAGAGCATTAATATCTAAATATCTAATATCAAAATTATCAATAAGTTGCGTATTATTGGCGTGTGTGTACATGTTATTCGTCGCCGGATTCGCTCGAGAAGTTTTAATAATTATATATTTTTAGTTTCACACCATTCTTGATTTCTTGTGGACTGAATTACTGTTTTTCATTGGCTCTTATCCTCAAAAACGTTTTGTCGTGCTGCATTGGTAATTTGTTGACTGTTTTTCATTGGTTCCCACCCTCAAAGACGTTTCGCCCTGCTGCCATGGTGATTGAACGCTCAGCAGACTTTGGGAAAACCTGGAAAGTATATCGCTACTTTGCCTATGATTGTGAAACGTCCTTCCCAGACGTTTCTGCTGGTCCCATGAAGAAGGTTGACGATGTCATCTGTGACTCGCGTTATTCCGACATTGAGCCATCTACTGAAGGAGAGGTAATATAAAGTAACTCTCCACACTTCAGAGAACATTTTCACAACAACTACAATTTCATGTGTTTAAAAAGAGTAAAAAATCTGCTTAATTTTTTTCAGGTAATCTTCAGAGTTTTGGACCCAGCTTTCCGGATCGATGACCCATATAGCCCCCGAATACAGAGTATGGACCTAAACAGATTGAGGTGTTTAGTTGCCACTGCCTATAGATATTTATTGATCATTAATGTTTCACAGATATGCTTAAGATCACCAATCTGAGGGTGAAGTTCACCAAACTTCACACACTCGGCGACAATCTTCTTGACTCACGTATGGAGATTAAAGAAAAGTATTACTATGCAGTCTATGATATGGTGGTACGGGGAAACTGCTTCTGCTATGGGCATGCCTCAGAGTGTGCACCAATCCAAAAAATAAGCTCTGTTCGCGAGGACATGGTAAGTTTTCATGGGGGAATAATGTTCAAATTTTCTCCCTTTCTTATTCTTGATCTTTAACATGGGGATAATTTATTTTATTTTCAGGACCACTCTACTTAATACAAAAATTATCACTTAGAAATACATGTGCGCGGCACAGTGTAGAGCAGTGGTCAGGAACCTTTATGACCAAGAGAGCCATGAACAATTCATATTTTTACATGTAATTCCTTGAGAGCCCTACTCAGAATTTAAAAGTAAAAAGAAACGTATGATTTTTTTTAGGTAATTCCAACACTTTTACAGTACAATAAGTATCTAAAGTATTTGAATAACATTGTTATGCTGTTGTTAATCAATGAGAATATGCAGAATGTGCAAGAGAGTCAAGAAAGATTATGACGAAATCAGTACTAGAGCTAGTGTCGACGCCATTTATATTGTGATATGCCAACGCAAAGCTCCCATTGGTCAATGGAGGAGGTAACGTCGCGAACACAGATATGTGCCAACGCGAAGCTACCATTGGTCGATGTAGTGGCACTAGAGATGGTGTCTGCGCCACTTTGATATGCCCCGGCGAGATTTCCATTGGTCGATATAGCAGAGCTCGGGGTAGTGTCAGGAACACAGTGATGTTCCGACACGAGGCTCTTTTTAGTGCGTCCACATTTTAGCTTCCAGGTTAGCAGAGAGCATAAAAAGAGACATTTCTGGCTCTCCTATGCTCGTATCTCAAATTTCTTGAATGTTGGGACACTCGTATATCAAGGTATTACTGTATCTGAATGGTTGTCTATCTATGCAATTGGCTGGTAACCAAATCAGGGTGTACCTAGCCTATTGCCCATAGTAAGGGTCTGGCACCCCTGTGATCCATGTGTGGACAAATGGCATGGAAGTTGATTGAATAGGGAAAAAAAAACAATAAATACTGTGATCCTTCACCCCTTCATGGCTGATGGCTTTAGTACATCACATTTTTTTATTTTAAGTATAAAAAAGTTCATAAAAATGTCAAAATCCATGGTGAAACTGGAAAGCGGAAAACAGGATAAAAATGGCGGAAGTCAGGCTTCACCTTTTTCTTCGGCGCTGAATTGGGTGGCACTCAGCGCTGAAGAAGAAGCGATATTTCCCCGTAGAATTACCGAGAAGGATGAGGTCTTGCCATTTCCTGATATCTTCGGATTATATTTCGAATCACGCACATTACCTTTGGAGAAAGACTACGCCGAGCCATTTCCAGCTTTGGTTGGATTTTGAGTTACCTTTGAAAAGGCCTCCTAAAGTTTGACGTTCCTTGATATCTTGCATTTCCTGTTTTTTGCGAGTAAATTTGGCAAAAACTGTCAAGAAAGACTATTTTTTTGAGTCGCCATTGAAATTGTCTCCTATATATTGACATTCCTTGATATGATAAAGGTGTAGCACGCCATTGCAGCATAAATGAATTTACTTCTTTTGTACATACAGTAATCCCTCGATTATCGTGTCTTCACTGATTGTGAAATCACTCTTTAGCGATTTTTTTTCCGCTATTAATTATTAAAATACATACGTATATAAATTTACAGTTTGTAAAAATGTGAAAATCCACGCTGAAACTCGTAAGCGGAAGCCACTCTTGCTACTCAGCACTGAAGGAAAATAAAAGTTAGAATAAGGGTGACCCTACTTCGCGATTTTTTGATTATTGCGGCAATGTCTGGTCTACATTAACCGTGATATTCAAGGGATTACTGTAATTGAGCTGGTAGGAACCATGTTAATATCAATTAACGCCCCTGCAATTAAAAGGGAGACAGAGGAAGTGAACGGACTTCCCCTCTGGAGAGGCATGCGTGTTGTGGCGATCTATATGCTGCGAATAAATAAAAAATAAATTCTCGTGAGGTCCACCAGCATGGTGAAGAGGTCCGAGATGTAGAAGCTGGTCTCTCCGCTCAGGTTACCGTGCTGCGCGTTGCAGCGACTGTTTTTCTCCACGAAGCGCTGCTGCTTTCGCTTGGCCACCGGCGCTCATGCGCTGCTGTTTACCGCCCAAAAGTCGCATCTTCCGAAGCGCGGAACTGTAAATTCTCGTTTGCAATAAGACCCACCTGTGAGAGGGGGCCAAAGAGGTCGGTGCGTCGACAGTTGGGCAGCGGCCAAAGGAGGGATCCTTGGCAGTCCAATCCCCGGCTGCAGATACTGGCTCTTCGGATGTGGAATGTCACCTCTCTGGTTGGGAAAGAGGTTGAGAAATTCTGGCTCGACATAGTCGGGCTCACTCCTACGCACAGCAGCTTGGGTTCCGATACCACTCTTAAGGGGGGTTGGACACTTCCACTCTAGAGTTGCCCACGGTGAGAGGCGCCGAGCGGGTGTAGGCATACTTGTTGGCCCCCGGCTCGGTCCCTCTATGTTGGGGTTTACTACCGCAGACGATAGGGTAGCATCCGTCCATCTCCGGGTGGGCGGACGGGACCTAACTGTTGTTTGTGCATATGCACCAAACAGCAGTTCAGAGTACCCACCCTTTTTGGAGTCCTTGGAGGGGTTGCTGGAGAGTGCTCCTTTGGGGGACTCCCTCGTTTTGCTGGGGGACTTCAATTCTCACGTCAGTGAGGAGAGGCGTGATTGGGAAGAATGGCCCCCTAATCGGAACCCGAGTGGTGTTCTATTGTAGGATTTCTGCGGTCGTCCTGGATTGACAATAATGAACACCATGTTCAAGCATAAGGGTGTCCATATGTGCACCTGGCACCAGGACACCCTAGGCCGCAGTTCAATGATCGACTTTGTGGTCGTGTCATCGGACCTGCGGCTGCATGTCTTGGACACTCGGGTAAACCGATCACCACCTGGTGGTGAGTTGGCTCCGATGGTGGGGATGGATGCCCGTGCGGCCCGGGAGACCCAAACGTTTTATGAGGGTCCACTGGGAACGCCTGGCAGAGTCCCCTGTCAGAAGGAGTTTCAATTCCCACCTGCGACAGTTGGGAAGAGGCGGGGGACATTGAGTCCGAGTGGACCATGTTCCACGCTTCTATTGCTGACTGGAGGTGCGGCCGCAAGGTGGTCGGTGCCTGTCGTGGCGGCAATCCCAGAACGCGCTGGTAAACATCGGCGGTGAGGGATGCTGTCAGGCTGAAAAAGAAGTCTCCCGAGGCAGCTGACGGGCACCGGGTGGCCAAGCGGCACGTGGCTCTGGTCGTCTCCAAGGCAAAAACCCGGGCATGTGAGGAGCTCGGTGAGGCCATGGAGAACGACTTCCGGTGGCTTCAAGGAAATGTTGGTACAAATTTTGGATGTCTCAGAAGCGGGAAGCAGTATGTATATATGTATTTACATACATATGTATGTCTGTGTTTATTGCGTATTTTCAAGTTGCATGAACCGCAAATTGTTTTGACAACATAAAGCCTATGTGATCACAATACTGCTTTTGCTGTAATATTTCGAGATTTAAAAAATTAATTAAAGTAATTTGTAAAAATTAGAGAAAAATTGAAAGTTAATATTAGATCTTTGTATTAAGTTTGTTTAATTAGTGAAAAAATCTTTTCACCAATTTAGACTAACATTTTCTCATAAACATAGTTAGTGTGTAAAAAAAAACCTAAAAAACATTTTTCAGCTAAATAAGCTTTATGAACAGGTTTTAATTTCGAACCACACATTTTATCAAAATGTAAAATATGTCTCGCAAAAATGACCTTTAATAATAGAAGTATTGCAAGTCCTGCGATTTGAGTATTGTGCATGCTCACATCATGATGTCGCGGTTCAAATGACACATTGTTCAGGCCTACTTGCAATTGAGTCGTTCTACTTTGGGCCTGTAATTGAAAGCCTGTGTCTTTGCTCTCCATATTCACCGTCACTCTCTAGCCCATGGACAATCTGCAACACAGTCGTTGCGGATTGCTTTTCCAGTGACTCCATGATGTTGCTGATTTTTTTTTCTCGATTTTGTTTCCCAGGTTCATGGTCACTGCATGTGTAATCATAATACCAAGGGACTGAATTGTGAACAGTGTCAAGATTTCTATCATGACCTACCATGGAGACCAGCTGAGGGACGTCACACCAATGCTTGCGAAAGTGAGTAGAAGCACTGGTTCACAGAATATGATTCTCATGGTCAATAAATTGGTGTTAATGTAAAAAAAATGCAAGGTCACCTTTAAAATCCAACAAAAGTCTGCACCTCATTGGAGTTGAGTTCATTCATTCATTATCCGTACCACCTATCCTCACAAGAGTCGCTGGGGGTGCTGGAGCCTATCCCACCCAACTATGGGAACCAGGTCGGGGACACCCTGAATTTGCTGGGCACAAGGCAATTTATAGTGCTCAACCAGCCTACCATGCATGATTTGGGATGTTGGAGGAAGCCGGAGTACCCGTAGAAAACACAAACAAGCCCGGGGAGAACATCCAAACTCCACACAGGGAGGACCCACCTTGGATCGAACTCTCCATCACAGAACTATGAGGCCGATTCTCTAACCACTTGACCACTGAGCCGTCTGAAGTTGAGTTGACTATAATAAATTATATTATTTATTTTCTTAATTGGTTACACAGTGAGAAGTGGGTCGCACGTCAGTCTCACTTTTCTGAAAACAATGGTTCAATCCTGCCTTCCTGTGTGGAGTGTGCATGGTTTATCTATGCCTGCATGGGCTTTCTCTGGGTACTGTTTTTCTCCTACATCCCCAAAACATGTATGGCGAGGGTGCTCAAACATTATTTGCTCCTGCTCTACTTTTCAAGTGGCCACTTCCTGCGATCAACACTTTTTCTGGGCCACCGACAAAGCTCAGCAGTTACCGCTTGTATAGGGGTGCCCACACTATCTCATCTACTAAAGAAATGATCAAGTAAAAAAGACCCAAATCTACCAGTTGAATGCCAAGGTACTAATTGTAGATCGCATGACATTAAGATCGCGATTGATGAGCACCCCGGATTCATAATATGCTTAGTGAGCACTCCAAATTGTCACAAGCCATGAGTGTGTGCATGAATGGTTGAAATTTAAACAAAAACTAAAATAAAAAAAAATCTGTTTTTTGTTTTCACAGAAAGTCTGAATTTTAATCAGAGTTGAGTGACTTGGATTATACATATTTTGTTGAATAGATTTGTCTTCTATTTTCAGGGTGTAATTGCAACCAGCATTCAGATTCATGTCACTTTGACATGGCTGTCTACATGGCTTCAGGAAATGTCAGTGGTGGTATGTGCAATGAATGTCAACACAATACAGCTGGAAACAACTGTGAGCAGTGCAAACCATTCTACTTCCAACACCCAGAGAGAGATGTTAGAGATCCAAACATCTGCGAGCGTGAGTCATGGATAGTCTTTTTGATCGTTTCCAAACAACTTGAGCATTGCAAAAGATATGTCATCACAACTGAAAGTTGAAGAGAAAACACGATTGTCAATAAGAAGTGATTTTATCACTGATTTAGGAGGGTGAGCAAAAAACAGATTAAGGCTATTATCAGTGAAAAAAAGAAATTTTCTGGAGATGAACAAAAATCACTACAGAATATATTAAAAGACATAAAGGCTTCAGTTTCTTCTTTTTAGGTTATTGAAGTACAATACAGTGGTATCTGTACTTAAGAAATGAATTGGTTCCATAAGTAGTTCCATAAGTAGTTTCACAACTTTTTTTGAGTGTAGAGCCATATTTCAAATGGAATTAGCCTAATTTGTTCCACAATCTTAACCCTCTAAACCAGGGGTCTCGAACTCAATTTACCTGGGGGCCGCTAGAGGCCGAGTCTGGGTGAGACTGGGCCGCATCAGGATTTCCACAAGAAAAGCACTGATAAAACTTTCCAACGTTATCAAATATCTTTATTTTTTAACAAAAAATAATGAATTAAATAAATTAACTTAAAGATGAATAAAAAATAAATCAATCAGTAATATAAAACCAAATAATACTAATGAGCATACAGTAGATATACACTGGCTGGCTAAGTAGAGAAAATGAATTATTTTTATTCCGTTTCAAATGTCTGTATTAACAGCTCTTTAACCTTTAACTTTCTGAACTTGAATGGAACATTGAACATGAAATATTCTGAACACGGCTTCTTTTGCCTACTCCTTGCTGCTAGAGACCTGGCAGCGCTTCTTCTCACATAGTCACATTTGGCTTGAGGGAGGAAGCAGTGGAGACCCTTAGTAGAGCTTGAAGATGCTCATCAGTAAGTCTGGACCTGTACTTGGACTTATTGAAGTTCAAGGTGGAGAAGAGCTTCTCACACAAGTATGTGCTCCCAAAAAGGCACATGGTCCGCTTGAACCTTCGGGAAAGTTCAGGGAAGCTGGGGGTCAACTCTCTCAAAAATTGCCCAAGCTTGTCTGCTTCTCCACTCACCTCCCTGAACTTGGCTTTGAGTGCAGAATTGCACTGCAGGTCAATGAGCTCCATTTGAAGCTCAGGAGGGGCATCTTGCACATCAAAGGAGAAGGGGTCCGCAAAAATTTGAAATGTGGCTTTGTGTGTCTTGAAGTCTGCAAATCTGTGATCAAATTCCTCCTGTAGCTTCGAAATGGCCTCAACATACTTCTCACCACTGAATGGTGTGCCTGCATCCACGAGAGCCTTGCATGCTGGGAAATGGCAAAGGTTTGTCTGAGAGAGCTGGGCTTTCCATAACACAAGTTTAGTGCAGAATGCTCTCACGTTGTCATAGGCAGCACTGACAAGTTGCCCCTGGCCTTGTAGCTTCTTGTTCAGTACATTAAGCTCATGTGTGATATCAACAAGAAAAGCCAAGTCCATGAGCCATTTGGGATCACTTAGCACAGGATCAATCAACTCACAAACGGCGTAGCTAGCTTTGACTGCTGCATTACTGTCTTTGGTAGCCTTCTTGAAGAGATCCTGTTGCCTCAGAAGACGGCAACCTGGTTGGCTCTCTCATCTCCCTGGTATTTTTCGTACTCCTCAGCATGTCTCATAGTACAATTACGTTTCAAATTGTATTCCTTGTGCACCGCAACTTTTTCAGTGTAAATGAGACACGTCGGGGTGCCCCTGTGTTCAACAAAGAAATATTGCACTCCCTACTTTTCTTGAAACTGTCTGTGCTCATCACCGACCTTTCTCTTCACGGCAGGCTTTGAAAGAGACATCTCTGGGGCTCTGTAATATGTTTTTCCACTTGGAATGAGTCTCGGGTTGATCTTTCACATTCAGTCCCGCGGGTTTGTGGCGCATGTGCACTTTCGCTCTCCGTTTCAATCGCGGAGATGGCTACAGACACTGACACAGACTGGATCACGGATCATATCGCCTCATTCAGTTCTATGCTGAGAGCAGCGGAGGAGTGTGCGTGCCGAGCGGAGGGATCGGCCTCACGGCTTCTCCTCCGCCCAGCTGATTGGAGGAATGAATGAGTGAGTGAGCGAGGCACTGGACAGCCCGGCCGATGTCCCGCCCTCCAGAGCCGTATACCTCACCGTGATTGGTTCATTCAGCTCCGAACCAAAGTTCCCTCTAATTTTTTGTTGGTCTGAGCAGAAAGACAACCTCCCTGAGCGCACTGAGTACCAGTGTGAGCGACATCATCGGTACTCGGATGATTCGCCTAAAGACGTTTCGCCGACGGACGTTTGACACTCTTGGGCAGGCAGATGTAGCAGAACCGAGCCGTAAAATGACAGCAATCGGGTCAAATCCATCCTAAAACAGCATTTAATGATTAAATACAAATACTGGATGATATCGCGATGGAGGCAAAAAAACGTCTATAGACGTCCATTCGCCAAACGGCTCAAAATGCTCTCAAATTCGGTCAAATCCATCTGAAAACAGCGTTTAATGATTAAATACAAATACTAGTATTTGTATTTAATCATTAAACTAACAAACACTAGTACGACCTGTCCGTCTGTCAAACGTCCGTCGGCGAAACGTCTTTAGGCGAATCATCCGGTCACGACATCATCATTGCTCGCTATTGGCACACCAGTATCACACCTGCCACAAGCAGGTGCATGTCAATGTTCCCTCTAATTTTTCATGTAAAACATGCTGTAAAACAAGAAAAACATGAGTGGACAGAGCTACTGCCACTGGCTGCCACTTAAACGGCGCCATCATGGGGAAAGGGGTAAAAAAAAAAAAAAAAAAAAAAAAAAAAAAAAAAAAAAAAAAAAAAAAAAAAAAAAAAAAATTATAAACAAAAATTCGATCTTTCATATTAAGACGGGGGCCGCAAATTATCGTCCCGCGGGCCGCAGTTGGCCCGCGGGCCGCAAGTTTGAGACCCCTGCTCTAAACCTTTGAAAAAGTGCTTACCAATTTTGTATGAAATATGTAAGCAAATGTATGCATGTAAGTGAAAAAGAGGAAAAAAAATGAGAAAATTATTTATTAAGCCATTAAAATGAATGAAAAATCCAAAAACATTTTACAATGGTGACGAATTTGTTACGGTCAGTTGTACATGAATCAGCAACACACCACCGTCCAGGGCTGATCAGCCATTGTCCGGGGGAAGGAAAAAAACGTGCCATCAATAGGGGCTTTTGGTCGGACAGTCACGTTCATACTCTGCCGGTAGGCTCTACCCCAAATGGGATGGTGCTTTGGTCCACCTGGACATTTTTAGGTCGGACTGGCGGCATTCCCTCCTTTTGGTCCCAGTGGTTGGTATCCCTTTACGGGGTGCCTGCAGGGCGTTGACCTCTGTTCCGGCATAATGGAGACGCAGCTTCCTGCTAGCAGATGGAAGGCCAGCTAGGTCTTGGGAGATAGTCAAAGGGAAAGCAACTCTTGCATGACAATTTCAAAATATATGTACACAGTAATCCCTCGAATAACGCGGTTAATGTAGATCAGACATGGCTGCAATAATCGAAAAACCGTAAAGTAGGATCACCCCTATTCTTTCTACATACCGTACTACATGTTTTCACGCATAAACAAAAATACAAGCACACAAGTACAATTATCAAGAGATGTATTGATGAAATATTACATTACAGGCATATGAAAAGACTGTAATGTATTTATCTAAATATAATCTATAAATAAAAAAATGTAAATACAGACGCTCCCCTACTTACGAACGCAATTGGTTCCGAGCGATTGTTCATAAGTTGAATTTGTTTGTAAGTTGATTCAGTGCTATATTTTGTATTATAATTTATGTTTAAGGCCGATATAAGTATGTTGAAGGTTTATACAAGTGCATTTGTATGTTTAAGGCTTGTATAAGTAACACGCATTGGTTTGTACTGAAAAAAAACATTTAATAAAATGGAGAGAATATGTACAGTACTGTAGAGAGAGAGATTTATGTATTAGAAACTGGCCAAAAGAAGCGACCTAATGACGATTGCACAGTTTTCTTATTTTTTTCATCATAAATGATGAGGTAGCACTGTATGGCATCATTCAATTGATTTGCAAACTTTGTGCAACGTTCAATATTTGGGTCCTGCTGCTCGATCTTTCTGTTTATAAATGGTACTGAATGTGCAACGCTCACCACTCTCACGCGCATCAAGCTTCGTTATTATTGCCACTCGTTTCAAATGAAATGGCTTGCCTCTTCCTTGCAACTCCCTCAATAGAAGCCTTTAGCTTTTTACCAACCATATTCAATATTGGATGCATGAGATATTTAATGATACAAATGAAAAAGGTTCTTTGCACACTGGAGATACATTCACGCACTTCCGCATT
Source organism: Stigmatopora argus (assembly GCF_051989625.1). Classification (NCBI taxonomy): domain Eukaryota; kingdom Metazoa; phylum Chordata; class Actinopteri; order Syngnathiformes; family Syngnathidae; genus Stigmatopora; species Stigmatopora argus. The sequence continues at coordinate 3,303,297 of NC_135389.1, read as the reverse complement.
GCAACGAAGAAGAAGGTAGATGCTGGGTGAGCTGAGCTCTCACAGCGCCAGGCGTCGGTATTAGCGGCGGAAAGAAGTACTACTCCGAAAAAGGGGCGAAATACAAAATTGGACTTGCGAAAATTTTTGGACTTAAACGCAATTTGCAGACATGTTCGTATGTACCGTTGTTCGTAAGTTGAATGTTCGTAAGTAGGGGAGCGTCTGTACTTTAAGTACTGTACTCACTGAAAATAGTTCCTCTCTGCTTGATTTAAATAATAATAATAATTATAATAAAAACAACAATAACAACATAACAACAACGACAATGACGACGACAACAACAACAATAAGAATAAGAATAACAATAATAACAACAACAACAACAATAATAATAATAATAAAATGGTTATTGGGAGCTTTTGTCAAAGTACTCTTTGTCAGATTTCAGAGGCATTGTATCAGGCGTACAAGGAACATGGCAACCGCCGTTTATTTTCTTCTACAAATATGCTGTTGTATAAATATATGACACTGTCAAGACGATTGCCAAATTCCATGACTATGTTATCATCAATCTCCTGGAGACATTGCAAACTGCGTTGCATATTGAAGATGTCCTGTAGAAGTCTCATCATGCCAGCTTCATTACTGTATCTACGGCGTGAATCCCTCAGAATGCTGGTTCATTTTTTTTTAATTCATAGTGGTTACCACTCGCTTAGTGTCCTTGCAAAAGGATATTGTGGCCGTTTTCGCTTCTTCTTTCTTGGTAAAACGCACGGTAGATTTATTTATGCCGCAATGGCATGCTACGCCCTTTGGCATAGCAACGTCACTTTTTCTCGGTCATGTAATCATGCCTCTTTTTTCCTGGGCTCATTGTATGCCAGGACACTTCGGAGACATTTTCATCGGTGACTCAAAATCCAAACAAAGCAGGAAATTCACTCGCAACAAAACAGGATAAGGCAGGATGTTGCCCTTCTAGGGCTTGTTATATTATTATTCTTCTACGGTAAAATATGACTTCTTCTTCAGCGCTGAGTGCCGCTAAATTCAGCACCGAAGAATAAAAGCCATGACTTCAAGCATTTATCCCGTCTTTCGCTTGCGAGTTGTAGCGTGGATTTTGACATTTTTATTAACCTTTTTTATATTTAATATACAAAACCGCGATGTACTGAAGCCACGAATGTTAAACCTGCAAAGTGGTGAAGGATCACAGTATACCAAATCTTGGCAGTGTATTTATCTTTAGTTTTTATATTTATATTCCGTCTGATATTTTGTAACTTGGTGAGTTTTCCATATCATGGAAGAAAGCGTTTCACATCAAAGCTTTTCATAACCCGAATATTTTGTGTGTAGAAGCATTCGTAAGGATGCGTACCACTTTACATACTTTACATTTGAATTTCCAATTTACTTACCGTATTTACTCTCATATAAGCCACTTTTGTCGGACAAAAAAATGATGACTGAATCGAGGGTACGGCTTATATGCGCATAAAAACACGACATGTACGAAACTGCAGGTTGACGACGATGACACGGTGACCTCACGACAAAATGACCCAAGAATATGCGGCCGATTATTTCAAAATAGAGAAAAGATAAACAGATAAAACACTAAACAAAATGTATTTTGACGTCTATGAAAATAATTCAAGGAAAAAATAAACTGAATCTTGCATAAAAAGTGAAAAAACACCCGTTCCCGTCACTGCTTGTAGTTAAACATGCTCAGACTGGCCAGACGCGAGTACACTTGTGTCTGCTATTGCTCGCTCACGGTGCCTCCATCTCACCGTAGGTACATGCTCTGACCATAGCATTTACCATATCAGTACATCACAATAGTTTAATCTGATCGAAGGTCTTGCGATCGATCGTTAAAATATAAACCTTGATACCTGCGTAATGTTTATGCTATTATTGCACCCAGAGACTTGGTGAACTACGTATAGTACTATGGGCATATTTCCTTGTTGTGCTTACGTTACTTCCTTTTTGAATTTGTCTATGTGCAAACAACACCCTCCCTTTCGGAACACAAAGGAAACGATTGTACATTTGTCATTACGAGATAAAAAAAAATTCCGCTTTGATTTTTTTTCTTTTTATTTCTTGTTTGAAAGAGACAACAATTGCAGTAATATGAACCATAAAAAAAAAATCGAGATATTTCGACATTAGAAGCAATTTTGCCGCCACAACTTAAACCTCTGGTAAGAAATTTGTCATTTATGTCATTACAAAGCATTGGATTCTCATCAAGATAGACTTATTTCTTTTTTCAAATTGAATAATTTGATATTTTGCATTTAGAAAGACGGGCATATTAACTTATGATATTGACCCTAATAATATGCTTGTGATTCATACAGTATCTCAGAAATGCCACGTGTGATGATTTTTCTTAAGATTTTCCTTTCAAAGTATAACACATTTGTACTCCCTATTTAAACCATAAATATGGAGATGAAAATTGAGAATCAGCGGGCGGCTTATAAGCGAGAAATTGTAAAGTTCAACAATTTTAAGGCAATTTTAGGGGTGCGCCTTATATGTGCAGGGGGCTTATGTGGAAGTAAATACGGTATGCTTCTGTTCATGCGTTTGTTCGGTTTATATTTTATTCACTGTAATAGAGTCAACAAATGAAAACATCTAGAACACGTGTCAAAGTGGCGGCCCAGGGGCCAAATCTGTCCCGCCGCATCATTTTGTGTGGCCCGGGAAAGTAAATCATGAGTGCTGACTTTCTGTTTTAGGATCAAATTAAAATGAAGAGTATAGATGTATATTACATTTCCTGATTTCCCCCCTTTTAAATCAACAATTGTAATTTTTTAATCATTTTTTGTTTTTAGTTCAAAAATCATTTGTAAAATCTAAAAATATATTTAAAAAAAGCTAAAATAAACATTGTTTTAGATCTATAAAAAAATGAATATTCAGGGCTTTTAATCCAGTTCTTTTAATCCATTAAAAAAATATATATTATATCTAAAATGGTCCGGCCCACATGAAATCGAGTTGACGTTAACGCGGCCCGCGGACCAACCCGAGTCTGACACCCTTGATCTAGAATAACCAATGTCAAGATCTTGTGAATTTGTTTTCTTCACACTGTTTCTTGAAAAAATAGAATGACAGTTATTTAACCAATTTCTTGTTGCCCTGTGTCTCTGTAGGATGCAAATGTGACTCTCTGGGTTCTCTAAATGGGGGAATTTGTGATGGGAGGACAGACATTAGAGTAGGACTTATTTCTGGCCAATGCCACTGCAAAGTCAATGTGGTTGGAGAACGCTGCGACCACTGTAAACAGGCGTATTATGGGCTTTCTGATACCTCAGAAGGATGCAAAGGTATGACATGATCTTTTACAATAATAATCCATTGAGTGATATGTAGAAGGGTGCCGTCCGTCGTCACACGTTAAATGAAATCATGCTTTATGTCATCTCTATGTTAGTAAGTTTATTCACACACATTTACTAAAATTAGGATAATGAGATGAGAAAAGTGACAAAATATTAACGTGATCCAAAATAATGCCTGAAATGCCAATTGATCAACACACATTGTCCGTGGATAAGAGTGTAAATAGTCTCAATGTTCCCAACAATTGACTGGAAACTAATTCAAGGTGTGCCCCGCCTAGTGCCCAAAGTTGGCTGGGAGGCTCCAGCACCCCTACGACCTTTGTGAGGATAAGCGTAACTCAAATTAATGAATTAATAAATAATCATACAGGCCTAAGGGGGTCCTTGGTTTCGTGACCGGACGATTCGCCGAAAGACGTTTGGCCGACGGACGTTTGGCCGACGGACAGTTCGCCGAACGAACGTTTCGCCGAAACGCTCTCCCCGCCCCTGGATCGTGTGTGTACATGTTTTTCAACCTCGGCCCGCCGGCCATATACGGCCCGTTACAGATAACATTCATTTAGGAATAACAAGGGCATGTACTGCCCCCCGCTGGACATATTTCTAAATACAAGTATGCACTACAATGTGCTGCCAATTTTTTATATTTTTTATTTTATCCTTGCGTTTAAAGTAGTAGCCATTTGGAGATCACACAGAACAGTACGGGACAGAAGAAATAGAGAAAATAAAGTAGTAGTAACAGTAAGTACTACTGTAATGAAATTGTAAATCCAGAAATCCTACTCCAGAAAACACCAGCATAGAAAACGTTGAGATTAATCTTTGAATTAAGGTTCTCAGCAAATCATTTTGAATATATATTTCCCAAAATAATGGGAAATTATTTAAAATTAAACTAGAAGTAAAAGTGTGTTCATGGCATTTTCAGATACTGTTCTCTAGAATTTCACATAAGTCTTCTAGTGTTGTTTTTTCTCAGTGTCAGACATCAATCACCAGCTTTGATAAATTACATTGCATGTCCAAATGACTACTACTTTAAATGCAAGGATAAAATAAAAAATTTAAAAAATTGGCAGCACATTGTAGTGTAGTACGTACTAGTATTTAGAAATATGTCCAGCGGGGGGCAGTACATACCCTTGTTATTCCTAAATGAATGTTGTCTGTAATGGGCCGTATATGGCCCGCGGGCCGAGGTTGAAAAACATGTACACACACGACCGGGGGCGGGGAGAGCGTTTCGGCCAAACGTCCGTCGGCCAAACGTCCGTCGGCCAAACGTCTTTTGGCGAATCGTCCAAGTACCCCTTGGTTTACCCTATATTGTATGCTCTGGGACTTTACTTTCAAACTCTACATTTTGTATGGATTCTCAATATAAGAAAAACAGGTGTATGTACCGGTCTGGTATATGTACGTTATCATCAGGGAGGACAGATAATAGTCTTAACTCCCCGCTTTTTTTATTTATTTATATTTTTTACCCGCAAATCTGTAGTTTATGTTTTTAAATGATAGACCTCTGAGACTGGTAGCTTTTTAGTGGTTATCACTAGCGTTGCAGCGATACAATTTTTCGGCTCCCTATATTGATTCCATAGATTTTAAATGGTTTGACAAGCTCCATTGAAAAGCTATATAATTGTGCTAGCCAAACATTTCAATTAAGGTGCATCAGTCGTGCATATTCAATAACCAAAAAAATGTCTTTCTTTTTAGCCTGCACTTGCAACCTTCTGGGTACAGTTCCCAATGGAAATCCGTGTGACAGTGAGACAGGAAACTGCTTCTGCAAACGACTTGTGATTGGAAAGGACTGTGACCAATGTGTTGTGAGTTAATCGTGTACAAATCAAGCTTAATCAACTAAAACCTAAAAGAATATGGAAGTTGATTATGTGTTGCTATAGTAAGTATGGATTTGTGGGAAGAAATAAGAGCTTAAATAATTTTATCGCAAGTCTTTGAAGGATGTAACCAGTTGAGGTGTCATGAAATTCTAAGAGCTGTTCTCTCTTTGTGGGTGTTCAAAGTCTGAACAGTGGGGTCTCAGCAATGATATGGATGGATGCAGACCATGTGATTGTGACCTGGGGGGAGCAATCAACAACCAGTAAGTTTATGTATGCTTTCTGATGGCCAATTACCATACGTGAACTCCCGTCTCTGAACCTCTTCGCCAATCAACTTAAAGCCTGGCTGTTAGACGAGCAAAATTGCGATCACAACGCTGTCTAAAACTGTGCGTCTTGTGTGTGTGTGTCATCGTTTGCACAAGGGACTAAAGATGGAAATTAGCCCTCGCCTACAATCTTGCATATTTACATACATATATGTTCACTCACATGAATATGAATATGTTCATTAATATGTGCTGTCTGATCTCATCTCATCTTTTTCCGCTTTATACGAAGTCAGGTCGCTGAGGCAGCAACTTCAGCAGGGAATCCCAAACTTCCCACTCCCCAGCCACTTTATCCAGCTCTTCCGGGAGGACTCCAAGGTGTTCCCGGGCCAGTCGGGAAACTCTCCTCCTCGTGGCCTCCTCCCGGTGGGACGTGCCCGGAACAGCTCCCGAGGGAGACGTCCAGGGGCATCCTGATCAGATGCTCGAGCCAACTCATTTGGCTCCTCTCGATCCAAAGGAGCAGCGGCTCGATTCCGAGCCACGCACGGATGACCGAGGTTGTCACCTTATCTCTAAGGGAGAGTCCGTGCATGCGCAGGAAACTAATTTCAGCCGCTTGTATCCAGGATCTCGTTCTTTCGGTCACGACCCACAACTCGTGACCATAGATGAGGGTGGGAATTTAGACAGACCGGTAATAGAGAGTTTCACCTTTTGGCTCAGCTCCTTCTTGACCACGATGGACCGGTGCAGAATCTGCATCACCGCAGACGCCGCACCGGTCCGCCTGTCGATCTCCCGCTCCATTCTTCCCTCACTCGTGAACAAGAGCCCAAGATACTTAAACTCCTCCACCTGGGGAAGGACCCAATCCCTGACCCGGAGAGGGCTTGCGACCTTTTTCCGATTGAGGACCATGGTCTCAGATTTGGAGGTGCTGATTCTAGTCCAGCATGCTTCACACTCGGTTGCAAATCGTTCCAGAGAGAGTTGGAGATCACGGCTTTATGAAGCCAACAATACCACATCACCTGCAAAAAGCAGTGATGCAATACTGAGGCCACCAAACCGGAACCGCTCAACACCAGGGCTGCGCCTAGATATTCTGTCGATAAAATTTATGAACAGAATCGGTGGCATAGGGCAGCCCTGGCGGAGTCCAACCCCCACTGGAAACGGATCCGACTTACTACCGGCTATGCGGACCAGACTCTGACACCAGTCATAAAAGGACCAGACCCCGTGCATCAGGGGTTCCTGAACCCCATACTCCTGGAGTACCCCCCACAAGACTCCCTGGGGGACACGGTCTAACGCCTTCTCCACATCCACAAAACACATGTAGACTGGTTGGGCGAACTCCCATGCCTCGCCAAGGACTCTGTAAGGGTGTAGAGCTGATCCACTGTTCCATGGACAGGACAAAAACCACACTGCTCCTCCTGAATCTGAGATTCGACCTTCTGGTCCTGCTCAGTACTGGAATAGACTTTCCCAGGGAGGCTGAGGAGTATGTTTCCTCTATAATTGGAACACACCCTCCGGGGGACGACCAATCCAGAGGCACTGTCCCTGATGTCCACACAATGTTGCAGAGACGTGTCAACCAAGACAGCCCCACAACATCCAGAGCCTTTAGAAACCCCGGGCGGATCTCATTCACCCCCGGGCCCTTACCACAGAGGAGCTTTTTAGCCACCTCGGCGACTTCAACATCCCCAGAGATAAGGTCCTCCTGGGCCACACGGGCATCTGCCCCCACCATCAGAGCCAACTCACCACCAGGTGGTAAACGGTTGACAGCGCCGCCATTCTTTGTCTGGTCAATCACCTCACACCAGTTTGCCATGGGTGACCCTACAAGGCCCCAGACAACATAGCTCCAAGGATTCAACCTTTGCGGTTTCACTACATCGCAGATTTTTTTCTGGGGGAACGTTTTTTGTAAGTTCATAAAAATGTGAAAATCCATGCTGAAACTCGGAAGCAGAAGCCACTCCCCTGTCCTCCGCTTGCTACTAGAACTCAGCACTGAAGTAAAAAAAAATATATATATATATATATATAGACACTCCCCTACTTACGAACGAGTTAGGTTCCGAGCGATTGTTCATAAGTTGAATTTGTTTGTAAGTTGATTCAGTGCTATATTTTGTATTATAATTTATGTTTAAGGCCTATATAAGTATATTGAAGGTTTATATAAGTGCATTTGTATGTTTAAGGCTTGTATAAGTAACACGCATTGGTTTGTACTGAAAAAAACATTTAATAAAATGGAGAGAATATGCACAGTACTGTATAGAGAGAGAGAGAGATTTATGTATTAGAAACTGGCCGAAAGAAGCGATCTAACGACGATTGCACAGTTTTCTTATTTTTTTCATCATAAATGATGCGGTAGCACTGTATGGCATCATTCAATTGATTTGCAAACTTTGTGCAACGTTCAATATTTGGGTCCTGCTGCTCGATCTTTCTGTTTAGAAATGGTACTGACGGTCGAACGATTCAATGTCCGTGAAACGCTCACCACTCTCACGCGCATCAAGCTTCGTTATTATTGCCACTCGTTTCAAATGAAATGGCTTGCCTCTTCCTTGCAACTCCCTCAATAGAAGCCTTTAGCTTTTTACCAACCATATTCAATAATGGATGCATGAGATATTTAATGATACAAATGAAAAAGGTTCTGTGCACACTGGAGATACATTCACGCACTTCCGCATTGCAACGAAGAAGAAGGTAGATGCTGGGTGAGCTGAGCTCTCACAACGCCAGGCGTCGGTATTAGCGGCGGAAAGAAGTACTACTCTGAAAAAGGCGCGAAATACAAAATTGGACTTACGAACATTTTTCGACTTAAACGCAATTTGCAGACATGTTCGTATGTACCGTTGTTCGTAAGTTGAATGTTCGTAAGTAGGGGAGCGTCTGTATATGTAAAATTATTTTTTTTAAATAGGGGTGATCCTACTTTGCGTTTTTTTTGTTTATCGTGGCCATGTCTGGTCTACATTAACCGCGATAATCGAGAGATTACTGTAGTGTCTCAAAGATGGGGCATAGGATACGGGTTTTGGTTGAGTGGGTGGAGATGAGTCATCAATTATGGTTTCATTTCAAGTCACCTCTGATGCAAATTCACACATCGATACTCTCTCAGGTGTAATCAGCTGACTGGTCAGTGCGTCTGCAGAGATCATATGTTTGGACGTCGCTGTGATCAAGTTGAGTCTGGATTTTACTTCATTGCCCTGGACCACTACACCTATGAGGCAGAGGATGCCAAGTTTGGACCTGTGAGTAACCTATAACATGTTTTCTCATCTTGATTGACAAAATACTGGTAGATAGAAATATACTTTATTCACACACAAAGGAAATTCTATTATAATATACATTTATTCACAATTGCTAAGTTATAGTTTGCCTTAATTGCAATGTAACAGATAGCCTTGATAGCCTTTGACATTGGACTTTTTTCTTTAGCGACTGCATTTCCACCACATTTGATCATTGAAATATGTTATCATGAATAAATAATAAATAATATCATGAATATATTATTAATAGCCACCCAATGACCAATCAACAAACTAGACTGGTCCACAAACATAGATGCCCTGTATAAAAAAAGGGGCCAGAGCCACCTCTACCAACTGAGGAGTCTACGGTCCTTTGGAGTGTGCAGGACACTGCTGAGGACTTTTTACGAGACTGTGGTGGCATCTACAGTGTTTTATGCAGTGGTCTGTTGGGGATGGGGGAGCATGGAGAGGGACAGGAACAGGCTGAATAAGCTGGTCAGAAGGGCCAGCTCTGTTCTGGGCTGTCCTTTGGACTCTCGCTGACCAGGATGATGTCCATCATGGACAGCACCTCCCACCCCCTGCATGAGTCTGTGGAGTCCCTTCGAAGCTCTTTTAGCAATAGACTGCGGCACCCTCATTGCAAGAAGGAGCGCTTCCGCAGATCCTTCCTCCCATCAGCTGTCAGGCTCTTTAACAAAGAAATGGCTGAGTGTTAAGACCTACTGTATGCATGCATGTACATCTGTGTATGTATGTACATACATATATATATATATATATATATATATATATATATATATATATATATATATATATAAATATATATATATAAATAAATACATATATATATATATATAAATATATATATATATATATATATATATATATATATATATATATATATATCACCAACACGCTTATTTATTTATATATTTATTCATGTATTTATTTATTAACTTACTTATTACCTATCTAATTATGTCTAAAATGCCTTTCCTATCTCTGCATCCTCACCCTCTTGCTACTGTGACAACGAAATTTCCCGAATACGGGATGAATAAAGTTATCCAATCCAATCCAATGATGCAGTGCTTCTTCCACCTGACTTTGGTGCGGGCAGTCTAGTTCGATTCACACTCGGTTGCGATGTGATTGTGAGCGTGAGTGGTTGTCTATTTCATTGTGCCCTGTGATTGGCTGGCAACCAATTCAGAGTGTCCGCTGTCTGCTGCATATGGTAGGCCTTGTGAGGATAAGCGGTTTGGAAGAATGAATGAATAAATGAATATTACTAATATGTTTAAATGTGATCAGTCGAAATCTATCTAATTTTTTTCCGTAACTATGGTCTAAATCATAAGCTCTTCCATGTTTCCACCCTAATGAAATATGGTTTTGCTGATTGTCTAATATTTTTGGTCCCTATAGGGTGTAAAGGTGATTTCAAGGCCCAACCCTCAGGATCATAGTCCGACCTGGACTGGTTTTGGCCTGGTCAAAATCCCAGAGGGAGCGTTCCTTGAATTTACTATTAACAACATTCCTTTCTCAATGGAGTATGACGTCCTCATCCGTTATGAGCCTCAGGTAGGACATGGACACATAAAGACTACAAAGGTTTTTTCACAATATTCTGTTGATGGGTGGTGAGAGTGACTGTAGTGTTTTCCGCTGAAGTTAGAAGAAGACCTGCAACTAAAACAGCAGATTAGAAAATAGAAAATGTTGACTTTCCCTTTTGCATATTGGAAAACAAACAATGAGAAATACCTATGCAATCTTAAAGAAGAATTGTTTCCAAGATCCATACATCTTAAGCGAGTTTGTGTTTCTGGGCAGCAGCTTCAGCATGAAAACCCAGACTTTCTATTTGTGAGATACCGTGCAAACCAAAAAAATATATATATATTTTTTACCTTGTATCGAGGATCGTAGTCTTTCGGTCAAGACCCATAGGTCATGACCACAGTTGAAGGTAGAATCATAGCTTGACCAGTACCCTATTTACTGGCATGTGAGCCGCTTTTGTCGGACAAAAAAATGATGACTGAATCGAGGGTACGGCCTATATGCGTATAAATCACAACATGCACGAAACTGCAAGTTGACGACGCCAGGACATGATGACTTCATGATGTAACAGGTCTCATAAAACCCGGACAAATAGACCTAGGGACAGTTTTTTTCCCAGTGCCATCAGGGCTCTGAACTTGTACTAGCACGACACACAATCCCTTCTGTGGATAACTTTGGGGTGTGCAATAACAATGCAATATCTTAGAATGTGCAATATTTTAGAATTACCTTGCCCGGATGTGACTTTTTAAATTACTTATTTATGTTTTTCGTGTGCGGTCGATTGGTCGTCGGTCTTTTGGTCGCCGTCTTTTGGTCGCCGGTCTTTTGGTCGCGGTCTTTTGGTCGCCCCGACCGCGACAACGGGCGACCAAAAGACCGGCGACCAAAAGACCGGCGACCAAAAGACCGACGACCAAAAGACCGACGACCAAAAGACCGGCGACAAAACAAGGTAAAACAACACGGTCTACGCATCAATAAAAGCCAACAATGGCCATGAGCAGTTTCACTGAGCCAACGTGTGAGTGTATAAGAGTTTGTATGTACATGTGTTGTCCCTTTAAGAAGCTACGTCAGTCAGGGTTTTAACAAGTTCTCCAACAAAAAACAGTAAAAGTCCGGGAAATTTGGAGCTTTTCTTTAGCCTAATAATTACTAGGGCATTAAGTATGACTAAATAGTAATTTGCAGTTTGTATTTAGGGAATTTGAGAAACGATTTAAATGGTAATTATCACTTACCTTCCGGGCGACCAAAAGACCGGCGACCAATCGACCGTGTACCATGTTTTTATTGGGAAAAATGCACTTTGTGGTGTAGCACCACCAATTTTGTTATACACAGCTGTATATAATGACAATAAAGGCTTTTTGATTTTTTGATTTTTGATAATGGCGCAGTGACATCATGACACCAGACAATGCAGCCGATACGGTCATTCATTTCAAAATAGAGAAAAGATAAACAGATAAAACACTAAACAAAATGTATTTTGACGTCTATGAATGAAATTCAAGAAAAAAAAACGTACGTATCTTGCATAAAACGTGAAAAAACTCATGTTCCCGTCACTGCTCGCTCGGGGCACGGCCATTTTACCTAGGTCAGGGTGCGGCCATCTTACCTAAGGCCCTGCCGTCTAAACGTAGTTAAACATGCTCTGACTGGCCAGACGTGAGTAGCCTTGATTGTGAAATAAAACAAAATTCCACTTTGATTTTTTTTCGTTTTATTTCTTGTTCGGAAGTGACAACTATTGGAGTATTATGAACCATCAAAATAATTGAGATATTTTGACATTAGAAGCAGTATGGCTGCCACAACATCTCAAACTTCTGGTAAGAAAATTGTATGATCTGACATTAAAAAGCATGAGGTTCTCATCAAGATAGACTTATTTCTTTTTTCAAATTGAATAATTTGATATTTTGCATTTACAAAGACAGGCATATTAACTTCCTTATGATATTGACCCTAATAATGTGTTTTTGATTCATAGTGTCTCAGAAAGACCACGTGTGATGATTTTTCTGAAGATTTTCCCTTCAAAGTAACACATTTGTACTCCCTATTAAAACCATAAATATGGGGGTGAAAATTGAGAATCAGGGGGCGGCTAATACGCGAGAAATTGCAAAATTCAACAATATTAAGGCAATTTTAAGGGTGTGGCTTATAGCCTTGCAGGTGGCTTATATGCGAGTAAATACGGTAAATATCAGCATCTTGCCAAAGTGTGACCAAATACATCATCTATTAATTAACTCAAAACCTAAATGTAAATTCACCTATGCCACAACCTTGAATGCATCAGCCTTAAAATATCACTATCCCCACAGATGTCAATAACTTTGATTTGCATATAAATACCTCCATCCGCCTCTATAGGGAGCTTTGGGCCCTACTTAGAAACTTAGGGAATGTGACACAAAAAATGAAGTTATCTTGCTTGAAAATTTAAAATATCAACGGGTTCGAAAAATCAAATCGGAGACAGTTGAAATCACTGTTAACTAAATTTAACTTTACACAACTAATCAAAAGGCGGATGAGTGGTTAGCACGTTGGTCTCACAGTGGGGGACCTGGGTTCAAATCCAGGTCGGTCTACCTGTGTGGAGTTTGCATGTTCTACCCGGACCTGCGTGGGTTTTCTCCAGGTACTCCGGTTTCCTCCCATATTCCGCTCTATTTTTCGACCTGCTGGGCAGAATTCTGAGATGCGGTAAATTTTATGATGAAAAGAGAAACCAGGTAACATATACATATTTATTTTAAAAAAGGCACAAATACAAGGCGATTCCTGGTAAGAAATTACAAATTCACTGATGAAAATCAAGTGAAACGTCGCTGTTGTAGCTGTCTTCGTCATTCGCATCACCTTCCCCATCAGCATCGAGATTCTGAGTGAGTTCACGTTCATCGTCGCCAGCATTGGCTCGCGCTTGCTGGAGAAGTTGCAAACCAGTCTGAATCGGGCCGTCTGACCTGAAACAATGGATCTGGCAATCCTTCGAGCCGTCGAGAGCGTTGGTCAGTCCGCATCCCTTGAACGACTTGATGATTAGATCCTTCAGCAGATGATCCCAAGCATCGACCATCCATTTCAAATAAACTTCCATTGTTGGTGCTCGCATGTTGCCGAATTTGGTGTAGCTCTTCTCGATATGCAACATCCAGTTCTCATAGAACTGTCGGACTTTGGCCTTGAGTAGACCTCGAGGGCCTGTATAAATTTGGTGCAGCCTCCTGGAATCACGGCCACATCAATATGGACCTTCTTCAATTGCTTCTTGGTGGCATCGCTAATATGACAACAGTATGAATCCCAGGCAAGAAGGCATCTGACCACCTTCTCAGGTTGAGAAAAACCTCTATTTCACCGGCATACCGCTCTATGTTTCAAACTTTTCCCGTAGTGACATTCAATTAGAGGTGACGTTCAATTAGAGGTGCCGTTCAATTAGAGGGTGCCGTTCTATTTTTCAATTCTTCCACCAAGGAGCCGTTTTATTAGAGGTGACGTTCAAATAGAGGTTTTACGGTATACAGACGCTCCCCTACTTACGAACATTCAACTTACGAACAACGGTACATACGAACATGTCTGCAAATTGCGTTTAAGTCCAAAAATGTTCGCAAGTCCAATTTTGTATTTCGCCCCTTTTCGGAGTAGTACTTCTTTCCGCCGCTAATACCGACGCCTGGCGCTGTGAGAGCTCAGCTCACCCAGCATCTACCTTCTTCTTCGGTGCAATGCGGAAGTGCGTGAATGTATCTCCAGTGTGCAAAGAACCTTTTTCATTTGTATCATTAAATATCTCATGCATCCAATATTGAATATGGTTGGTAAAAAGCTAAAGGCTTCTATTGAGGGAGTTGCAAGGAAGAGGCAAGCCATTTCATTTGAAACGAGTGGCAATAATAACGAAGCTTGATGCGCGTGAGAGTGGTGAGCGTTGCACATTCAGTACCATTTATAAACAGAAAGATCGAGCAGCAGGACCCAAATATTGAACGTTGCACAAAGTTTGCAAATCAATTGAATGATGCCATACAGTGCTACCTCATCATTTATGATGAAAAAAAGAAGAAAACTCTGCAATCGTCATTAGGTCGCTTCTTTTGGCCAGTTTCTAATACATAAATCTCTCTCTCTACAGTACTGTACATATTCTCTCCATTTTATTAAATGTTTTTTTTCAGTACAAACCAATGTGTGTTACTTATACAAGCCTTAAACATACAAATGCACTTGTATAAAACTTCAATATACTTATATCGGCCTTAAACATAAATTATAATACAAAATATAGCACTGAATCAACTTACAAACAAATTCAACTTATGAACAATCGCTCGGAACCAATTGCGTTCGTAAGTAGGGGAGCGTCTGTATATACAGTTGTGGTCAAAAGTTTACATACACTTGTGAAGAACATAATGTCATGGCTCTCTTGAGTTTCCAGTTATTTCTACAGCTCTGATTTTTCTCTGATAGAGTGATTGGAACATATTCTTCTTTGTCACAAAAACATTCATGAAGTTTGGTTCTTTTATGACTATATTATGGTTGAACAGAAAAAAGTGATCAAATCTGTTGGGTCAAAAATATACATACAGCAGCGCTAATATTTGGTAAAATGTCCCTTGGCCATTTTCACTTCAATTAGGCGCTCTTGGTAGCCATCCACAAGCTTCTGGCAAGCTTCTGGTTGAATCTTTGACCACTCCTCTTGACAGAATTAGTGCAGTTCAGTTAAATTTGATGGCTTTCTGACATGGACTTGTTTCTTCAGCATTGTCCACAATTTCTCAATAGGGTTTAGGTCAGGACTTTGGGAATGCCATTTGAAAACCTTAATTCTAGCCTGATTTAGCCATTCCAATACCACTTTTGATGTGTGTTTGGGGTCATTGTCCTGTTGGAACACCCAACTGCGCCCAAGACCCAATCTTCGGAACGATGACTTTAGGTTATCTTGAAGAATTTGAAGGTAATCCTCCTTCTTCATTATCCCATTTACTCTCTGTAAAGCACCAGCTCCATTGGTAGCTAAACAGCCCCACAGCATAATACTACCACCACTGTACTTGAAGGTAGGCATGGTGTACTTGGGGTTAAAGGCCTTACCTTTTCTCCTCCAAACATATTGCTGGGCATTGTGGCCAAACAGCTGGATTTTTGTTTCGTCTGACCACAGAACTTTCCTCCAGAAGGTCTTATCTTTGTCCATGTGATCAGCAGCAAACTTCAGCTGAGCCTTAAGGTGTCGCTTTTGGAGCAAGGGCTTCCTTCTTGCACCTCAGCCTCTCAGTCCATGGAGATGCAAAACACACTTGACTGTGGACACTGACACCTGTGTTCCAGCAGTTTCTAATTCTTGTGACTCTCGGTTGAATCTTCACCCTCCTGACAATTTTCTCTCAGCAGCAGGTGATAGCTTGCGTTTTCTTCCTGATTGTGGGAGTGACAAAACAGTGCCATGCACTTTATACTTACAAACAATTGTTTGCATTGTTGCTCTTGGGACCTGCAGCTGCTTTGAAATGGCTCCAAGTGACTTTCCTGACTTTTTCAAGTCAAGGATTCACTTTATCAGATCCATGCTGAGCTCCTTTGACTTTCCCATTGTAGCGTTTGTGGGCGTTTGCATCCAATGAGCCCTATTTAAATGGCTTCAGATAAGTCACCAGCTGTAGTCACTCATAATCACTCACAAGAAGTTAAGAGGCCATGCTATGAAGCTCATTTCACTGATTCGTGTTGCTGTATGTATATTTTTGACCCAGCAGATTTGATCACTTTTTTATGTTCACCCATAATATAGCCATAAGAGAACCAAACTTCATGAATATTTTTTGTGACAAAGTATCTGTTCCAATCACTCTATCAAACAAAAATCAGAGTTGTAGAAATAACTGGAAACTTAAGAGCGCCATGACATTATGTTCTTCACAAGTGTATGTAAACTTTTGACCACAACTGTAGACATATATATATATATATATATATATATAAATATATATCTATATAAATATATATCTATATAAATATCTATACAGACGCTCCCCTACTTACGAACATTCAACTTACGAACAACGGTACATACGAACATGTCTGCAAATTGCGTTTAAGTCCAAAAATGTTCGCAAGTCCAATTTTGTATTTCGCGCCTTTTTCGGAGTAGTACTTCTTTCCGCCGCTAATACCGACGCCTGGCGCTGTGAGAGCTCAGCTCACCCAGCATCTACCTTCTTCTTCGTTGCAATGCGGAAGTGCGTGAATGTTGTCTCCAGTGTGCAAAGAACCTTTTTCATATGTATCATTAAATATCTCATGCATCCAATATTGAATATGGTTGGTAAAAAGCTAAAGGCTTCTATTGAGGGAGTTGCAAGGAAGAGGCAAGCCATTTCATTTGAAACGAGTGGCAATAATAACGAAGCTTGATGCGCGTGAGAGTGGTAAGCGTTTCACGGGCATTGAATCGTTCGACCGTCAGTACCATTTATAAACAGAAAGATCGAGCAGCAGGACCCAAATATTGAACGTTGCACAAAGTTTGCAAATCAATTGAATGATGCCATACAGTGCTACCGCATCATTTATGATGAAAAAAAGAAGAAAACTGTGCAATCGTCATTAGGTCGCTTCTTTTGGCCAGTTTCTAATACATAAATCTCTCTCTCTCTCTACAGTACTGTACATATTCTCTCCATTTTATTAAATGTTTTTTTTCAGTACAAACCAATGTGTGTTACTTATACAAGCCTTAAACATACAAATGCACTTATATAAACCTTCAATATACTTATATCGGCCTTAAACATAAATTATAATACAAAATATAGCACTGAATCAACTTACAAACAAATTCAACTTATGAACAATCACTCGGAACCAATTGCGTTCGTAAGTAGGGGAGCGTCTGTATATCTATATCTATATATAAATAAATATATCTATATACATATATATAAATAAATAAATATATCTATATACATATATATATATATATAAATATATATATATATAAATATATATATATATATATATATATATATATATATATATATAAATATATATATATATATATATATATATATATATATATATATATATATACATATATATATATATATATATATATATATATATATAAATATATATATATAAATATATATATATACTTACGAACGAGTTAGGTTCCGAGCGATTGTTCATAAGTAAAATTTGTTTGTAAGTTGATTCAGTGCTATATTTTGTATTATAATTTATGTTTAAGGCCTATATAAGTACAGTGGTACCTCGTCATACGACCGCTGGTCATACAAAATGCTCGTCTTACGGGGGAAATTTCGATCGAATAATTCGCCCGTTATGCAGTCAAAATTTCGTGATGCGACCAAGCCAGGTCTTTTTTTGCATATCTTTCGTGTATAACAATATTTACGAGCACGGAACGATTAATTCAGACGAGTTCCTCCTAGGACCAGGAAACGCACAACGCGCATGCAAAAAGAAGGCTTTCTGGGTAATGAAGTATACTCCTGCACACAACACCCATAGGCAATGGCAACCTTTCTCAGAATAAAACTTCATTACCCACAATCAATACGTGGGAAGCTCAGATATGTCATTTCCTGTTATTCTTTCTTAGGAAAGGTCCCGCGATCGTTCCTTAAAGACTATTTCTCGTTGGCAAGTGGTCGTGCGTTATCCTATGGTGAGGACATTTGTGTGCATCATTTTGGGAATATTTTGAAGGCATTACAACAGCAAACAGTTGATCGATAGCGAACGTGAGGGCAGAGGCGTGGCAAACCGCCAACCCGAAAAACGAAGGTAACAAAAGTAATAAAATGGAGAGAATATGTACAGTATTGGAGAGAGAGAGAGAGAGAGAGAGAGGGGGAGAGAGAGAGAGATTTATGTATTAGAAACTGGCCAAAAGAAGCGACCTAATGACGATTGCACAGTTTTCTTCTTTTTTTCATCATAAATGATGCGGTAGCACTGCATGGCATCATTCAATTGATTTGCAAACTTTCTGCAACGTTCAATATTTGGGTCCTGCTGCTCGATCTTTCTGTTTATAAATGGTACTGACGGTCGAACGATTCAAGTTGTATGCCTGTGCAACGCTCACCACTTTCATGCGCATCAAGCTTCGTTATTATGGCCACTCGTTTCAAATGAATTGGCTTGCCTCTTCCTTGCACCTCCCTCACTAGAAGCCTTTCGCTTTTCACCAACCATATTGAATAATGGCTGCACGAGATATTTCATGATAAAAATGAAAAAGGTTCTTTGCGCACTGGCGATACGTCACGCACTTCCGCAACTTACGCACTGCAACGAACTGGGCAGAGGAAGGTGGATGCTGGGTGAGCTGAGCTCACAGCGCCAGGCGTCGGTATTAGCGGCAGAAAGAAGCACTACTCGGAAAAAGGTGCGCAACACAAAATCGAACTTACGACATTTTTCGACATAAACGCAATTTGCAGACATGTTCGTATGTACCGTTGTTCGTAAGTCGAATGTTCGTAAGTAGGGGAGCGTCTGTATATATATATATATATATATATATATATATATATATATATATATATATATATATACCGTATTTTCACGACTATAAGGCGCACATAAAAGTCTGAAATTTTCTCCAAAATAGACAGGGCGCCTTATAATCCAGTGCGCTTTATAGATGGACCAATACTAAAATTGTTATCACGATAAAATAAAATAAATCCGCCGATAGGACAACTATGGCAAGCAGCCCCCGAATCTACTATTTTCCCGTAGATAAAGTACTGCGCAGTGACTGCTGGGATATGTAGTTTTTTTTTGTCAATACACCCAATGGATTGTGGCCTGCCGATCGGCATCAACACTAGCTAGCTACTATTCGCGAATGGACTGTGGTCTGGGGATCGGCATCAACACAGTGGCGAACCATGGGACAGCCTTGGAATAGTTACGCTAGCTACTAGCTAGCTACCATTTGGGAATGAATTGTGGCCGCCTGGACGAACGTATTAAACTCAGCGTTTTCGATGGACAAATGTTCAATTCGGACACAGATAATGAGGACTTTGATGGTTTTGTGGGTGATGATGACGTGAGTACATAGTAAAATGCCTAAATAAAGTGCAACCGAACTCAGTCTTGCTTCCGTTGCCTTTTTAACAACGTGTTTTTAGCGTGCGGGTGTAGCGTGCATTTGGTACATGTAGCACCAAATTAGTGTGTTCGCCGTTGTAGCATATTGATATTATTAGTGCAAAGTTATCACAGCCGTCAACCTGGGTGTATTGACAAAAGGACTATTTATCCCAGCAGTCACTGCGCACCGGAAGTAGCGTCTGTGGCTGTTTTCGTAGACAACGCTATTACGGTTCGATAATCATCCATAAATAATATATATATGCCATGCCTGGCTTCACGAAAAGTGGCAGGCAGCGCCGGGCTTCTTACGCTACGATTTGTGAATGGATTGATGGAAATGACGGTGACTCTGAGAACGAAGAGAGGGGCTTTTTGGAAGGCTCGTTTGGGCAATTGTTTAATTCGGACACAAAATGAGAACTTTGAGGGATTTGTGGGTGATGATGACGTGAGGCAGTTGTAAAATGTCTAAATAATGTACAACCGAACTCAGATTTGCTTCCGTTGCCTTTTTAAAACATGTTTTTAGCGTGTGGGTGTAGCGTGCCAGAAATATATTTCCCAGCAGTCACTGCGCACCGGAAATAGCGTCTGTGGCTGTTTTCGTAGACAACGCTATTACGGTTCGATAATCATCCATAAATAATATATATATGCCATGCCTGGCTTCACGAAAAGTCGCAGGCAGCGCCGGGCTTCTTACGCTACGATTTGTGAATGGATTGATGGAAATGACGGTGACTCTGAGAACGAAGAGAGGGGCTTTTTGGAAGGCTCGTTTGGGCAATTGTTTAATTCGGACACAGAAAATGAGGACTTTGAGGGATTTGTGGGTGATGATGACGTGAGTGAGTTGTAAAATGTCTAAATAAAGTACAACCAAACTCAGTTTTGCTTCCGTTGCCTTTTTAAAACATGTTTTTAGCGTGTGGGTGTAGCGTGCAAGAACTATATTTCCCAGCAGTACGTACATACACACACACGCACGCACGCGCGCACACGCACACACACACATACATATAAAATGACCATATAAAGTATTTCAACACCTTGCTGTATTGCAAGTTCTCAGTTAGAAATTGAGAGAATGAAGGTTAAATGAGTGCTCTTATTGATAATTTTGATATTTCAACACCTTGCTGTATTGCAAGTTCTCAGTTAGAAATTGAGAGAATGAAGGTTAAATGAGTGCTCTTATTGATAATTTTGATATTTCAACACCTTGCTGTATTGCAAGTTCTTTCAGTTTGATAAAAATGACCATATAAAGCATTTCAACACCTTGCTGTACTCTCTCTCTCACTCTCAATTGGTTTGTTTCCATTTACACCTGCCCTTAAAGCCCGCCTATCACGTGAGGAGGGCGTGACTGGACATTTCATCGAACGGACGTTCGGTCGACGGACAGTTTGGCGGAACGTCCGTCCGGCGGAACGTCCGTCCGGCGGAACGTCCGTCCGGCGGAACGTCCGTCCGGCGGAACGTCCGTCCGGCGGAACGTCCGTCCGGCGGAACGTCCGTCCGACGTTCGACGCCCTCCTCACATGATAGGCGGGCTTTAAGGGCAGGTGTAAATGGAAACAAACCAATTGTCTCACCCTCCTCGCATGCTGCTGGCCTGAGTGGCCTCTGGTTGGCCTGACCTGCCTCTAGTCAACAGTGCACGGAAATCTTAACGAGGGAGGGGCAGCCCTGTAGACCTTACAGAGGCTGAGGAGTACTATACGGTAAACTCACTCTTCTGTTCCCCTTTTTAAAAGGACCACCACCACAAAATCCAGATCATTAAATAGACGCTGGGCAGATGTGGGAGGATTCTAGATACTAGACGTTCCCATCATACTTTCATCTCCTATCACATTAACAAACTAACAAACTCTCCCACCTTGGACTATCCTCCTCCATCTGCTGTTGGATAAAGAACTTCCTAACCAACCGACCACAAACTGTTAGACTTGGTTCCCACCTTTCTTCCTCCATTACACTGAGCACTGGCTCCCCTCAAGGCTGTGTACTGAGTCCTCTTCTGTACTCCCTGTACACTTATGACTGTACACCAACCCACCAGTCCAACTACGTCATCAATTTTGCTGATGACACCACTGTGGTCGGACTCATCTCAGAAGGGGATGAGGCGGCATATAGAGACGAGGTCAACAAACTGTCTTTGTGGTGCTTGATGAACAACCTCACACTGAACAACACAAAAACTAAAGAAATAATCCTGGACTTCCGCAAACAGAGCACAGATCTGGCCCCACTCCTCATAAATGGAGTTCGTGTAGACAGGGTCCAGTCCTTTAAATTTCTGGGGGTCCACATCACGGACAAGCTCTCCTGGTCCACAAACACCACGGCAGTAGTGAAGAAGGCGCAGAAACGACTCCATTTCCTGAGGGTACTCAGGACGAACAACTTGGACACTAAGCTTCTGGTAACCTTCTATAAAGTCACTGTGGAGAGCATCCTGGCATACGGCATCACAGTGTGGTACGCTGGAAGCATGGCAGAGGACAAAAAGGCCATGCAGAGAGTGATCAACACTGCCCAGAGGATCGTCGGCTGCTCTCTGCCCTCACTGGAAGATATTGCCAGCCCTCGTTACCTCAGCAGAGCCGGGAACATTGTTGGGGACCCGGACCACCCTGGTCACGACCTGTTCCAGCTGCTTCCCTCTGGCAGGCGCTACCGGTCTCACAAGGCACGGACAAAGAGGCTTAAGGACAGCTTCTTTCCCACAGCCATCAGGACTCTAAATTGCAGTAGCACGACACACAATCCCCTCTGTGTAACAACTTCGGGGTGAGGAAAGATGAAGGACGTTGGGCGGCGATCTGCCTCCTGCTGGCTGACTAGGTAAGTAGGCAGACAGTGGGAGGTAAGTGATCCATTTTATTCTTTGTTGGCATCGGTGAGGCAAACCTTTCGCAATCGCCGGGAGTTGGTTGCGCTCGGGAGGTGATGCGATGTATCCATCACGGCAGAATGCCAGCAAGTCTGAAACTATCACTTGGTTGGGCTCTTACCTGAGAAAAGTGCACTTTGTGGAGAAGCACCTTCAATTTCGTCATACGCAGCTGGGTATGATGACAATTAGGCTTTTGTCTAGTCAATAATGATGACAAGCCTAAGTCTGATTTTATTTTATTTTTTTTATTTTTATTTGGAACTCATATATCTACTGGTGGTAATCACTTGACAGGTCTTAAACCCTATCTCCACTTTGCAACCATGTCTGACGACCATAAAGTTATTCAAGAAATAACATCCAGGGTCTTGTGGTGCCAAGTGCACCATGGACACCTTTAGTAAAGTAGTGTTTTTGTTCAACAAGGAGTATCTGTTTGCTCATTTAGTTGCCTGACCAGTGGGAGGAAGTTCTGATGAGTGTGACAAGATTGACACCTATCAAAGCAGACAGCAGATGTATAAACACTGTGCCAGATGATGACCACCAAATGACTTCCCTTCACCCTGGGTCACGGTAATTAATGCCTTGTTTTCTTTTATATTTTCAAATATACTCAACAGTAATAAGTACAGAGCAATTTTGAGAGTGTCAATTCAATTCTAAAGGGATTTAATTTCAACACTTTAAAAGTGTCTATCTTGGTCCACTCTAAACCAAGTTAAAATAACTCTTTTGAAAGTGTTAAATCAGTTAACACAACACTGTAAATATTTGAAGTTTAACACATTTCAGTTTTGAATTTACTTAACCCCAGTGTTTAGTGTCAAAAGTTAAGACTGAGTGTTTTTTTAACACTGCATAATATTTTAATTATTTAGCACTATTGAGACTCTAATATCTAATTCAAACCTACTACATAGTTAAGTACACCACATAACAGCACTGAAATTACAATTATAACAGGTAACAATATGGCAATGTGGCCCACGGTACTCATCTCATTTGAAAAGTGTTAGTTTGTTGTATGTTCTGTGATAAATTAACCCTCGAGCTGGGAAAACAGAGAATCTCCTCTCATCAATACAGTCATACCTCTATTTATGAATGCCTCTAGGTACAAAACTTTCAGGTTACAAAAGCTTTTTATATGCAAATGAGTGCCTCGAGATACGAAAAAGATCCAAGTTACAAAATTCCCCAAAAAGCAAATGCATTTCCTTAGCCGTTATTTTATTTTGAAAATATTGTCGTGTATGCATTGATTCTCCCTTTAGAACCTCTCTACACTCTACTGCAGTGTTTCCCAAGCACTGTGCCGCGGCACACTGGTGTGCCGTGAGCAATGGTCAGGTGTGCTGTGGTAAATTGCAAGAAGTTAAACAATGTAATATTCAGAGAGAAAAAATAATATGAATATAACGAGATTTAAATTTAACTATTACAAGGTTAAAATCAAAATATGACGAACGTTAAATTATTGATTCTACTATTACAAGATTCAAATTGTGAAACAGTCATTTTGTTGCTTATTTTTCTCAAACATGAACCGGAAGTTGTTTGGTTTCTCGGGCATCAACTTTTGCTGAGGTGAAGTCTGTGTGACTGCCACATTTTTTTGTGTATTATTAGATTTAAGTAATAATTGGAGAAAAGCATAACATCATGCGAAAACATTACATTACGTATTTTTGCATCACTCGAACCGGAAGTTGTTCAGGGTCATCAACTTTTAGTGACATTCGGTCAGTGTGAAAAATGACTATATTTTGGACTAATTTTGGAGGTTTATGTGATACATGCTGATAAAACTTTGATGAGAATGACTATTGTTAATATAGGGGCCATAGTTTTAAATTAAAAGATTTTCAGATGCCGGTGTCCCTTGAGATTTTTTCAATGCAAAAAGTGTGCCGCAGCTAAAAAAAAAGGTTGGGTAACACTGCTCTACTGGGCTCTCATTGGCTGTCTCACAACAACCATTATCCATGTTTCAAGATTCTCTCTAATGTAGTTTTGACCGTTTTGTCAAGTAAAGTTCGAGTTCTGACAGTGTTTTTTTGTTGTTGAGCTTTTCCAAGTGTGTATAAAGCAGCTGCTTCTGTTTTTATTACCATGCCTCCAAAGAAAATGACCAGTGGTCAGCAATGAGGACATTGACGAGTTGGTTGAAGGGCATAAAAATGAACTCTTTAGAGTTAATGGAACATTCGGCAATACAGGAGGAATATAACGAGAAGGCGGACGAGGAGGAAGCAGCGAGCATTCCAACAGCAAAAATCAAAGAAATGTTGGAGAAATTTCACGAACTTTCTGTCTTCGTAGAAAAAACACATCCAGAAAAAGTGCTCACGAGTCGTGTGATCGTCTACTTTGACGACGTTTCTCTGTTGCATTATAGAAACATTATTAAAAGTCATCAAAGGCAATCGTCTTTGGATAGTTTTTTTCTCAAAACATCTGTCAACCAGCACAGCAGAAGGGCCAGTTAAATCCAAACAGGTAAGAACCAGTAGCAACTAATAAAACGGGTGAAAATTTTAATTTCTAAGAAATCAAAAAACGTTAATGTTTTTTGTTGATTAATGTTGTGTTTATAAGATGGGTGTTTATGTGTCCGTGTGGTTGTCATAGGGTTTTGTGTGCTTGCGTTTTGCCTCTTGTGTTCCTTTGAGCTTCCTTTCCTCCATTGCGCAAGGGAAGCCCCGAGGGACACAAGAGGCAAAAAGCAAACACACACACACACACATCCACACAAAACCTTAAAAAGACATGACAGTGGTTGTGCGCTATCTTTCTGTGTCCTACTGTTAGCATCCTCTTGTTCCCCTGAGTTTCAACATGGATAGATTTTGTACGATTATTATTTTAAGACATTTATAGATCATTTTCACATAGTTTTTTTCTCATTTTTGTGTGTTTCTTCATATCTTTCATACAAAATTGGGAACCTTTGACCAATTTTAAAGGGTTTAGTTTGTAGTTGTGTGAGGACCGTGGAATGACTTAGATAATTTACATATAAAGTCCTGCTCTACTTACAAAATTTTCAAGTTAAGAAAAAAGTTCCGGAACCAATTAATTTCGTAAGCAGTTGTCGCCATGGGGTTTTGTAATAGTGATTGCAGCTTTGACGAAAGCTCAAACTACAGTGCTCGCCGCCACTTTGGCCCAGGCATTGACAATCCATTCCAAATCGTGCGACGCTTCCTGCTCGTCTGTGTATGGAGGGTTAAAAGCACTACAAGCACACGGAAGTCAACTGCCTTGCCACTCATCTGGGATGTTTTCAATGGATTTACCGCACTGCTTGGAATACGCGGGGAGGCTATTTTTAGGGTGAACGTCTGCTGGGTTGATCGCAATAAGTAGCATGTCAGCAAGAAATGAAACCGACTCGTCCATTTTAGAGAAAATTTTAGACCTTTAAGTGCGCCCTATAGGTGTGAAAATACGGTATATATTTTTTTACGGAGATATAACATTTTTTGCTAGATCGCCTAGGTCTAATCAATGTAAACAGTGTCCACTGCATGTAAAACCATTTTTGAAGAAATATACTGAAGTCTTCATAGAAACAAAACAGCTCCAAGATGATACAGGATTCATTCATTATTCGAAGTGCTTATGCTCACAAGGATCGCAGGGGGTGCTGGAGCCTATCCGGGCACCAGGCGGGTGATTGGTGGACAGCCAATATCAGGGCTCAAGGAGATATACAACCATTCACGCTCACACTCATACCTAGGGGCAATTTAGCGTGTCCAACCAGCCTACCATGCAGGTTTTTGGGATGTGGGAGGAAACTGGAGTACCTGGAGAAAACCCACACAAGCATGGGAATAACATACAAACACAGAAAGGTCCGAAGCCTGGCTTTTAACTTTCGATCTCAGAACTGTGAAGCTTATGCACTCACCACTCGTCCACCGGGCCGCCTATGATATGTACCTTGTAAAACTTTATAATACCGTATTGTATCCACAATATTGATCGACATTCAACCAGATCACTTTACGACCGCTCAGTCTTAACCAAATGTGGTCATAAGTCCACGACTGCCTGTGCTTTCCATTTTCATGACCAAATAAGATATTGACTGGGTTCGTAATCACAAGCCAAGAGCATGTTGTGGGTAATGTTTACACAATTGTTAGCTAGTATAAGCATTCAGATGATGTAATATTTATATTTGAACATTATATAAGTTGCTCCTGAGTATAAATTGCAAGGTCATCCAAAGTATGAAAAAAACTTAAAGTCTGGGAAACACATTGCAGAAGAACAGTTTGAGTTCTGTCAGTTAATATAGCTCCTTACTATGCACCTGTGATCATTTAATTTTTTATGAGCTTATTAATGTGTACATTTTGCAAAAATTGAGATACTGTATTTAAAGCATTATTCATGTATCTGGCATCTTGATTTATCTTGTGATTTCACTACAGTTATATCAACACAATTCACAATCAACTTTGGAGATGTTTCATACTTACTTTCCTTTCTTAGACACATGGCTTTTCCCAGACCGGTTTGCTTTGAATCAGGTTTGAACTACACCATCCGCCTCAGTCTGCCGTTGTACTCAGCCCTCAGTGATGTTCAGTCTCCATACACTCTAATTGATTCGGTGAGCATACATTAAACCTTATAAGCATATTTTAGAAGGTAACATAAACAGTAGCTCATTATTTGTAAATGTAAAGGTGCGTTTTCTGTCTGACAAATATCTAGAAGAAAAAAAACTACTGATTTTGTTCTTGTCAGATTGTGCTGATGCCTCACTGTAAGAACTTGGACCTGTTCACCACATTAGAAGGCAGGGAATCTGGTGAAAATCATGGATGGGAAACTTTCAAACGTTATCGTTGTCTGGAGAGTAGCCAGAGTGTTATCAAGACACAGATGACTGAAATTTGCCAAGATTTAATTTTCAGCATTTCTGCTCTTTTACACCAGGGAGCCAAAGGTACAACCTCTAAAAGAAATTGATGTTAAATTGAAATATATATATTTCCTAAATATGTTTGTCCTTTCAGAATGCCAGTGTGACCCCCAAGGATCACTTAGTACAGTCTGCAATTTGAGTGGAGGGCAATGTCAATGTCGACCACATGTTGTTGGTAGAAACTGTGACAGGTGCGGTCCTGCCACTTTCCAGTTTGGACCAAGTGGCTGCAAAGGTATAAAATCCAAATTTATGTAGCAATAGGCTAAATATTATTCATATACACATTACAGCGCAAGATACCGCAAAACATCTAAAATAGCTGCGTTTCTCTTGGTTTTGTTGACTAAATTTTCTGTAAGGGACAACATTTACCGTATTGATCCAAATATAAAACAATGCCTTTTGCATTGAAATAAGACTGAAAAAGTGTCAGTTGTCTTAAAATCAGGGTCTAGACATTGTACCCATTCACAATACTAAATGACGCCAGATTGGATTGGATAACTTTATTCATACCGTATTCGGGAAATTTCATTGTCACAGTAGCAAGAGGGTGAGAATGCAGATACAAGAAAGGCATTTTAGACATAAATAGATAGCATAGATGTACATGTGTACATATGGTAGGTAAAGATACTTTTAAAGCAAATGTTGAACACATTTAAATTGAATAGAATGTCTTTATTGTCATTTTACAAGTATAACTAGATTTAAAGCTTCACTATAAAGTGCACACATAAATATGTAATAAATAAATCAGTAGTCAACATAAATAAGTAGTCAACATGAATATGTGGTCACATAAATAAGTAGTCAGGTACAAAATATGACTAAGGTGGTTAGAAGCCTGTGGAGTTTTAGAGCAAGTACAAGATAAGATAAAAAAGTCTATATTAGGTCCTCCTAGGTGCGGAACTTGAGTTGATGTAGTTATTGCAATTTTGTTGTTTTATCACAGTAGATTGGTCCATTTACATTTAAAAAAACAGAAGCCATTCATTTACAAATGTGATTGCACTTTAGTTACATATTTAAATCTTCAGATATTAAGATGTGACAGACAGTTTTTGAATGATTTGAATGAAGCAAAATAACATGTTTTTTGTCTCAAATATATTGTTATAATCATTTGTTTCAGATGTACTGTCATTATTTTCTGTATAAAAGTTGAATATGGTGTTCAAAAAGTCTTTTTTACAAACTTGAGTCTTGAAAAACGGGGGGTTGTCTTATATTCGGGCCAATATGGTACTTCCTGTTAAAATTCTTGTCATTTTAAGAATAATGCATCATAGCTGAGTTTTGCCAATCCCAGGAGTAAAAATCTTTGTTTAATTTTAACTTCTCTTTACCTTTGTGTTTACTGTGAATTAACTTTTCCAAGAACTCCGTTTAAGGTGTTAACACACATTCAAGTATTGGGGCTGATATATGTAACTTCCCAATATAGTTCATGTTTTCAAAACTAATGATCAGATAACTCATTGAAAAATTAATACCGCATCCTTCTCTATCCACAGAGTGCCACTGTAATGCTCAAGGTTCTGAGAGCCCACTTTGCGACCAGGTCACTGGTCAGTGTGTGTGTGTCCCGGGAGCCTATGGACGTCAGTGTAATCGCTGTCTACCGGGCTATTGGAGTTTCCCTATATGCCGTCCATGTTCATGCAATGGACACACAGAAGACTGCGATCCTCACAGTGGACAGTGTCTTAATTGCAGGGATTACAGCACAGGGCACAACTGTGACAGGTGAATTAATTTTAGATACAATATGCCTGATAAATATAATCTTTACAGGTTACATGGCTGTGATTGGTATTACATGACTGGTGCGCGTGTTTGCAACGCACAAACACAATTTATGCCCAGAAGTTTTCTTATCACCTGTAAAATGAACACTGCATAGTAACTCAGTGTAACTTTCTTGAATTTCCAGGCGAAAGCATTGTTTTTTTTACTATATTTTGCAACCATTTCTTTTTGTAGCATAACTTTCTCCATAATTTCAAATTGTTCCCTCAGTCACTGTGGACTTTTTTAATAAATGCGGTAAATCTGGTTCCTATGGCAGTGGTGAAATCTTGTGCTTGAGACGGAAACAATTACAGTGGTACCTCGACATACGATCTTAATCCGTTCCGGGACTGACATCGTATGACGAGATTCTCGTAACTCGAGCTAACGTTTCCCATTGAAATGAATTGAAAACAAATTAATTCGTTCCAACTCTCTGAAAAAACACCAAAAACAGGATATTGGATTGGAAAAAAATGTTTTATTTCTTCTAATTCGCCATCTATTAACAAAGTAACACATAACTAGTGGTTTAATAGTAATAAAATGTGTTTAATCGAACTAAAATTGGGCAGATTTCGCCGACGGGAGACAGAGACGTTTGGGGGTGTGGGGGGGTTCGTTTTTTTTCCCCACGACAACGCACTCGTAAACGGAACAAACAAATTTAAATGAACTTGGATTAATACATACAGACACTCAAACATACATTTAATGTAACTTTACAAAAAACTGAATTCTAATTTTGTTGTAATCTTTTGTTACCTTCGTTTTCCGGGTTGGCGGTTTGCCACGCCTCCACCCTCACATTCGCTATCGATGGGCTGTTTGCTGTTGTACTACGTATTCCCTTCAAAATATTCCGAAAATGATTCACACAAATGTCCTCACAATAGGATAACCCACGACCACTTGCCAACGAGAAATAGTCTTGTAGTACATTTTAGCGATCGCTCCGCTGCTCATAAAGATCGACTCGCAACTCCCTCGTCGTAATGGCTCTGGTTGCAACCGCTTTGAACGGCGCCTATGAGAGAGAGTTGCGACCAGAAATATTACAAAGAGGGAATTGCGAGCCAGTGCCGCTGATGTTCTTAGGAGCGGCGAACGAGAAGTAATATAATACTCCTCGTATTAGATAATAAAAATAACAGGAAATGCAACAGCTCAGCTTACCCACGTATTGATTGTGGGTAATGAAGTTTCATTCTGAGAAAGAGTGCCATTGCCTATCAGCGTTGTGTGCACGAGTATACTTCATTACCCAGAAAGCCCTCTTTTTGCCCGTGCATGAGCGTTGTGCGTTTCCTGGTCGATGCGTAGGAGGAAAAACTCGTCTGAATTAATCATGCAGTGCTCATAGATATTGTTATACACGAAAGATATGCAAAAAAGCTTGGTCGCATCACGGAATTTTGATCGCATGACGGGTGAATTATTCGATCGAAATTTCCGTCGTAAGACGAGAATTTTGCATGACGAGCGGTCGTGTGACGAGGTACCACTGTACAGTGGTATCGCTACTTACGAACATATGAAATATTCAGGTTACGGAAAGCCTCAATGGGAAAATTGTCCCCAGATACGAAAGATATTCGAAGTTCCAAAACCCAAAATCTCAAAAATTAAAACATTTTTTGTAGCATCCTGTATTTTATTTTGAATTGTCGAGATAGTTTCTCTTTAATTGGCATCCTAACACTCTGCTTCGGTGAAAGAGAGCTTTGCTTCCATTGTACCGGACCCGAGATTTCCGTAATAATAATAATCGGACATAGGCTTTGTCATCCTCATTGACTCAAAAAAAGCCTAATTGTCATCATACCCAGAAGATCTGCGTATGACGAAATTGGTAGTGCTTCTCCACCAGGTGCGCTTTCCCGGCAAAAGGCCCAAATAAGTGATCATTTCAGACTCGTTGGCATTCTGCCGTGATGGATACATCGCATTACCCCTTGAGCGCAATCAAACCTTGAAAAGGAAAAAGTTTGCCTTGCAGATGCCAACAAAGAAAAAAAAAGAGGAAAAAAACGGATCACTTACCTTCCACTGTCTCCTCACTTACCTTCAGTCAGCCAGTAGGAGGCAGATCACCGCCCAACGTCCTTCATGTTACCTGACCCCGAAGTTATTACACAGAAGGAATTGTGTGTTGTGCTACCGCAAGTTCAGAGTCCTGATGGCTGTGGGAAAAAACTGTCCTTAAGCCTATTTGTCCGTACTTTGTGAGACCTGTAGACTCTGCCAGAGGGCAGCAGCTGGAACAGGCTGTGACCAGGGTGGTATGGGTCCCCGACAATGTTCCTGGCTCTGCTGAGGTAACGAGGGCTGGCAATGTCTTCTAGTGAGGGCGGAGAGCAGCCGACGCTCTTCTGGGCAGTGTTAATCACTCTCTGCATGGCCTTTTTGTCTGCTGCCGTGCTTCCAGCGTACCACACTGTAATGCAGTATGCCAGGATGCTCTCCACAGTAGCTCTATAGAAGGTTACCAGAAGCTTAGTGTCCAAGTTGTTTCTCCTGAGTACCCTGAGGAAATGCAGTCGTTTCTGGGCCTTCTTCACTACTGCCGTGGTGTATGTAGACCAGGAGAGCTTATCCGTGACGTGGACCCCCAGGAATTTAAAGGACTGGACCCTGTCTACACGTACTCCATTTATGAGGAGTGAGGCCAGATCTGTGATGTGTTTGCGAAAGTCCAGAATTATTTCTTTAGTTTTCGTGGTGTTCAGTGTGAGATTGTTCACCGAGCACCACGAAGACAGTTTGTTGACCTCATCTCTGTAGGTCGACTCATCCCCTCCTGAGATGAGTCCGACCACAGTGGTGTCATCAGCAAATTTGATGATGGAGTTAGACTATAGGGTTGGTGTACAGTCATACGTGTGCAGGGAGTACAGAAGGGGACTCAGTACACAGCCTTGAGGGGAGCCAGTGCTCAGTGTAATGGAGGAAGAGAGGTGGGGACTAAGTCTAACAGTTTGTGGTCGGTTGGTTAAGACGTTCTTTATCCAGCAGCAGATGGAAGAGGATAGTCCAAGGTGCGAGAGTTTGTCAGCCAGAATGTCCGGTATTATAGTGTCAGGAGTGGCTCATTTGTCACTCCTGGCTTGCCGTCAGGTCAGAGCAGCTGCAGACAATCCTTGATTGCCTCCTGGTGTGGGTATTTAAGCACCACACAAAGGATGGGTCATTGTCGGATCGCTCCTGCAAGTCCTGCATGCTCCTGTATATTCCTGCATGCCACTGCGTAAATTCCTGCGTGACACACCACGTGTCACAGCATACATCGCTACAGGTATTATTCCCCATTTCCGGTTCTGCTACGTTTTGGGATATACAAGCCCTTGTTATTTTGTAAAGCGTTTGAGTAATTAAAGCTACTGTTATGAAAACTGCACGCCTTGCCTCCCTTTGCTTCCCCGCAACTGGGTCCGAATCTCCCCGATTGCGCCACGACGTCGTGGCGCGATCGTGACATAGTATTGAAGGCTGAGCTATAGTCAATGAAAAGTATCCTCACGTAATTCCCATTTTTCAGGTGGCTCAGTGCTGTGTGTAGAGCTATGGCGATAGCGTCCTCAGTGGACCTGTTTGCTCTATAAGCAAACTGATGAGGGTCAACTGAGGGAGGGATTGTATCCCTGATATGGCGGGCGACCAACTTTTCAAAGCACTTCATGATCACAGGCGTGAGTGCAACAGACCTATAGTCATTCAGGGTGTCAATGGTTGGCTTTTTTTGTACTGTAGGAGGACGCGAGAGCCGGCCCAAGTGGGGTAGTGGCCAGGGGACAGGGAAGAATAGCGCGAGCCCAACTCAAAAACGGCGTTCCCTAGGCAGAGGCGAGAGCCAGCCCGAAAGGGGTTGCGGCCACCAGCGGAGTATGAGCGCGACCGTCCTACCAAACGCCCCCTTTTGGACACTTTTTCATATTTTTCCAAACACCATGGCGGCAATGTGTTCCTGATTCGTGTGCCTTTGACCCTTGTTCGTCACAGTGCTCCCCTACGTTGTTTCTTGAATTTTTCTTAGTGTGCTTAATGCAGCTTTATTATTTGCCTCTCATTATCTTCAACCCAAAAAGTCATTTCCGGCACGCCTGAAAAGAAAAATGTGCTGCGATATCAAAATGTCCCCAATTCTTGCTATTGCCCAGCTTGATGAAGTATGGCATGCGCATTTTAGGAAAAATGATCATCAAAGGCAATCGTCGGTGGATCAATATTCCACCAAACGTAACATAATTTAAAGTTGTTGTGTGGGTACTTGCGTGTCTCCATTTGTTATGCTACCATACGTTTGCCTCCTCCTCCACCCTCAAATACGTGCCCATCCATCCCAATGGAAAATGTCTTTGCATGTCTTATTAATTTAATGGGTTAATGTTTTTTTTTTTTTACCACACAAACAAATGGTTTACTTTTATCATTATTAAAGGATTTTGGGGTAGTATTTGAAATCTTAGAATGGCTGGAACTTATTAAAATGTAAAATGCGTCTAAACCAGGGGTGGGCAAACTATTCCACAAAGGGGGTTTGGGTTTTCATTCCAACCCATAGAGAGGGCACATTTTCATATGCTTTATTTATTTTAAGACATTAATAAATAATTTCCTTATAATTTTCTCTCATTTTTGTGTTTCCTCACATCTTTCATACAAATTTGGGAGACCTTGACCAAATTTAAAGGGTTTAGTTGGTAGTTGTGTGAGCATCGTGGAACGAATTAGAGAATTTACATACAAAGTACACCTCTACTTACAAAATGTTCAATTTACGAAGAAAGCCTTGGAACCAATTAATTTTGTAACTAGAGGTACGACTGTATTTAAATGCTCTGATGAGATGGGATACATGGAGCTCCACCCACATGGGCTCTGTAATAGAACATGCAAGCAGGCCAGCAGCAGGACATGACATGCGTCAGACAGATTACTAAAGACACAAGTTGTTGAACAACTGTTTGAGTTACAAACTTTGCAAAGTCCATCTTAAAGAACATGCTGCTCTGGTGTGTCCAGAAAGTTCATAGCTCCATGTAGAATTAGGAAGAACCTCATGCTCTATCTTTTATTCTCAGATGCATGGATGGTTACTATGGTAACCTGACGCTGGACGCCAGTGACCATTGTCTCCCGTGTATGTGTCCTGATGGTCCTGGTAGCCTGCGGCAGTTTGCAAAAAGTTGTTTCCATGTTGATGATTCTCAACAAGCTACATGTGTCTGTAACACTGGATACAAAGGTATTACTACAGATAATTACTATGGATGGACAAATACTAAGAGGATTTTAAAAAACTGATTCTGGGATATATCACAATATTAATTGGACAATTCTCATCGATTCAATATGAATATGAACTGACATTTACATGTGTGTTTTGGTGGAAACAATACAATAAACAATGAATAAAGCTTGTAAGTACCTTAGCAGAGATTTGCATGTTGAATTTCATCCCATTTTTTTGTGTGCCAAGATTTCAGCCCGTCTATATGCATTCAGGCACTTTATGATTTACAAATAGAGCACTTTGTGTTCCCCAATGTTTTCAATTGAAACGGATGATGAAAGCAGAAGCACTTAAAATCCGGTGCCCATTTTTTCACCAGGTACTCGCTGCAGTGAGTGTTCCCCTGGTTACTATGGAAATCCTCACGAAGTAGGGGGGTTGTGCCAGCCCTGTCAGTGCAACAACAATATTGATATGATGGACCCGCAATCCTGCAACGCTCAAACGGGTGAATGCATGCACTGCCTTTACTACAGCGAGGGGCATTCCTGTGAAAATTGCATGATGGGTTATTATGGGAATGCCCTACTGCAAGACTGCAGGAGTAAGTAGAGATTTTTGCGCAGTTGGTTCCTAGCACCACTTATACTCACATTTAGGAGTCCTTTAACTTGGTAATTACTGTTGAGGGATTGCTTTGATCCACAGAGTGTGTTTGTAATCAGCTGGGGACTGATGCTGCCAGCTGTCCATCATCAGGTGATTGTCACTGTGATCACAGCAGTGGCCAGTGTCATTGCCTTTCTAATGTGATTGACCAGCACTGTGGCCGTTGTGCACCTGACACCTGGAACATTGCAAGCGGTAAAGGCTGTCATGCCTGTGATTGTGACACAAAGCATTCGTATGGGACCTCGTGCAATGAGGTGAGCATTACAGCTGAAATAAGTTGTTAAAAAGTACAGGTGGAGATTATGCCGTAAAAATGTAAGCTAAAATATTGGCTGGTGAGGGTGCCTATATTTTATCCTTAACATTTGGGAAAACCATAAAATGCATGTAATACGGTTCTTGGGTAGCTTTCAATTAGATTTTGTGGATTTTGATTTTTTTCCAAATATCATGTTAATCAAAATTAAATGTTGTCACCGTAGAGGAAAAAAAGAGAACTTTCTGCAACAGCACTCAGAGCCCAACTCCTCTGGGTATATGCAATTGAGTAAGTCAATCTCACCCCCCTGCCCCTGGAGTCATGGGCTGAACAAAGTGGAAAACACTATGAGGCGGCAAAGATTAAACAGTAAATTATCTCATCTCATTTTCTGAACCGCTTCATCCTCACTAGGGTCACGGGGGGTGCTGGAGTCTATCCCAGCTGACTTCGGGGCAGAGGCGGGGACACCCTGAATTGGTGGCCAGCCAATCGCAGGGCACGAGGAGACAAACAACCATTCATGCTCACTCTCATACGTAGGAGGGGCAATTTAGAGTGTCCAAACAGCCTATCATGCATGTCTTTTGAATGTGGGAGGAAATGGGAGTACCCGGAGAAAACCCACACAGGCCCGGGTAGAACATGCAAACTCCACACAGGTGGACCGCCTTGGATTTGAAACCAGGTCCCTCACTGTGAGACTGACGCGCTAACCACTCAGCCGCCCGGCCACAATAAATTATATTTACTATATATATATTTACTATATATATTTATTTATTTATTTATTTATTTATATATATATATATATATATATATATATATATATATATATATATATATATATATATATATATATATATATCTCTGTCTCTCTCTCTGTCTCTCTCTCTGTCTCTCTCTCTGTCTCTCTCTCTGTCTCTCTCTCTGTCTCTCTCTCTGTCTCTCTCTCTGTCTCTCTCTCTGTCTCTCTCTCTGTCTCTCTCTCTGTCTCTCTCTCTGTCTCTCTCTCTGTCTCTCTCTCTGTCTCTCTCTCTGTCTCTCTCTCTGTCTCTCTCTCTGTTCTCTCTCTGTCTCTCTCTCTGTCTCTCTCTCTGTCTCTCTCTCTGTCTCTCTCTCTGTCTCTCTCTCTGTCTCTCTCTCTGTCTCTCTCTCTGTCTCTCTCTCTCTGTCTCTCTCTCTGTCTCTCTCTCTGTCTCTCTCTCTGTCTCTCTCTCTGTCTCTCTCTCTGTCTCTCTCTCTGTCTCTCTCTCTGTCTCTCTCTCTGTCTCTCTCTGTCTCTCTCTCTGTCTCTCTCTCTCTCTCTGTCTCTCTCTCTGTCTCTCTCTCTGTCTCTCTCTCTCTCTCTCTCTCTCTCTCTCTCTCTCTCTCTCTCTCTCTCTCCTCTCTCTCTCCCTCCCTCTCTCCCTCCCTCTCTCTCTCCCTCTCCCTCCCTCTCCCTCCCTCCCTCCCTCCCTCCCTCCCTCCCTCCCTCCCCCCCCTCCCTCCCTCCCCCCCTCCTTGGGCGTCGAGCCACTCCTCCTTCCTCCCGCCCCGCGTGTTGTAGATGGCCAGTTGGGAACCCAGGTAGGTATCCATGGAGAGAATGTCCTGGGACCATTCAGTGGGAAAATTGTCTCTGAGGTTCCAACACCCTGGTGTACTCCTTATAAATACCCTGAAAGTGAACCGGGAGCTTCCTTCTGGGTCCAAGGTTGTTCGGATTGTTCTGTTACATCTTTGGCGACGTCGTGCGTGGAATCGTGGAAGTGGACCCAAATGCAGTGAAGCAGGCAATGGAAGAGGAAGGACTGCTCTCACGAAACTTTAATAACTTAGGCAGGAGACATAAAAATAACAAAGACTTGGTGTCAAATAACTAAATCAAACCTGACGTGGGAAACATGGGGAAGCGAGGAACATGGAACGTGGAAATGTGGAAACAAGGTAGACGATCCGACCAATGACAAAACAATATTGTGGGGTTTAACTAGACCGAGATGGGTTGATGAGACAATTAGGAGGACCTGGGTAACACAAGAGGGAGCAGGCAGAGGATACATCAGGGGTGGAGAAACGTTAGATGAACACAATAGGCAATCACTCGAACAGGACACACGGGAGAAAAAAGAACAACAAAACCAAGCAACCCAAACAATGCTCAAGGATTCCTTTTCACCTCACTGGCCATTCTGCACTCTGCTCTTCCAGTTAGCTTTGCAGAGTGGCAACTATCTTGAACCCCTATTTTTTATAACTTTTCTAACTTTTGGGACATGGCCATGAAGGCTTTTAGAGATACTTTTGTATGCCCTACCAGCCTTATATAGCTCAACAATTCATGCTCAGGTCTTCAGAGAGCTCTTGGTGCCTCAAATTAGCTCTTGTAGAAGTAAGTCATTGACCTAGGGGTTTTCATTTTTTTTCAATATGCACAGTAAATCTTTTATACATGTGTTCAGTGAAAATTTAAAATAATAAGCTGTATTACTTAAAACAGAAGTGGTTTATCTATTGTGGTGACTTACATTTCGAGAAGGCCACATGTTTTGTGAAATATACACGGAAATCCAAGAAATCCCCAAAGGTCCACATAATTTGTCTTGCTACTGTATTTTGAAGCTGCATGTGTTTTAGTGGAAATAATTTGCGGGGAGAAGTAAATGTCTTAAAAACTGCATATCTTATTCATACAGATCAGTGGTCAATGTTCATGTGAGCCCGGATTTGGAGGCAGGACATGCAGCGAGTGTAGAGAGCTCTTTTGGGGAGATCCAGAGATCAAATGTCAAGGTAGGCAATGTTTTTGTTGCATCGTGAAGAACGTGACCGGACATTTCGTCGACAGACACTTCGTCGCCGGACGCTTCGTCGAACGGACGCTTCGTCGCCGGACAGTTCGTCGACCGGACACTTCGTCGACGGACAATTTGTTGCTGAACACTTCGTCGCCAGACAATTCGCTTAACCTTAACCACCATAAAAGAAGACAAAGGAAATTCACATATTCTTTATTAAAGAAAATAAAACAGCAAAAACTCGCTCGACAACACAAACACATTAACATTTGGGCGTGTGCAAGTACTAGATGTGCTCGTCTCTAAACACACTACGCACGAAACAGTTCCTACGTTAAACGGTTCCTACATTGAGCAATCCATTTTTAAAATAAAAGGCAATAAATAAAATTATTTTATTTAAAAAAATATTAAAAAGAAGACAAAGGCAATTCACATAGTCTTTATTAAAGAAAATAAAACAGCAAAAACTCGCTCGACAACACAAACACATTAACATTTGGGCGTGTGCAAGAACTAGATGTGCTCGTCTCTAAACACACTACGTACGAAACAGTTCCTACGTTCTTTAATAAAGAATATGTGAATTTCCTTTGTCTTCTTTTTAATAAAATAATTTTATTTATTGCCTTTTATTTTAAAAATGGAGCGCTCAACCAAGGAACCGTCTAACGTAGGAACCGTTTCGTGCGTAGTGTGTTTAGAGACAAGCACATCTAGTACTTGCACACCCCCAAATGTTAATGTGTTTGTGTTGTCGAGCGAGTTTTTGCTGTTTTCTTTTCTTTAATAAAGAATATGTGAATTTCCTTTGTCTTCTTTAATAGTGGTTAAGGTTAGTGGTTAAGGTTAGGTGAACTGTCTAGCGACGAAGTGTCCGTCGACGAATTGTCCGTCGACAAAGTGTCCGGTCGCCGAACTGTCCGGCGACGAAGCGTCCGTTCAACGAAACGTCAGGGGACGAAGCGTCCGGCGACAAAGTGTCCGTCGACGAAATGTCCGGGTACCGTGAAGAATGTAGCCGATAAGAGCTGTTTATTCACATATGGTACACACACGTAGAGTTGCTGAACAATTTCGAGATTTGCAATAGCAACCTAATGTCGTTATAATGTTTATGTTACACAGAAACCCATTATGGAATTGAACTGTTGAGAAATTGATCCATCCATTCACCATACAAATTATCGTTCTAGTATCTGCTGTAACATTAGACTTAAGTGTAACCAGTCACTGGAATATTTTGTTTTGAAAATAAACCAATTGCAACCACAGTCAGCCTCACACGTTTGGAAAATTCCGTCTTTAATTAATCTAACATGCATATGTTGCCAGAGTACATTGAGTAAAAAACACGCTGGTTATACAGCAAAGCTGGAGCCAAAATTCGAACCATGAAACTGTAAAACAATGCTCAAACTGTGAAAAAGCCTATCCTCTGTGCTAACAATCAAACTGCATTAAATGGGACCAGTTCAGGTTGTGCTGGCTCCAGTGCACTTTCGACCCTAATAAGAACAACATGTACAGTAAATTGGCTGGATGGGAATTATATCTAAACTTTTTGTTTCTCCCTTTAGAGTGTGACTGTGAATCAAATGGCATCACTCAGGTTCAATGCAACAAGGACAATGGTCATTGCATTTGTAAAGAAGGGGTGTCAGGTCTACGTTGTGATACATGTGCCCGTGGGTTCTCTGGTACCTTCCCCAACTGCCACCACTGTCATCAATGCTTCGCTGAGTGGGATGCTGTCATTGGGCAATTAACAAATCAGACACACCGCTTAGCAAACAAGGTAAATGCTATCAAAACAACTGGAGTCAGTGGGCCCTACAAAAAGTCAATTGACACCATGGAAAGAAGTGCGTCTGACATCCACACAATCCTAACCCAAAACCCAGCTTCAGAACATCTAAATGATCTCCAACAGCTTTTACAAGAGGCCAGGTAAATTTAGATACAATAGTGCTTTTTCCTAAATGGTGAGATTAGATTTAATCTGTTAATGATCACCACTGACCTCTTTCTGTTCAACAGTGACTTGATGAAGTTGCTAAACCAGTCACTGAACCAAACAGAAAAGATTCTAATCAGTGTGCAAGAGGATGATAACAAGGTGGAGAGTAAACTAAAATTGATGATGGCGGATGCCCAGAAACTTGAGCAGACCGTTAATGACGTTCTGGATCAAGTTGAGTTAATCAAGAACTCTGATGTTAGAGGTTAGAGAACTTGAATGTGCTGTGTGTGTTTGATAAATACGGATGTGTTCATGAATTAGTAATGAATTACCGTATTCATTCGAGTATAACGCGCAAAATTTTGTACCAAAAAATTTGAAGACAAGTTCGGGTGCGCGTTATACATGAGGTACCCGTATTTTCACGACGATTCGGCGCATCGTATTTTAAGCCGCAGTGTCAGTAACAAGTGCTATTTCTGTATTTTAGACACACAAAGCATGCACGGTTTCATTAGACGCATATATATTATATATGGATGAACATCGAAACGCAATAGCGCTGGCTACTGGAAGCAGCCTATTTCCGGGTTCCGGTGCGCAGTGACTGCTGGGAAATATAGTTCTTGCACGCTACACCCACCCGCTAAAAACATGTTTTAAAAAGGCAACGGAAGCAAAACTGAGTTCGGTTGTACTTTATTTAGACATTTTACAACTCACTCACGTCATCATCACCCACAAATCCCTCAAAGTCCTGTGTCCGAATTAAACAATTGCCCAAACGAGCCTTCCAAAAAGCCCCTCTTCGTTCTCAGAGTCACCGTCATTTCCATCAATCCATTCACAAATCGTAGCGTAAGAAGCCCGGCGCTGCCTGCCACTTTTCGTGAAGCCAGGCATGGCATATATATTATTTATGGGTGATTATCAAACCGTAATAGCGCTGTCTACGAAAGCAGCCACAGACGCTATTTCCGGTGCGCAGTAACTGCTGGGATAAATAGTCCTTTTGTCAATACACCTAGGTTGACGGCTGTGAAAACTTTGCACTAATAATATCAATATGCTACAACGGCGAACACACTAATTTGGTGCTACATGTACCAAATGCACGCTACACCCGCACGCTAAAAACACGTTGTTAAAAAGGCAACGGAAGCAAGACTGAGTTCGGTTGCACTTTATTTAGGCATTTTACAATGTACTCACGACATCATCACCCACAAAACTATCAAAGTCCTCATTTTCTGTGTCCGAATTGAACAATTGTCCATCGAAAACGCTGAGTTTAATACGTTCGTCCAGGCGGCCACAATTCATTCCCAAATGGTAGCTAGCTAGTAGCTAGCGTAACTATTCCAAGGCTGTCCCATGGTTCGCCACTGTGTTGATGCCGATCCCCAGACCACAGTCCATTCGCGAATAGTAGCTAGCTAGTGTTGATGCCGATCGGCAGGCCACAATCCATTGGGTGTATTGACAAAAAAACTACATATCCCAGAAGTCACTGCACAGTACTTTATCTACGGGAAAATAGTAGAGTCGTGGGCTGCTTGCCATAGTTGTCCTATCGACGGATTTATTTTATTTTATCGTGATAACAATTTTAGTATTGGTACATCTATAAAGCGCACTGGATTATAAGGCGCCCTGTCTATTTTGGAGAAAATTTCAGACTTTTATGTGCGCCTTATAGTCGTGAAAATACGGTACTCACTTTTATGAGCAAATCGCAAGGTTTTCGGAGGTTTCGACGTCCACCATTTTGAATTTTCCATTCTCGACCCAACTCTCGTCACGTCAAAGATTCTAGGCGAGAAGAGAAGGCAAGATGGCGGACTACACACGTGTTCCGTCAAAGTGTTCCAAATATGTATTAAAACTGCAGCTATCCCGGGAAAAGGCTCCAATGACAGGGCACGGAGGATAAACTGCCCCGGCACGGAGGATAACCGCCTCCGGCACGGAAGAAAACCGGCCCCGGGCATGGCAAATAAACACTTGAAAATGGCCTTCTAGAAGGCAAGAGTTCACACTTAGAAAAATGCTGATTTTTTTCAGACTTTATTTTAAAGTGACTGATGCGCTTCCAAATGTCGCCCAGGGCGCTCCATTCCTGGGGAACAGAGCCCTCTGAGAATTTTACAATTTCTCTCGTAATAGACGCCCCCTGATTCACAATTTTCGCCTCCATATTAATGGTTTTAATAGGGAGACACAAATGTGTTATTTTGAAGGGAAAATCACATGTAGCATTTTTGAGATACTGTATGAATCCAAAGGATCGTATGCTGAATTGCACATTTGAAACAATATCATAAAGAAGTTAAAATGCCTGTCTTTGTAAATGCAAAATATCAAATTAATCAATATGAAAACAGAAATAAGTATCTTGACGAGAACCTGATGCTTTTTAATGATATACAGACGCTCCCCTACTTACGAACGCAATTGGTTCCGAGCGATTGTTCATAAGTTGAATTTGTTTGTAAGTTGATTCAGTGCTATATTTTGTATTATAATTTATGTTTAAGGCCGATATAACTATATTGAAGGTTTATATAAGTGCATTTGTATGTTATGGCTTGTATAAGTAACACGCATTGGTTTGTACTGAAAAAAAACATTTAATGAAATGGAGAGAATATGTACAGTACTGTATAGAGAGATTTATGTATTAGAAACTGGCCGAAAGAAGCGATCTAACGACGATTGCACA
Source organism: Stigmatopora argus (assembly GCF_051989625.1). NCBI lineage: Eukaryota > Metazoa > Chordata > Actinopteri > Syngnathiformes > Syngnathidae > Stigmatopora > Stigmatopora argus. The sequence continues at coordinate 3,260,432 of NC_135389.1, read as the reverse complement.
GTTTTCTTCTTTTTTCTTCATAAATGATGTGGTTGCACTGTATGGCATCATTCAATTGATTTGCAAACTTTGTGCAACGTTCAATATTTGGGTCCTGCTGCTCGATCTTTCTGTTTATAAATGGTGTTGAATGTGCAACGCTCACCACTCTCACGCGCATCAAGCTTCGTTATTATTGCCACTCGTTTCAAATGAAATGGCTTGCCTCTTCCTTGCAACTCCCTCAATAGAAGCCTTTAGCTTTTTACCAACCATATTCAATATTGGATGCATGAGATATTAAATGATACAAATGAAAAAGGTTCTCTGCACACTGGAGATACATTCACGCACTTCCGCATTGCAACGAAGAAGAAGGTAGATGCTGGGTGAGCTGAGCTCTCACAGCGCCAGGCGTCGGTATTAGCGGCGGAAAGAAGTACTACTCCGAAAAAGGCGCGAAATACAAAATTGGACTTGCGAACATTTTTGGACTTAAACGCAATTTGCAGACATGTTCGTATGTACCGTTGTTCGTAAGTTGAATGTTCGTAAGTAGGGGAGCGTCTGTAAATAACAATTTACTTACCAGAAGTTTAAGATGTTGTGGCAGCCATAATGCTTCTAATGTCAAAATATCTAAATTATTTCGATGGTTCATATTACTGCAATAGTTGTCACTTTTGAACAAGAAATAAAAAGAAAAAAATCAAAGCGGAATTTTGTTTTATTTCATAAAAGGAAAGTAACGTGAGCAGTACAACCAGAAAGTGTGTCCGTAGAGGTCTAGTGTTCACCAAGTCTCTGGGTGCAATAATAGCATTAGATACACATTACGCAAGTATCAAGGCTGGTATTTTAATGATCGACCGCAAGACCTTCGATCAGTCTTAACAACTATTGGGATGTGCTGACATGGTAAACACTACGAACACATCTATCAAGGCTACTTGCGTTTGGCCAGTCAGAGCAAGTTTAACTATGGTAAGATGGCAACGGCCTGAGCGAGAAGTGGCAGGCAAAAGTTTTTGCACGTTTTATGCAAGGTACGTTTTTTTTTCTTGAATTTCAAATAAATGTTGTTTAGCATTTTATCTTTTTATCTTTTCTCTATTTTGAAATTAATGACCGTATCAGCCGCTTTGTCTTACGTTATGGCGTTTCGCTTTTGTCGCCTTGCAGTTTCGTGGATGTCAAGTCTAATTTATAACCATATAAGCGGTACCCTATATTTAGTCAGCTTTTTTAGCGACTAATACAGCTTATATGCGAGCAAATACGGTAGTTCTATAATACCTAAACCAGGGGTCTCAAACCGGTCCTCAAAGGGCCGCAGTGGGTGCAGGTTTTCATTCCAACTCAACAAGAGGATACCTTTTGCAAGTGTAATCAGTTAAATCAGTTGATTGCAGCCAGGTGCTACTTATTTTAGAAGACACCTGATTGGTTAAAATGTCGGCACTGGATCGGTCGGAACAAAAACCAGGACCCACTGCGGCCCTCTGTGGAATCGGTTTGAGACACCTGACCTAAACCATTTTACTGTAGAATTAAGTATTTATGGTCAGAGGCTGAAGATTTTGATTCCAATAAAAAGTGCCATTAATCTTGGCAACCTATAAACATGACAGAAAAAAAGGTCAGCAGTTTGCTTGGTCAATACAATATTTTGTGTACATGATTTAGAAAAGTAATAGAGCTTAGTTTGTGTTGTTCTAAAAGTATTTTGTTTAATCAAAATATTTTTTAACTATTACCAGGGGCAGCTAACAGTATTACCAAGTATTCCATGCAGTCTCAGAGGGCTGGAGAACGAGCAAACGCATCCACGATTGACGTCGACAGCTCTGCTAATCTACGGCAATTGACAGAGGACAAAATAAACCAAACAGGAGATGAATTCCTTAGGAGACACTCTGAGCATGCACAAAGACTCGATGACCTGGCCAGCCAAATCCAAACACTGGACTTGACAGAACTCAGCCACAAGGTACAGTGTAATTAGAGTGGCTTGCGAAAGTATTCGGCCCCCTTGAACTTTTCAACCTTTTGCAACATTTGAGACTTCAAACATAAAGAAATAAAAATTAAAAAATGGGTCAAAACTCAACAACAAGAGGGACACAATCATGAAGTGGAAGAAAATCTATTGGATATTTTATACTTTTTTAACAAATAAAAACTGAAAAGTGGGGTGTGGAATATTATTCGGCCTCTTTAATTTCAGTGCAGCAAAATTACTCCAGAAGTTCAGTGAGGATCTCTGAATGATCCAATGTTGACTGATGATGACAAATAAAATCCACCTGTGTGTATTCATTCATTCATTCATTCATTCACTCATTCATTTTCTGAACCACTTTATCCTCATTAGGGAGCGGGGGGTGTTGGAGCCTAATCCAGCTGACTAGGGGCCAAAGGCAGGGGACACTGATCGCAGGGCACAAGGAGACGGACAACCATGCACACTCATACCCATATTAGGGGTATTTTAGGGTGTCCGATCAGCGTACCATGGATTTTTTGGAATGTGGGAGGAAACCGGAGTACCCGGAGGAAACCCCTGTAGGCCCGGGGAGAACATGCACACCCCACACAGTTGGACCGACTTGGATTTGAACCCAGGACCTCAGAGCTGTTAGGCCGACACGCTAACCACTTGTTCCGCCGGGCCGCTGTGTGTATTCATGTCAACGTATAAGGGCTGCCAACTACTCCGTAATTTCAGGAGGTTTTCCGGAAATGCAATGCGAACTCCGGGACTCCGGACAACTTCCCTCAACTTCGTAAATCCCCCAAAAAATTCACTACATTTTATTATGAAGCAGCCATTTCGGAAAGATACCAAATTTCCAATTTAAATGCCTCGAAATTCATACCATCACTATGGCTTCCGCTATCTTGATTCAACTGCACTGTAAACCGGGAGAATTCGGTAACACAAGTGCATTGTTAATCGTCCGAGTTACATGTTCTGATGAATGATTCGTCTTGTACGACTTCAGCGTGGCAAATCGATTGCACAGGTAGCCTCTATCGCTTTAACATTTGTGTTTTTGTTTTTTTCATAAGGAAGGTATTATTAAGGCTGACTAAGTAGCTTTGTACACTCTTATTCGTGTTTTACAGCCTTTCTATCTTTTTTTATTACATTTTAATATTTCTTAATACATTCCGTTTTACTTAACTTTGTACTTTATACTTTAATGTTTTTACAACTTTCTTTGTTCTATTAGATTGGTTTCTTTCTGCTAGTTCTTTTTTGGAACCATTCATCCATACTTCACTTCTTTTTTTCCCCCAAGATGGCGCCGTCAAGCGGCAGCAGCTCTGTCCACTCTTATTTATTTTTTGTGTTTTACAGCCTTTCTCTCTTTTTTTAATACATTTTAATATTTATTAATACATTCCTTTTTACTTTACTTTGTACTTTATACTTTTTACTTTAATGTTTTTACGCTAAATTGGATTGAATCATACCTATCTATAAGATCACAGTGCATCAGGATACAAAATCTACTTCACGGAATAAGTCTTAGGGTACCGCAGGGGTAAGTGCTAGATCCATTGCTCTTCAGTCTTTTCATAATTGATCTGCCAAGCAGTTGTCCTTCGATTGTCACTTGCCAAATGTATGACGATGTCCATGTGAAAGACAAAAAACATGCTGCACGGGAACAGACAGATGCATGACAAATAAATGCCTGTCATTAATCCTTTTTGTTTTAAGTGATATTTTGAGAGCATGGTGTCGTTTTTTCATTAATGACTATGTGAATGAGTGGTTAGCGTGTCGGCCTCACAGTTCTGAGGTTCTGGATTCAAATCCAGGTCTGTCAACCTGTGTGGAGTTTGCTTGTTCTCCCTGGGCCTGCGTTTTCTCCGGGTACTCCGGTTTCCTCCCACATTCCAAAAACATGCATGTTAGGCTGGTGGACAATCTAAATTGCCCCTAAGTGAGTGTGTGTGTGAATGAATTTTTGTCTCCTCGTCCCCTGCGATTAGCTGGCAACCAATTCAGGGTGTCCCCTACCTCGTGCCCAAAGTCAGCTGGGATAGGCTCCGGCACCCCCTGGAGTGAGGATCGCATTTGTGAGGATAGTGATTTTAAGACTGATGCATTCAATGTTGTGTGCGTTAACCCATTCAATCTTTTTACATTTAAAGTTCCCCAACATAGAACATTGCGTTGGCAGATCGAAATTCAAATGGCGCCGACACTAACTCTAGCTCTGCTTTCGTCATAATTTTTCGTTTCATTAGACCCCCTTGCACGTGCTACATAAACTCATTGATTGGCAGCAGCATAACAATGTTATTAAAAAAATGAGATACTTATTGTACTTTACAAGTGTTTAAATCAGGGGTCCCCAAACTTTTTCCTCTGAGGGCCACATAACTTTTCCCTTCTCTGATGGGGGGCCGGTGTCAGTTTGTAACAGAAAAAGTGTGACGATCGTAGGGGAGCTTAAAAAATGTATTGTTTTCCAGAAAGCCACACATAACCAAATAACCCTTTCCAGGTTCTTTACAGAAAAAGTCAGGAAACAAATAATAACAATATTAATAAAATAAATAATAACTAAATAACCCTCTCTGAGTTCTTGACAGAAAAAACAGGAAATAAATAACACTATTTATGAAATAAATAATATCTAAATAACTCTCTCTGGGTTCTTCATAGAAAAAAAGCCATGGAACATTAACTTTCTGTTGTGCCATGCACACTCTTCTCCCTTTGCCCTGATGAAGTTTATGCACGACACCACAACCTTCATTACAGAATCCCACGTCAACACTTTGCAGCACAGTGCTTGCTGGTGAATTAGGCAGTGGACTCGTAGCGGGGCGGTGAGACCCCTTTTTTCCAACTCACGGTTCATGCGTCCTATTAAACCGCGAGTTTCGCCCACCATGCTAGGAGCCCCGTCAGTCGTGATGCTAGCCAGCTTTGACCAGTCCAGGTCCAACTTCTCCATGGTTTGGCACACTTTGTCAAAAATATCCTCTCTCGTTGTGGTCCCTTTGAGACTTTGGAGGGCTGCCAGATCCTCGCATATCTCAAAGTTTGCGCTAACGCCACGAATAAAAATGAGCAGTTACGCTGTGTCTTGCACGTCCGTGCTTTCATCCAGTGCTAATGAAAAAAAAATCAAATTCTTTCGTCTTCTGCTGCAGCTGGGCATATACATTACTCCAGATTTCTTCAACGCGTCTTGTGATTGTACTCGCCGACAGACTTACGGCATTAAATGCATCTTTCTTCTCGGGACACACTTCCTCCACGACAACATCCATACATTTCTTAAAAAACTCTCCGTCAGTGAAAGGCTTACCGTTGCTTGCTATCAGTTTAGCAACCCGAAAGCCGGCCCAAACGGATGCCTGCTTCAGCTGAGCTTGACGTAGAAATGTAGTCTGCTGAGATAATAGTCCAACTTTTCGCTTTGAGAGTTTGTCTGCTCGTATTTGGCCTTGCACGCTATCGTACTTGTCTTTGTGACGGGATTCATAGTGCCGGCGAAGATTGCATTCTTTGAATACTGCCACCGTCTCTTGACAGATGAGACAAACAGCCTTTTCTTTGCATTGAACAAAAAAATAATCGTTTGTCCACTGCAGGTTAAATACCCTGCATTCTGAATCAATTTTTCTCTTAACTAACCTTTTCGCCATTATTCCGTTCTCAAACAGGTTCAGGTTGCAGAGTTTTTATATGCTTGAATAGCATCGCAATAGCGATGGTACCAGGGCTCCGCCCTCACCTGCGATCGTCCAGATGTCTCGCTAACACTCTGCTCACGCATGCAACGGTGGAAGTGCCCGCATGCATCAAAGGCAAACACTCTCCCTGCGCGTGTCACCAAAGAAGCAATGCGAAGGCCCGCTTCACTGGGATGATTTGTGGGCTCAGCAGGGGTATCCGGCCCGCGGGCCGTAGTTTGGTGACCACTGGTTTAAATGACAAAAACAAATGCACGCATTTACTTTTACTTTTAAATTCTGTGTATGGTCTCAAGGAATTACATTTAAAAATATGATTTTTTTATGGCTCTTGGTCTGCCTTGGTTGAAAAATAAAATGGAATAGATTACTCGAGGACGTCTATTAGGTAGATTGTTTTGCCTCAAAAGGGTTTTCTCAGATTTTTTTTACATGATTTGAAGCTTTTGTGATTGGTTTTTGAGATCATTCTTCTTTTTGTATTTTTCTTTTCATAATCCCCACTGTTTAAATGTCACCGTGCAAGTCACTGAATCCTGATTGTAAATAGCTAATAATTTACACATCACTTGCTGAAAGACTAATGAAATAGGTTCGTTTCTGTACAGTACACTGTAACATTTTTTTTATTGAATGTATCTCTACAGACATGCGGTAATCCATTAGGCCAGGACTCATGTTCCTCTCCCTGTGGGGGATTAGGATGTGTAAATGCAGAAGGTGGCCCAATGTGTGGAGGGGAAGCATGTGATGGCGTGTTGGCAAAGGTTCATTCCAACTGGCAGAAAGCTTCAGACTCTGAACAGGATATATTAAATGCCATGGAGGAAGTGGATAAATTTGCCAAAATGGTAAGATCCTAATGTCTGCCAATTTGGTTTGATTTCAGATTGTCTTTCTTCTCACCTTTACTATGTTTAGGTGTCTGAGGCAAGGCAAAAGGCAGATGAAGCAAAAATCAGTGCCCACAATGTTCTTTTGAAGACTAATAACACCAAACGGTACATTAATTGGAGCAACAAGGAGCTAAGGACCCTGATTCGAGAAATTCGAGACTTCCTTACAGGTAAATCTTTCTTTTTTAAAATGTAAAATCTGTAGATTGTGAAGTAATCAGAAAGTATACAAATCATTACACACACACAATTTCTTTAGGAATGAGATTTTACTCAAGGCTTAATATTGAAGTGTATACAAGAAGGGTAGGGTACCTTCAGAACTTCAAATAAAATGTATGGTTAGTAAAATAGATGCATTCTTGCCTAGTCTAACCAAACTATCCATGGGTTAATCTGTCATTTTTAGATGAGGGGGCAGACATTGAGAGTATTGAAAAGGTTGCTAATGAGGTGCTAGCCATGCAGATGCCAACTACTCGAGAACAGCTACAGAACCTTACAAATGAAATTCGAGAGAAGGTGGGAGAACTGGGCAATGTGGAAACCATTCTTCAGCAGAGCACTGACAACATTGAGAGAGCCGAAGGTTTGCTTGAACAAGCTCGTCAAACCAGGTGTGATACTTATTGTGGTCTGTGTTAATTTCATTAAGCATCTAAGAAACTATTTATCAGCTTCTCTTGAAATTCTGTCAAGACTGTAATAATGGAACAAACTCTTCATATTCAACAGTCAGAACGCAACTCGTGTGAAGGATTCTGCAAAAACGGTAAAAAAAGCTCTGGATGTAGCTCAGTATGCTCAAACAGCTGCCAGCATTGCAATCCAGCAGGCAACCGGCAATATCAAGAACACCAACAAGCTGCTTCTCTCAGTCAGTCCTCTGCATTTAAATAATCAATGTACAGTGGGGCAAATACATATTTAGTCAACCACCAATTGTGCAAGTTATCCTACTTGAAAAGATTAGAGAGGCCTGTAATTGTCAACATGGGTAAACCTCAACCATGAGGGACAGAATGTTGGGGGAAAAAAACAGAAAATCACATAGTTTGATCTTTAAAGATTTTATTTGCCAATCATGGTGGAAAATAATTATTTGGTCAATACCAAAAGTTCATCTCAATACTTTGTTATGCACCCTTTGTTGGCAATAACGGAGGCCAAATATTTTCTGTAACTCTTCACAGCTTTTCACACACTGTTGTTGGTATTTTGGCCCATTCCTCCATGCAGATATCCTATAGAGCAGTGATGTTTTGGGGCTGTCGTTGGGCAACATGGACTTTCAATCCCTTCCACAGATTTTCTATGGGGTTGAGATCTGGAGACTGGCTAGGCCACTCCAGGACCTTGAAATGCTTCTTACAAAGTCATTCCTTTGTTGCCCTGACTGTGTGTTTGGGATCATTGTCATGCTGAAAGACCCAGCCACGTCTTATCTTCAATGTCCTTGCTGATGGAAGGAGATTTTCACTCAAAATCTCTCGATACATGGCCCCATTCATTCTTTCCTTTACACGGATCAGTCGTCCTGGTCCCTTTGCAGAAAAACAGCCCCAAAGCATGATGTTTCCACCCCCATGCTTCACAGTGGGTATGGTGTTCTTCGGATTCAATTCAGTATTCTTTCTCCTCCAAGCACGAGAATCTGTGTTTCTACCAAAAAGTTCTATTTTGGTTTCATCTGACCCTAACATTCTCCCAGCCCTCTTCTGGATCATCCAAATGCTCTCTAGCGAACCGCAGACAGGCCTGGATGTGTACTGGCAACAGCTGGTGGACACGCCTGGCAGTGTTGTGTTACTGATAGTAGCCTTTGTTACTGTGGTCCCAGCTCTCTGTAGGTCATTCACTAGGTCTCCCCGTGTGGTTCTGGGATTTTTGCTCTTGTTATCATTTTGACGCCACGAGGTGAGCTCTTGCATGGAGCCCCAGATCGAGGGAGATAATCAGTGGTGTTGTATGTCTTCCATTTTCTAATAATTGCTCCCACAGTTGATTTCTTTACACCAAGTGTTTTACCTATTGCAGATTCAGTCTTCCCACCCTGGTGCAGGTCTACAATATTGTCTCTGGTGTGCTTCAACAGCTCTCTGGTCATGGCCATAGTGGAGTTTGGAGTGTGAGAGACTGAAGTTGTGGACAGGTGTCTTATACCGATAATGATTTAAAACAGATGCTATTAATACAGGTAACCAGTGGAGACCTTGTAGACCTCTTTGAAAGCCAGAAATCTTGCTTTTTTGTAGGTGACCAAATACTTATTTTCCACTCTAATTTGGAAATAAATTATTTAAAAATCAAATAATGTGATTTCCTGTTTTTCTTTCCACATTCTGTCTCTCATGGTTGAGGTTTACCCATGTTGACAATTACAGGCCTCTCTAATCTTTTAAAGTAGGAGAACTTGCACAATTGGTGGCTGACTAAATACTTATTTGCCCCACTGTATGAAAGTATTTTTTTATAATCACAGGCATGGAAACAATTGTTTTCTGTGTTGTATTCAGGTAAAGTCACATACATCAGATGTAGATATAAAACTGAACAATGCCACGAGGCAGCTGCAGCAGCTTGATGAGGATATAACACTGTTGAGAGAGCGAACCCTTAATGCCACACTGAGCAATGATTGCACTATTCATGATGCTACAAGTATAAGACAAACTGTCAAAGAGGTAAAAAGGGTAAGTTGAAATATTGGAAAGATTCACTGACCATGTAAAAAATGTTTCTAGCAATAGTAGTCTCACTGGATTGTAGTTCTCAATTATTCTTTCATCTTCTCTTCTTAATGCCACAAAGTCCATGGACTCTGAACTGAGAGACAAATACTTGACTGTACAGCAACTAATTGATCAAAAAGGGGGTGCTGTGGCTGATGCTAAGAAGATTGCAGAGTTACTGCAGACAGAAGCAAAGGAGCTGTTGCTGCAGGCCAGTGACAAGCTGCAGATTCTCAAAGGTGAAATCAGTCTCTTTACTTTTCAGTAGTCAGTTGTTGAACAGCAAACATCAAATTGTTAGTATTGCACAATTATTGAGATCCCCACGTTGTTATCAATTCTAACTACAATAGGTCTAAATCAGGGGTCCCCAAACTTTTTCCTGTGAGGGCCACATAACTTTTCCCTTCTCTGATGGGGGGCCGGTGTCAGTTTGTAACAGAAAAAGTGTGACGATCGTAGGGGAGCTTAAAATTTTTATTGTTTTCCAGAAAACCACACATAACCAAATAACCCTTTCCAGGTTCTTTACAGAAAAAAAGTCAGGAAACAAATAATAACACTATTAATGAAATAAATAATAACTAAATAACCCTCTCTGAGTTCTTCACAGAAAATAAGGAAATAAATAACACTAGTTATGAAATAAATAATAACTAAATAACTCTCTCTGGGTTATTCATAGAAAAAAAAGCCATGGAACATTAACTTTCTGTTGTGCCATGCACAATCTTCTCCCTTTGCTCTGAAGTTTATGCACGACACCACAAACGTCATTACAGAATCCCACGTCAACATTTTGCAGCACAGTGCTTGCTGGTGAATTCGGCAGTGGACTCGTAGCGGGGCGGTGAGACCCCTTTTTTCCAACTCACGGTTCATGCGTCCCATTATTGGACCGCGAGTTTCGGCCACCATGCTAGGAGCCCCGTCAGTCGTGATGCTAGCTAGCTTTGACCAGTCCAGGTCCAACTTCTCCATGGTTTGGCACACTTTGTCAAAAATATCCTCTCCCGTTGTAGTCCCTTTGAGACTTTGGAGGGCTGCCAGATCCTCGCAAATCTCAGTTTGCGCTAACTCCACGAATAAAAATGAGCAGTTGCGCTGTGTCTTGCACGTCCGTGCTTTCATCCAGTGCTAATGAAAAAAAGTCAAATTCTTTCGTCTTCTGCTGCAGCTGGTCATATACATTACTCCTGATTTCTTCAACGCGTCTGGTCATTGTACTCACCGACAGACTTACGGCATTAAATGCATCTTTCTTCTCGGGACACACCTCCTCCGCGACAGTATCCATACATTTCTTAACAAACTCTCCGTCAGTGAAAGGCTTACCGCTGCTTGCTATCAATTTAGCAACCCGAAAGCTGGCCCGAACGGATGCCTGGTTCTGCTGAGATAGTAGTCCACTTTTTCGCTTTGAGAGTTTGTCTGCTCGTATTTGGCCTTGCAAGCTATCGTACTTGTCTTTGTGATGGGATTCATAGTGTCGGCAAAGATTGTATTCTTTGAATACCGCCGTCTTGACAAATGAGACAAACAGCCTTTTCTTTACATTGAACAAAAAAATAATCGTTTGTCCACTCCAGGTTAAATACCCTGCATTCTGAATCAATTTTTCTCTTACCTAAAGTTTTCGCCATTATTCCGTTCTCAAACAGGTTGCAGTTTTTATATGCTTGAATAGTCCGCGATGGTCCCAGGGCTCCGCCCTCACCTGCGATCGTCCAGATGTCTCGGTATCACTGTGCCCGCGTGCATCAAAGGGAAACACTCCCCCCGCGCGTGTCACCAAAGAAGCAATGCGAAGCCCCACTTCACTGGGATGATTTGTGGGCTCAGCAGGGGTGCAATGAACCAAACACAAGATTAAAACATCCCAGTCTTCAAGGCCAAATAGGAAAAAAATCCGATAGCGTCTCTTGTATTGTTCAGAGGGCCGGTCCAAATGTGCCGGTGGGCCGTATCCGGCCCGCGGGCCGTAGTTTGGTGACCCCTGGTCTAAATCAACAGTCCCGTGATGATACAATGTCAAATATATGAAATATTATATACTATATATGCTGATATTGCAGTCTGCTACAGTTCAATTTGATTCAAAGGCATTCGATGGTTTTAATATTACACACTCTTCACATTTAACAAAATCAGTACGGAAAATGAATGAATGAATGAGTTCCATTCTACCGCAAGCAATAAAAAATACAAATGAATTTTGATGTCTAACAATTCTGTTGCTGAAACATTTCAGGCATTTTAATCAAAACATTCTTTTTACAAAACGGCAAATTGATGACATATGAATCAATGTTTTGGATCAAATTTAATCCAATAGTACTTGACAAATCAACACACAATTAGATCGAGTAATTGTGAAACCCTACTTAGTAGTTACACAAACATGCTGTACACCTTAAATTGAACAGCCATCCAAGTGTCCTTCACTGGACAACAAGGCACACAGTTCTTGCCAAGCACGAGCAGAAAAAAAATCTCAAATAGAAATTACCCAAATGATTCTGTCAAGTCTAGAAACTAAAATTTGAAAACATTTAGTTGATGGCCAAACAATCTTGCAATGTCAGCATGGGTTCGATGGAATGGAATTTGGGATTATTTGAAAGGGACAGAGTATATGCCCAACTATGCTGCGTGAAGGTGTCAAGATAATATATATGTGGAGTTTTTAAATGACCATACCCTATGACAGCTGAATCTTCTGTAGTAAAATACATCATTCTTGTGACAGTGCAAAATTTGGAACACTGAATTATTAGTTTTTATTGTTTTGTTTCCCCATGAAAATCCAGAAGACCAAAAAAAAATGTTTATCATAATTGTCTTCACTTTAACTAGTTTTGATGTGTTAGGAAAAGAAAAGAAAATGACATGATGTATTAATAAGTCATGAATTCTAATGGTTCACATTTCAGAGTTAGAAAAGTCATTTGCCGAAAACCATCATGCCCTAGAGATGAAGGCAGAACAACTGGTGGAGCTGGAGGCATCAGTTAAGGAGCTGCTGCAGCAGATCAGTCACAAAGTCACATTGTACAGCACCTGTTTATTCTAAAGTCAGCCCCAAGTGAGGCTCCCTTTTAGCTACTGATTTAAATTAAACAAAGAAAAGACAAAAAATCAGAACCTCCACATTTATATTTTAAGATAATGAGTATCATTGTTTTATTTTTTTTTTGCTGTGTTGTACCATTGATTTAATTAAATGTTTAATCATTACCCTGTAAAATGTGTCAAGTTCTTCATGTGTGTGATGCAATGGTGGTCCGTGCATTTTGTCGTAGCGCCTTCAACGGGTAAAATCCACTTCCTAACAGCATTTAATGACTAAATACAAATACTGGAGCTTTTCAGACATTACAACCGGAGCGGGGGGTGATTTTCCCGGGAAAAGACAGCAATGAACGTCAATGGCGTACGGGCAAACATTGCCCGAAAATGGGGTAAAATCCAGCCAAAAACAGCATTTATTGATTCTCTGCCCTCACTGGAAGACATTGCCAGCCCTCATTACCTCAGCCGAGCCAGGAACATCATCAGGGACCCATACCACCCTGGTCGCAATCTGTTCCAGCTGCTGCCCTCTGGCAGACGCTATAGGTCCAACAAAGTACGGACAAATAGGCTTAAGGACAGTTTTTTCCCCCCACATCCATCAGAACTCTAAATTTTAAAACAGCCATCCAAGTGTCCTTCACTGGACAACAAGGCACACAGTTCTTGCCAAGCACGAGCAGAAAACAAATCTCAAATAGAAATTACCCAAATGATTCTGTCAAGTGTAGAAACTAAAATTTGAAAACATTTAGTTGATGGCCAAACAATCTTGCAATGTCAGCATAGGTTCGATGGAATGGAATTTGGGATTATTTGAAAGGGACAGAGTATATGCCCAACTATGCTGCGTGAAGGTGTCAAGATAATATATATGTGGAGTTTTTAAATGACCATACCCTATGACAGCTGAATCTTCTGTAGTAAAATACATCATTCTTGTGACAGTGCAAAATTTGGAACACTGAATTATTAGTTTTTATTGTTTTGTTTCCCCATGAAAATCCAGAAGACCAAAAAAAATGTTTATCATAATTGTCTTCACTTTAACTAGTTTTGATGTGTTAGGAAAAGAAAAGAAAATGACATGATGTATTAATAAGTCATGAATTCTAATGGTTCACATTTCAGAGTTAGAAAAGTCATTTGCCAAAAACCATCATGCCCTAGAGATGAAGGCAGAACAACTGGTGGAGCTGGAGGCATCAGTTAAGGAGCTGCTGCTGCAGATCAGTCACAAAGTCACATTGTACAGCACCTGTTTATTCTAAAGTCAGCCCCAAGTGAGGATCCCTTTTAGCTACTGATTTAAATTAAACAAAGAAAAGACAAAAAATCAGAACCTCCACATTTATATTTTAAGATAATGAGTATCATTGTTTTAGTTTTTTTTTTTGCTGTGTTGTACCATTGATTTAATTAAATGTTTAATCATTAGCCTGTAAAATGTGTCAAGTTCTTCATGTGTGATGCAATGGTGGTCCGTGCATTTTCTTGTAGCGCCTTCAACGGGTAAAATCCACTTCCTAACAGCATTTAATCATTAAATACAAATACTGGAGCTTTTCAGACATTACAACCGGGGCGGGGGGTGATTTTCCCGGGAAAAGACAGCAATGAACGTCAATGGCGTACGGGCAAACATTGCCCGAAAATGGGGTAAAATCCAGCCGAAAACAGCATTTATTGATTAAATACAAATACTAGAGCTTTTTAGACATCAGAACTGGGCCCGGAGTATCATTTCCCCGGTAAAAAGACAGCGATGAACGTCGATACATCCATACGTGAAATGACAAAAAATGCACTAAAATTAGGTAAAATCCACATCCTAGCAGCATTTAGTGATTAAATACAAACACTGGAGCATTTCAGATATCAGAACCGGGCCCACAATTGAAATATTATTTAGGAATACAGTGGTACCTCGAGATACGAGCTTAATTCGTTCCGGGACTGAGCTCGTATGACGAGATTCTCGTAACTCGAGCGGAAGTTTCCCATTGAAATGATTGGGAAACAAATTAATTTGTTCCAACTCTGAAAAAAAACACCAAAAACAGGATATTGGATTGGAAAAAATGTTTTATTTCTTATAATTCGCCATATATTGACAAAGTAATAAATAACGAGTGGTTTGATAGTAATAATGTGTTTAATAGGAGTAAAATTAGACACATTTCGCGGCGGGTAGAGACAGCGGCATACACGGAGGTGGAGGGCTGTTCGGGGCTGACTTTATCCACGGCAACGCCGCACTCGTGTAAAACATGTTTTTTTCCTTCTAATTCGCCATGTATTGACAAAGTAATAAATAACGAGTGGTTTAATAGTAATAAAATGTGTTTAATAAAAGTAAAATTAGACGCATTTCACGGAGGGGAAGGGAACGTCACACACGGAGGCGGAGGGGGGCTGTTCGGGCTGACTTTATCCACGGCACTCGTAAACGAACAAACAAATTGAAATTAACTTGGATTAATATATACAGACACTCAACGTTTAATGTAACTTCACACAAAATTGAATTCTAATTTAGTTTTAATCTTTTTTACCTTTGTAACGGGTTGGCCCCACCCCGACGTTCTGCCGGAGTCTTCAAAACGAACGCATCAAGAGTTGTTTGGAACTTGCCGCTTCCCCGTGTCTGATTACCGAGTGTACATATATTCCAGATCTTTTCTTTGCAAAACTCTGCTGATCCATTGTTGTTTACCTGGTATGTAAATGTAGACTAAAGTGGGGGAAAAACGGGTATGGAAATGCAAAGTCCGCCCAATGCTCGTAGAAAGATTTTATACACGAAAGAGATGCAAAAAAAATATGCCATGGCCACCTGTCTTGGTCGCATCACGAAATTTTGACCGCATCACGGGCGAATTATTCGATCGAAATTTCCCTCGTAAGACGAGCATTTTGTATGACGAGCAGTTGTATGACGAGCAGTTGTATGACGAGGTACCACTGTATAGCCATATTATACTCACCAAATTTTTTTTTTAACTGTACACAATATCCATCCTCCTTTCCTATCGCCATCAAAGCTAATGATGAAAGTCGAGCCTGTCCTGTCATATTTCCGGCATAGTCCGTTTTGAAAATTGCTTTAAATCAACACAACAATATACTATTTGCTTGTGCAGCTAAGTTAGCGCACTGAAAGTGCCGCACACACCATTTTCCCGGCTGTAACAGGCTTTCTAGCTTCGGAGTTGACCGCCCTTTCTTAATGATGTCCATTTTTTTCTGGAAAAGTCCGTCTGGAAAATAGCTTTGTGAGCAAATGTGCAACAGAATCCATTTGTTTTTGCTTCTGTCGGCCATTGTGGGTGGAGTTTGGGATCTCTAGCTGCCTCACTATGGCTTTGGCCCGCCTACTAGCCAATCATAGTTGGTGAAAGCAATGACGTATCCCAGCCAGCAAAATGCTAATGCGTATGAAAAAGCATTGTGGGGTTGCCAACTCGAAATCTGATTGGTTAAAGCAACAGTCTAGTTTAATGCAGTAGAGCCCGCAGAACTGATTGTGAAGGCTTTGAGGCAGATCTGATCTGGCAACAAATAATGGCTTAAATGTGATTGGTTAAATGCTTCAATATGAAAAACACACACCTGGAAGCAGTGCAACCAGGGGTGAAAGCAATGAAAGGAAGCTAACAGACCATTTGGAATCATAAGTATTGATGGACAAAATATAATATGATTCAGATATTTCTTAGGCCAGCAGAGAAGGCCTTGAAGGCCCTGACGGCCCGCCCCTGATACAGTTGTACCTTGACATAGGAAAAATTAATTGGTTCCAAGACTTTTTTGTAACTTTAAAATTTTGTAAGTAGAGGTGTACTTTATATGTAAATTCTCTAATTCGTTCCACGGTCCTCACACAACTACCAACTAAACCCTTTAAAATTAGTCAGTGTCCCAATTTCATGAAAGATGTGAGGAAACATACAAAAATGATCATTTTTTATATCAGTAAATGATTTATTAATGTTTTAAGACAAATAAAGCAGATGAAAATCTGTCCTGTGCCGCCAAAATGTGTGGCCGTTATAGATGTAATACCCGTGTCTGTCCACCCGATGGCGGCAAGAGCCCGTTCTACCAAGGGTGAAAGTGGTCCACTTTCTAGTACATTTTAGACTTTTCCGTGTGCCCTATGTGTGTGAAAATATGCGCCACGTTGCATTTGTACGGTTTTTAATCGATTAATAAGGAATTCAAAATAAAATAACGGATAAGGAAATGCATTTACTTTTTGGGGGATTTCATAACTTGGATCTTTTTCGTATCTCGAGTCACTCATGTGCATATAAAAAATGTCATAACCTCAAAACTTTCGTACCTAGAGGCATTCATAAGTAGAGGTATGGCTGTACTAGATGTCTAGTTTTTTTTCCATAAAAAATATTGAGTATGCAAATTGCAAATTTCTTAAACATCTTTGCATCTTAAGGTAGTCACTTTGTGACATCAGTTACTCTTTAATAAACAGTCATACTAAAGGACATCAAGCAGAAGTATTCAATGTTGCTGATAGTTTATGTTTTTTAATATTAAACAGTCACCAAACATTTCACTTTCAGATCTCTTTTTTTCCCAGTTCATTTGTTTTTTTTTCGGTTTCAATGTTTGGTGTGAGGAGCCTGGCCTCGGCAGAGGTGCGTGGGCCTGTGAATGAGACTACCTAAGTGTACACAAATGATGTTGAATTCAGGAAACTTGGGTGCTTTGATTAATTATTACTCATTCCTCCATTGAGGGGCCACCCTGAATTGATGGCTAGCTAATCGCAGGGCACAAGGAAACAGGCAACAAGGAAACTCACAACCATATCCAGGAGCACTTTAGACTGTCCAACCAAAACTACCATGCATGTTTTGGGGATTTGAGAGGAAATCGGTGGACTCGGGGAGAACATGCAAACTCCACAAAGGAAGGTGCAGACCTGGGATCGAACCCTCAGTCTCAGAACAGTGAGGTCAACGCGCTAATAACTCGGCCAACGGGCCACCTAATTATTACTCCTGAAGGGAATTAGTATTTTTGCCACCATGCTAATAAATAATTACCCTTAGACATGCCTGCTTCTATTGCTTCAGTAAATAAGTCAGCGAGTTAGACCAATTCTTGAATCGTTGCAACAGTTCATCTGATAAGCAACCTTCCCTTTTCAGGCACAAAAATAAACGCTCTCTACCGATAAGATGCTGTGGAAAATAAGGCTAAAAACCAATAACTAATGGGTGGTCCGGTGGAGCGAGTGGTGGGGTCCTGGGTTCAAATCCAGGACACGTCCACCTGCGTGGGGTTTGCATGTTGCCTGCGTGGGTTTCCTCGGGGTACTCCGGTTTCCTCCCACATTCCAAAAACATGCATGGTAGGCTGATTGGACACTCTAAATTGCTCCTAGGTATGGGTGTGAGTGTGCATGGTTGTCCGTCTCCTTGTGCCCTGCGATCGGCTGGCCACCGATTCAGGGTGTCTCCCGCCTCTGGCCTAGAGACAGCTGGGATTTGTCCAGCACCCCCACAACCCTAATGTGGAAAAAGCAGTTCAGAAAATGAGATGAGAACCAATAACTACTTAATTGTTGAGATGCAGTCACATCTGAAAATACATTTTGGCAAACAGGGCTTGAAGATTTGAAAGAAGAAAAAAAGTTTAAATTTCCAAAAATAAAAACAAGAATGCTAATATCTGAAATTGAAAACATTTGTGACCCTTTAAAAAAATGAAGAATGAATAAGAACAAACGTTAAACTTTCAGTTGTAAAAACAAATTTTGCATTCAATACTTTTGGCCTTGATTTAGCTCCATCAGAAATCACGAGGAAGGGCGGGTAATTTGTGAAACTTGCTGGAACCCTCCACCCACCATTCCCCATGTCGGATAGACGCTGTTTCTCTCCTCAATAAACAAAAAAAAACAGAAAAAAATAGGTTTTGTTTTTCAATTTATTGACCATTTTTTCTCCTGCAATGTATGTGATAAAAGTTTTGTCTGTCCAGTTAAGAAACCTTAGACTGCTCAATTGTATCAGAACAAAAAAAGAAAGCCCAATTCAAGAAACCTTAATTACACTGAGTATTGTTAATTTATAATATGACATAACGAGTTAGGCCTCCTCCTCGCAACTCCCGTAGACGCTGGCAATGTCTCAACATGTTCAGAATTCCCTGAAGCCGCTTGTCCACCTTCATGTGAGTGAATTCACGAAAATCGTTGTCCACCACAAAATACTGACCTGAGAAAGAAATTTTCGTGAGGTTAGTTCTCATTTGCAGTAGTTTTGGTAGTAGGCTGATCAACACAAAAAAAACATACAGGCAAATTTCGATTGGCATAAAAAAGAAAGTAATTTTAGCTGCAGTCTTTTTATTCTAAAGGGAAAAAAAGACAGGGAATTATAACAATCCAAAGTTGTGGCGGGCCTACTTTTTTTTAGGTAACCCTTTAATGTTTTATATATTTATATATACCGTATTTACTCGCATATAAGCCGCACCCTGAAAATTGCCTTGAAATTTTTTAATTTTACAATTTCTCGCGTATAAGCCACGCCACTGAGTCCCAATTTTCACCTCCATATTCATGGTTTTAATTAATTTTAATTATTCAAAAGCAACCCCTGAAATAAATTAATTTGAAAAATCGCCACGGCTTTTTATTTTTTTATTTTGCTGGTCAATGCAATTAGCTTGGATGAGTGATTAGCGGGTCGGCCTTACAGCTCTGGGGTCCTGGGTTCAAATCCAGGGTCAGGCCACCTGTGTAGAGTCTGCATGTTCTCCCGGCCTGTGTGGGTCTCCTCCGGGTACTCCGGTTTCCTCCCACATTCCAAAAACATTTCTGACATGTCATTTGCTGATTAGACGTTTGCAGTCACGAGCGATTGGACAGGTGTGTTTGATAAAGTGCCCGGTAAGTGTCGATACTTCATGCACAGACTCAGGACAGCGAGAAAGTTTTACCACTGTTTGTTATATGGTTACCGTATTTACTCGCATGTAAGCCGCACCCTGAAAGTTGCCTTGAATTTTTTTAATTTTACCATTTCTCGCGTATAAGCCGCCCCCGATTCCCAATTTTCACCTGCATATTCATGGTTTTAATAGTGAGTACAAATGTGTTACTTTGAAAGGAAAATCTTAAGAAAAATCATCACAAATGGTATTTGTGAGATACTGTATGAAGCAAAAAGGCAAGGTCAGAGAGACGTTGCCGACTGAAGATGGCAGCGCGCATGGGTGCAGCGGCTTTTTGCTCTCCAGTTTGGTGTTTTGCTTTCTCAGTCTTATCGTTATTTACTAACAAACTTTTTCTACAGTTGCCAGGATTTAATTACTCTTGGGAGGAGATGCGATATATCCATCACAACAGATTACCAACGAACCTACAATATTCCCGAGGACATCTCGAGACCACCGGGATCTCCGTGGATAGTCAGCCCACTCAGAGTACGACGGAGGCGGCGAAGGGAAAGACAGCAAAAGCGCGGATGCCGGGCGGGCCTAGCTGCTAAGTTAAGGAAGCAACCACACCGAGCGCCGCTTCCGAGTATCTTCTTGTCTAACGCCAGATCCATCACCCACAAAATGGACGATTTGGAACTTCATCTTGCTACCAACAGCTTTGTCAGGAACTGCAACATTATTTTCATCACGGAAACGTGGCTACACCCCCAAATCCCTGACTGTAATCCCCATTACACTGAGCACTGGCTCCCCTCAAGGGTGTGTAATGAGTCCTCTTCTGTACTCCCTGTACACATACGACTGTACACCGACCCACCAGTCTAACTCCATCATCAAATTTGCCGATGACACCACTGTGGTCGAATTCATCTCAGGAGGGGATGAGACGGCCTACAGAGAAAAGAATCAACGTGAAATTCACAGATGGGAGTTTTTCTTTTTCTTTATTAAATAAAATAAAATAAAAACTCCCATCTGTGAATTTCATGTTGATTCTTTTTGGGGTCTTTCCAAACGTGGAGCGCTCAACGTAGGAACCGTTTAACGTAGGAACCGTTTCATGCGTAGTGTGTTTAGAGACGGGCACATTTAGTACGCACACGCTCAAATGTTAATGTGTTTGTGTTGTCGAGTGAGTTTTTGCAGTTTTATTTTCTTTAATAAAGAATATGTGAATTTCCTTTGTCTTCTTTTTAATAAAATAATTTTATTTATTACCTTTTATTTTAAAAATGGAGCGCTCAACGTAGGAACCGTTTAATGTAGGAACCGTTTAACGTAGGAACCGTTTCGTGCGTAGTGTGTTTAGAGACAGGCACATTTAGTACGCACACGCCCAAATGTGTTGTCCAGCGAGTTTTTGCTGTTTTATTTTCTTTAATAAAGAATATGTAAATTTCATTTGTCTTCTTTAATAGTGGTTAAGGTTAGGCGAACTGTCTGGCGACGAAGTGTCCAGCAACGAATTGTCTGGCGACGAAGAGTCCGTCGACGAAATGTCCGGTCACGTTTATTCTAATAATAAACATGCTTATAGAGCCACACCCCTCCCTCACCTTGCTGGATCCAACCATCTCTGACTGTCCCTCACACCCTCATACACCCCACTCCGGAGGCTAGCAAGGCCACAAATAAAGATAAAAACATGGCCCGAGGACGCCCTTTCTCAGCTGCAGGACTGTTTTTCCCGCACCATCTGGGAATTTTTTGAACAACCCAAACTCCAGGACTACACCGACACTGTACTTTCCTACATCAAAAACTGCACGGACAACGTCACTGTTAATAAACAGATACGGGTCTTTCCTAACCAAAAACCCTGGATGACCAGGGAGACACAGGCACTCATCAAATGCCGTAATATCGCCTTCAGGTCAGGGGTCAAGGTAAAATACAGCGCTGCCAGAGCAGAGCTGAAGAGAGGCATTAAAAAGGCCATGGCAGCATATACAAGGAATATCGAGGACGAGGAGCACTTCACAGGAAATAAACCAAAGAAGACGTGGCAGGGTATACGACACATCACCAATTACAATGACAATAATGTGTCTGTTAACGCAGATGCCTCACTAGCAGAAGAACTAAACCGTTTCTTTGCCCGCTTGAGACTAACAAATCGGACCCAGTCTCAACACATCTACCACCAACCTGCAGCAGTACACTGAAGCTTCAGGAACATGAAGTGAGACAGATAATGTGGACTGTGAACACCAGGAAGGCTGCTGGCCCCGACGGAGTACCTGGGAAGGTGCTCAAAGCCTGTGTTTTCATAAAAAAAATTAATTGTTCCCTGCAACAATCCATCATTCCATCCTGCCTGAAATCTGACACCATTATACCTGTCCCTAAAAAGCCAACCATTGACAGCCTGAATGCTTATAGGACTGTTGCAATCACGCCTGTGATCATGAAGTGCTTTGAAAAGTTGGTTGCTCGCCATATCAGGATATAATTCCTCCCTCAGTTGACCCTCACCAGTTTGCTTATAGAGCAAATAGGTCCACTGAGGACGCCATCGCCATAGCTCTACACACAGCACTGAGCCACCTGGAGCACCATGGGAACTACGTGAGGATGCTTAGCATTGATTATAGCTCAGCCTACAACACTATAATACCGGACATTCTGGCTGACAAACTCTCCAACCTTGGACTATTGTCTTCCATCAGCTGCTGGATAAAGAACTTCTTAACCAACTGACCACAAACTGTTAGACTTGGTCCCCACCTCTCTTCATCCATTACACTGAGCACTGGCTCCCCCCAAGGCTGTGTACTGAGTCCTCTTCTGGAGTCCCTGTACACATACGACTGTACACCGACCCACCAGTCTAACTCCATCATCAAATTTGCCGATGACACCACTGTGGACGGACTCCTCTCAGGAGGGGATGAGTCGGCCTACCGAGATGAGGTCAACAAACTGTCCTTGTGGTGCTTGGTGAACAATCTCACACTGAACACCACGAAAACTAAAGAAATAATCCTGGACTTTCTCAAATGCAGCACAGACCTGGCCCTACTTCTCATAAATGGAGTATGCGTAGACAGGGTCCAGTCCTTCAAATTCCTGGGGGTCCACATCACGGATAAGCTCTCCTCGTCTACCAACACCACGTAAGTGGTGAAGAAGGCCCAGATACAACTCCATTTCCTGAGGGTACTCAGGAGGAACAACTTGGAGACTAAGCTTCTGGTAACCTTCTATAGAGCCACTGTGGAGAGCCTCCTGGCATACTGCCTTACAGTGTGAGCAGACCAAAAGGCCATGCAGAGAGTGATCAACACTGCCCAGAAGATCGTCGGCTGCTCTCTGCCCTCATTGGAAGACATTGCCAGCCCTCGCTACCTCAGCAGAGCCGGGAACATTGTCGGGGACCCATACCACCCTGGTCACAACCTGTTCCAGCTGCTGCCCTCTGGCAGACGCTACAGGTCTAACTAAGCACGGACAAATAAGCTTAAGGACATTTTTTCCCACAGCCATCAGGACTCTGAACTTGCGGTAGCACGACACACAATCCCTTCTGTGTAATAACTTCGGGGTCAGGTAACATGAAGGACGTTGGGCAGTGATCTGCGTCCTGCTGACTGACTGAAGGTAAGTGAGGAGACAGAGAGGAGGTAAGTGAAGAGACAGAGAGGATGTAAGTGATCCGTTGTTTGCTGGCATCTGCGAGGCAAACTTTTTTTCTGCAGTCGCCGGAATTTGGTTGCGCTCGGGAGAGATGCGATGTATCCATCACGGAGAGATTGCCAACGAGTCTGAAATGAACCACTGGGATCTCCGTGGATAGTAAGAATATCTTAGATTAGGCAATTTAGGTAGTATTTACCTTAATAGGATGTGATTCTTATATTTTTATATTACTTATTTTGGCTTTTTGCCGGGAAAGCGTACTTTGTTGAGTAGCACCACCAATTTCGTCATACGCAGCTGGGTATGACGACAATTAGGCTTTTGACGAATCAATGATGATGACAAAGCCTATGTCTGATTATTATTATTATTAGGGTCAATATCATAAGGAAGTTAATATGTCTGTCTTTGTAAAGACAAAATATCAAATTATTCAATTTGAAAGAAGAAATAAGTATCTTGACGATAACCTGATGCTTTTTATTGCACATAAATTGCAATTTTATTATCAGAAGTTTAAGATGTGGCGGCCAAATTGCTTCTAATGTTAAATTATCTCGATATTTTTCGATGGTTCATAATAATAATAATCGGACATAGGCAGAAATTAAAATTTTCTTACCGGAAGTTTAAGATATTGTGGCAGCCATATTAATTCTAATGTCAAAATATCTCAATTCTTTCAATGGTTCATATTACTCCAATAGTTGTCACTTTCGAACAAGAAATACAACGCAAAAAAAATCTATATTAGCGAGTTAGCTTAGCGTTGCGATGTTCTTTGATAGCGGTGGGACACCTCATCTACCCAGATACTCCGGTCAGAGAGTGAGACGAAGGCACACAGATGATTCTGCAGCTTCTTTTATATCAAATCCAAGTAATTGACAATGGAGAACATTCTTCTTTGACAACACATTCCAGTCAACTTTGATGAACACTGAATCAAACTCCGCTGGAATCGTTCGTGGTGCTATCTACCAAAGACTACACTTCAAACTACAACTACAGGACCCCAAGCTGTCCGCCTAGGTGCCTGAACGAAAAGAAGGATATAACCTGCCTTTTAATGAAAATAATGGAAAACATAGGACATTTATGACAACCAAAGTGGAATTTTGTTTTATTTCAAAATTAAGGCTACTCGCGTATAGCCAATCAAAGCACTTTTAACTAGGTTTACACGTCAGCGCCCTAGGTAAGATGGCTGCCCCGAGCCTAGGTAAGATGGATGTGCCCCCCGAGGGAGCAGTGACGGGAACGTGCGTTTTTCACGTTTTATGCAAGATACGTACGTTTTTGTAGGATTTAAAAACAGATATACCTTATCAAAACAAGACCTTGTGGGCAATGTATTTCAGGTTTTGTTGGATCTAATCGATAAACATTCAATAACTTCGAATTAGAGGAAGCACACTGAGTCGGCCATGATGAGTTTTATCTAGCTTCAGCTGAAGGAGGGGGTCAGAGCAGCCAGCGGCAGGAGCGCGTCTATCCTCCAGCCTGACTAGTTTGAACTCCCTGAATCCCCCCAGCAGGTCGACTAGTTTTATTGACAAAGGTCATGTGACATAGGTACAAACTTTAGGCGGGAAACTGTGAACAAAGAAATGGGTGTGTCATGGTAGATGACGCGCCCCCAACTCATAGGTGTCACGGACGGAAATTTCCGCTAGCCCATGCAAAATTCTATCCTAGTGACTACACTAAATGAACCTATTGACTAATAAAAAGCATAAGAATACATTCCATACTCCACAGGTTTATTTATAACTTTTTAATTAGCAAAGGAGAGTGAATCATTAACATTCTTGGATTAATTTCTGCTCTGAGGGACCACAATACAAACCAAGAAGTGTTTGAAAAATAATATCAGGATAAAGTTCTCTGGTGCTTTTCCTGTACAAGACCACAGCACACAAGACCAAACTTAGAATGATTTGTACCATATCTTAAAACGTAAACATTCGGGTATCTTGTTAATTAACAAAACATTGTAAGTGACTATGAAAACGTAAAGAAAGCCTTGGATTTTTCTTTTTTCATACCTCTGGTTTCTTTTGTCTCTTGATCCTTAAAGCGCTGGTACAGGATCCGTGCTCGGTTGCTGCGAGATTTGCCCGACTGGTGGACAATTTTATACTTAGCTACAAAAGCTGCATTAATGTTCTCCACAGCTGTGTTAATTTGATGGTAGGACACCCGACCTTTCATGTACCTGGAGAAAGCAGAACAGAGGTTCATGATTTATGTCCTTTTTGCTTTTTCTCTACAAACAGCTGAATTCTCTAGTTAAATTAATACAGTGGTACCTTGAGATACGGGCTTAATGCGTTCCGGCACTGAGCTCGTATGTCGATTTATTCATATCTCAAATCGACGTTCCCCATAGAAATGAACTAAAACAAATTGATTCATTCCAACCCTCAGAAAAACACCCCAAAAAACAGGATATTGGAATGGAAAACATTTTTATTTGTTCTAATTCGCCATCTATTAACAGAGTAACAAATAACTAGTGGTTATGATGTTTAATAGTACTAAAATTATACGGATTTCGCGGAGGGGAGAGAGAAACTTTTTGCATGACGTGCTCAAAACAAACATATTTAAATGAACTTGGATTACGATACAGACACTCAAAATTAAGTATAATCTAACTTTACACTAAACTTAATTCTAATTTTGTTATACATTTTTATACCTTTCTTCTCCTGGTTTGGCTCTATTTGCCCCACCTCCACCCTGACTTTCAGCTGCAACTTATCGAGGGTCGTTTGCTTTTGTCTTCCCTTCAAAATATTGGGAAAATGATGCACACAAATGTCCTCACAATAGGATAACGCACGACCACTTGCCAACGGGAAGTAGTCTACTCCTCTCGTGTTAGCGAGTAAGCCCCTCCACGCGTATACCATTCTGCACTGACCAACGGGAAAAAAATGCAACGCTCGTCGAGAAATTTACACGAGGGAGTTGCGGGGAGATGATGTTCTCATAAGTAGAATCTCTGTATGCTCTTACAGTTGTGGTCAAAAATTTATATACACTTGTGACGGACATGTCATGGCTCTCTTGAGTTTCCAGTTACTTCTACAACTCTGATTTTTCTCTGATAGAGTGATTGGAATTGGATTGACCACTCCTCTTGACAAAATTGGTGCAGTTCAGTTAAATTTGATGGCTTTCTGACATGGACTTGTTTCTTCAGCATTGCCCTCAAGTTCTCAATGGGGTTTAAGTCAGGACTTTGGGAAGGCCATTTGAAAACCTTAATTCTAGCCTGATTTAGCCATTCCATTACCATGTTTGATATGTTTGGGGTCATTGTCCTGTTGGAACACCCAACTGCGCCCAAGACCCAATCTTCGGGCTGATGACTTTAGGTTATCTTGAAGAATTTGAAGGTAATCCTCCTTCTTCATTATCCAATTTACTATCTGTAAAGCACCAGTTCCATTGACAGGAAAACAGCCCCATAGCATAATACTACCACCACCGTGCTTGACCGTAGGCATGGTGTACTTGGGGTTAAAGGCCTCAGCTTTTCTCCTCCAAACATATTGCTGGGCATTGTGGCCAAACAGCTCGATTTTTGGATTGGATTGGATAACTTTATTCATCCCGTATTCGGGAAATTTCGTTGTCACAGTAGCAAGAGGGTGAGGATGCAGAAATAGGAAAGGCATTTCAGACATAAATAGATAGGTAAGAAGTAAGTTAATAAATACATGAATAAATATATAAATAAATAAGCGTGTTGCTGAGATATATGTGTGTGGATATACATATACACACACGTGTACATACACACATATATACATACATACATACACACACACATATATACACATACATATGATGTACATGCATGCATACGGTAGGTCTTAACACAGCCATTTTTTTGTTAAAGAGCCTGACAGCTGATGGGAGGAAGGATCTGCGGAAGCGCTCCTTCCTGCAATGAGGGTGCCGCAGTCTATTGCTAAAAGATCTTCGGAAGGACTCCACAGACTCATGCAGGGGGTGGGAGGTGCTGTCCATGATGGACATCATCCTGGTCAGCATCCTCTACTCTGCCACTTCCTCCACAGAGTCCAAAGGACAGCCCAGAACAGAGCTGGCCCTCCTGACCAGCTTATTCAGCCCGTTCCTGTCCTTCTCCGTGCTCCCGCATCCCCAACAGACCACTGCATAAAACACTGTAGATGCCACCACAGTGTCGTAAAAAGTCCTCAGCAGTGTCCTGCACACTCCAAAGGACCGTAACTCCTCAGTAGGTAGAGGCGTCTCTGGCTCCTTTTATACAGGACATTTATGTTTGTGGACCAGTCTAGTTTGTTGTTGAGGTGAACACCCAGATACTTAAAATTCTCCACGATTTCAATGTCTGTACCCTGGATGTTCACCTGAGTGGTCTGTTGAGGATTCCTCCGAAAATCAATGACCATTTCCTTTGTCTTACTGGTGTTGATGTAGAGGTGGTTTTGCCTACACCAGTCAACAAAGGCTGTGATGACTCCCCTGTACTCCAGGTCGTTCCCGTCCGTCACTCGTCCAACGATAGCGGTGTTGTCAGAGAACTTCTGGAGGTGGTATGTGTCTGTATTATGTTTGAAGTCTGATTTGTAGAGGGAGAAGAGGAGTGGGGAGAGCACTGTGCCTTGTGGGGCCCCCGTGCTGCAAGCTACCACATCAGACGTACAGTCCTGGAGTATCACATATTGTGGTCTGTCAGTGAGGAAGTCGATGATTCATGTGGCTAGGTGGTTCCTTACTCCAGCCTCTTCCAGTTTCCCTCTCAGTAGGACCGGCTGAATGGTGTTGAACGCACTGGGGAGGTCAAAAAACATAATTCTCAGCGTGCTTCCCGTGTTCTCCAGGTGAAAGAGACCTGTGCATCAGGTAGGTTGTAGCATCTTCCACACCAATGCCTGGACGATAGGCGAACTGCAGAGGGTCCAGCTCTACATTCATTAGGGGGCTGAGGTGATTGACCACAGAACTTTCCTCTAGAAGGTCTTATCTTTGTCCATGTGATCAGCAGCAAACTTCAGTCGAGCCTTAAGGTAACACTTTTGGAGCAAGGACTTCCTTCTTGCACTGCAGCCTCTCAGTCCATGGAGATGCAAAACACGCTTGACTGTGGACACTGACACCTGTGTTCCAGCAGCTTTTAATTCTTGGCAGATCTGCTTTTCGGTGATTCTCGGTTGAATCTTCACACTCCTGACCAATTTTCTCTCAGCAGCAGGTGATAGCTTGCGTTTTCTTCCTGATCGTGGCAGTGACAAAACAGTGCCATGCACTTTATACTTACAAACAATTGTTTGCACAGTTGCTCTTGGGACCTGCAGCTGCTTTGAAATGGCTCCAAGTGACTTTTCTGACTTGTTCAAGTGAAGGATTCGCTTTTTCAGATCCATGCTGAGCTCCTTTGACTTTCCCATTGTAGCGTTTGTGGGCGTTTGCATCTAATGAGCCCTATTTAAATGGCCTCAGATAAGTCACCAGCTGTAGTCACTCATAATCACTCACAAGAAGTTAAGAAGCCATGCTATGAGGATCATTTCACTGGCACAACTTTCTAAGTCACCAAAATTGCTTATGCACCTTCTCCATTAGAATATTTTTTTCACGCTTTCATTCATTTTAATACATTGATAAATCATTTTCTCTCTTTTGTGTGTTTCTCACATTTTTCATACAGAATTGAGACACTTTAATCCTTTGTAAAGTCTTTAGAACAGTGGTGTCAAATGTACGGCCCGGCCCACAAGACATGAGTGTCTTGCTTCGGGGTCCAATCCATCCCTCGGGGCTTTTCTTTCTACTTTATAGCTAATTCCAACTGTTCTTACAGAATCAATACTTTATTTTTATTTAATTTTTTTACTTGAGTGCCGTGAAACCAGAAATATTTGTTGAATTTGAGCGCTTGGCTCAATTTTTTATCCGCACTCACATTTGTTCTTCAGTCAAAACAGTGCCATCAATGGCAGCCAATGAGTTAACAGGCAACCTTAAAATGCCCAAATCCAAGTGGAAGTGACATGGCAATGTCCCAAAATGAACAGAAAGGAGCTCAGAAATTCCCCTTATGATCCAAAATTTACAGGAAGTGAATTGCAAGTACCCTAAAATGACAAAGAAGGGCCGCAAAATGAACTCATTGCCTGCCATTGACCATAATAGATGTTCAATTCACTAAAGCTGGCAGTGGATGCTCATGTTTAAGTGTCATTGACACTGTGAGATGCCCAATCAATTTTGAGTAGGAGGGTTGAATGAATGTTCACGTGGTTTGGACGTCTAGTGGCGTCAATGTCGGTCAGTAAGTTAACTTTTTGGGCCAAAAATAAAATGGTACAGCGCACATAAGATCTAGTTGGAATGAATGTGGCCCGTGAACTGAATTGAATAGAACAAATTAACATATAAATTACTGCTCTATTTAAAAAGGAAAAAGAAAAACTATTTCTATAAAACTATACTTACGCAGGGATATTTTCAAACTCTGCCATAGTGATGAGCGGAATCTCTTTGACATAGTTCTTAATGTCAAATTTAACAATTTCCTGCTGAGTAGACTCCACACCTGCTGCTTGGTTCTGGTTCGGTTCTGGTTTCAGTGGTGGTTCTAGTTGTATTTCACTTAGAGGAAAGTCAAAGTTTCATTGAAAGAGGAAATATAGATCAGTTAAAACGGCTCACGCAATTAAAAAAAAAGACATTTCTTAACAAAGCACTGTTTAGGCATTCTTCAGAACAAAATGTCATAAGATTATATAATAAGATTGAATTTATGTGGTTGCACCTAACTCCTAACAATTGGGAGTTACAAAGATAAAAAGGGGAACATTATTGCGGTTTCTTCAAAAGAAAGCAGAAATAATAATTTGAACATCACCTAAAAGCATCATCAGACTATTATAAAATAATCTTGTTGTGTATTTTCCTTACCAGTCTATATTTTCCTATATACCATATTTACTCGCATTTTTTTCTTGAATTCCATTCATAGACATCAAAATAAATAGTAGTAGTAGTTTTGCGTTTTATCTGTTTATCTGTTCTCTATTTTGAAATAAATTACTGTATCGGCCGCATTCGCTCGAGTCATGTCGTCACGGCGCCATTTTGTCGTGACCTCACCGTGTCACGGCGCCTTCAACTCGCAGTTTTTTGCATGTTGTGTTTTTATGCTCATAAGCCGTACCCCCGATTCAGTCATCATTTTTTGTCCGACAAAAGCAGCTTATATGCGAGTATATAGTGTACCATAGGTCGCTTAAATCCAGAGTCATATAATCGAGCAAATGAAAACAGTATTTTTTAGGTATGTATCCTTTTTTTTAAAGAGCACCTCATACGTCAGAAACTCCCTATGCAACCGATGGTTGGTTGACTATGAGCCCTTTGGTTTTATTTCTGTAAGCAAACAGATTCAGCATCTAAGATGTCTGTCATAGTCACATTTATGGTTCTTGGTAGCCCTGGCCAATATAACAAAAATTATCACCATTAAGAAAAAAAAATTAACAGTGGTTGTCGATAATTATCACGGTAACTATCACTTCATATTTTGTCTTTCAAATTCAAAATTTCAAACTAATGTGAAAAAGTAAATAAATGACTTGATATTCAATTATGAAAGTAACTACATTACCTTACTTTAAAAAAAGAATATAAAATATTCATTCTTCATACCGCCCATCCTCGAAAGGGTTGCGGGAGTTGCTGGAGCTTAACCCAGCAGTCTTCGGGCGAAAGGCAGACTACACCCTAGGCTGGTTGCCAGTCAGTCGTAGGACACAGAGACAAACGACCATCCGCACCCCCAATCATACCACCACCAGCGGGAATTGAGCCGGCGCCTGCCCGCACCAAAGTCAGGCGAGTGAACCACTACACCACGAGGTGGCTTCATTAATTCATTTTCCGCTTTATCCTCACAAGGGTGCTGGAGCCAATCCCAGCTGACTTTTCAGGCATGAGGCTGGGGACACCCTGAATCGGTGGTCAGCCGATCGCAGGGCACGAGGGGACAGAAAATCACTCACGCTCACACTCATACCTAGGGGCAATTAAGAGTGTCCAACCAGCCTACCATGCATGTCTTTCGAATGTGTGAGGAAATCGGAGTACCCAGAGGAAACCCACGCAGGCCCGAGGAGAACATGCAAACTCCACACAGGTGCATCGACCTGGATTTGAATCCGGGCCGCTCAGAATATAAAATGATTAAAAAAATGTTTTTGTTGTTCTGTTGTACAATAAAGATATGACGACTTCCTCCTTACATGAGAAATGAAGTAATGAATATTAAAACCTACGGAAATTTTATTTTTATAAATTTTCCTCCAAACTAAAAGTTTCTGTGCAATATTAAATAAATGAAATAATCAAGACGTTTGCATGTTCTCCACATGGCGTCCCACGCCTCGTGCCCAACGTCAGCTCGGTTAGGCTCCCGCACCACCCGCAACCTGTGTGAGGACAGAGCGGGTACTCGGATGATTCGCCTAAAGACGTTTCGGCGACGGACGTTTGACAGACGGACAGGTCGCCGAATGGACGTTTGGTCGTACGGAGGTTTCGTCGAAACGGGATTCGCGCGTTCGCCCCGCCCCCGGATCGTGTGTACAAGTTTTTCAACCTCGGCACGCGGGCCATATACGGCCCGTTAGGATTTTTAATCCGGCCCGCCGAGTAGGTAAATCATATCCCTAATGTCATCGGAGGGGTTTCTCCCCGGGAACAGTGCTTCGTGGGCGGATTTTAATGACACATGCTGAGTTTCATTATCGAGCTCCATATATTGACCGAGCACAGTGCTCTGTGGGCGGACAGGAGTGACACATGCCCCGCTGGAATCCTGAGCACCATAATTTTTTTCTAAGCGTGAGCACCACACACATCGGCAGGGTTTTTTCACCGAGCGTATCCAAGGATAGTGACACATGAGCGGATTGGGTTGGCTGATGCCCCGCTGAAATCCTGAGCTCCATAAATTTTTCTAATTGTGAGCACCAGACACATCAACGGTGTTTTCCCCATGGCCTATCCGAGGATAGTGACACATGGGCGGATATGGGTTGCTGAAGCCCCGCTGAAGTCTTGAGCTCCAGATTTTTTTCAAAGTCTGAGCACCACACACACCAACTGTGTTTTCCCCAGTGCCTATCCGACATTTGATGTCGCAAATACAAATATACAAATACTAGTATTTGTATTTAATCATTTAACGCTTTTTTCGGCTGGATTTGACCGAATTTGAGAGCATTTTGAGCCGATGGCGAATGGACGTATATAGACGTTTTTTTGCCTTATCGCGACATCATCGCGACATTTTACCGGGAAATTCACTTCCCTGGGCTCGGTTCTAATGTCCAAAGAGCTCCAGTATTTGTATTTAATCATTAAATGCTGTTTTAAGATGGATTTGACCCGATTGCTGTCATTTCACGGCTCGGTTCTGCTACATCTGCCCGCCCAAGAGTGCTTATTCCCGGGCTGACATGCCCGCCCAAGAGTGCTTATTCCCGGGCTGACATGCCCGCCCAAGAATGCTTATTCCCAAATTTGCTCAAATTTGAAAAATTTCTGGAGCTGCAGAAATTCAGCGGGGCGTCGTCCAACCCAGTCCGCTCACGGTGCACTATTCTCGGATAGGCTCGGGGGGAACCCCCGCCGATTTTAAAGTGCTCAAACTCGGGAAATATATGGAGCTCGATAATGAAACTCAGCATGTGTCATTAAAATCTGCCCACGAAGCACTGTTCCCGGGGAGAAACCCCTCTGATGACCGTAGGGATATGATTTACCTACTCGGTGGGCCGGATTAAAAATCCTAACGGGCCGTATATGGCCCGCGGGCCGAGGTTGAAAAACTTGTACACACACGATCCGGGGGCGGGGCGAGCGTGCGGATCCCGTTTCGGCGAAACCTCCGTTCGGTGGAACGTACATTCGGCGACCTGTCCGTCTGTCAAACGTCCGTCGGCGAAACGTCTTTAGGCGAATCATCTGGTCACGGACAAAGCGCATTATAAAATGAATGAATGAATAATCAACTGAAGACATCATCAATGGCAAACAGACCTCACAAAAAACTATGTATGTAAATTTATCTCACGTGGCCAATTAAGATTTTGGTTAAAAAATTGGATGGATTTAAATCAAGTTAATAAGTTTTAGACTTTTGCAATGTTTCACAACATTTGCAAAGCAAAGCAAGAAAATAATTACAGGTTCTACTTAAATGAGAGTGAGTTAAATTGGTTTAGGGAAGTTTTCAAAAGGCTGCTGTTTGTGGACAGGTGTTTTAAGAGGCATTTTTAAAAAAGAAAGAAATCCCTTCCGTGTCTTTGTTTAGAAGAGCCCTACCTTGTCAGAATTTATCTTATTGGCTTCCTATGACATATTTCCCTATGTTAGCAAACAATGTCCTCTTCTAGGATTAGAGAGAGAACTAAGACTGTGGAGGACGTCTTTATTTGTCTTTAACCAGTACCTGCAGGCTTGTAGGATTGGGAGGATATGTTTAGCGCTGCCGAGGTTCAGTCAATCGTGTTTGATCTCAGTGTTCCTCACGTGAGTTCATAGGTACAGATAAAGTACACGCCAGGGAGACTTCACTTGGATCTTTTAATGGGTAGGCTCGGTGTTGTTTTGCATCTCATAATCGTCTCGCTCATTTTGGCTGTGTTGTGGTCCATCGCTTGCATGCTTTGTGTGAACCGGTCTATCATACAGCATGCACTCGCAGGAAACAAGCAGCA
Source organism: Stigmatopora argus (assembly GCF_051989625.1). Lineage (NCBI taxonomy): Eukaryota > Metazoa > Chordata > Actinopteri > Syngnathiformes > Syngnathidae > Stigmatopora > Stigmatopora argus. The sequence goes on along the minus strand of NC_135389.1, from coordinate 3,226,628 downwards.
CCAAATTCTGTACACTTCCAAAAAAGTGGTTTTGTGGTTATTATTTATATATAAAACCACTTTCAGTCAGAGTGCTCCTGCTCCAGTGTCACTGTCTGTTTCTGAAACTTGTTAATGTTGACAACTAATTTTAGCTGGCCCAAAATTGTATTTACATTTTACGGTCGTAAGAAGCCTGAAATTCACGTGACAGAACAAACATCAGCAGCAGCTCTCTAGAATGGACTTACCTGAAGTTGGTGCTGCCACATTCATATCCATTCTGCTCATCCTCATAAACGGTTGCGGGGTGCTGGAGCGTATCCCAGCCAAACATGGGCCGTAGTCGAGCACCCTGAATTGGTTGCCAGCCAATCGCATTGCATAAGATGAACAACCATTCAGGCTCCCATTCATTTATTTGCTCATTTGAAAAGTAATTTAACTGCTTATTTTTCGATTTGAAAGTTACTTTAGATGGCAATCATATTCTTTCCAATGTGCACTATATTGCACCACGACGAAGCATGAATTCCTGTTATCATGAAAGGCAAATGCCATGCTGTGATTCTTAATGTCTCGTTTTGAAGTTGGGTTTTTTCAAGCAGGATAACACGTGGCCAGCACAGAGTGTCAAGAAAACCTTTATACGAATGAGGTTTCATGTTTCATTTAAGCGAGGGCTCCCCAGAATGTCCAAAATGTTGGAAAAATGTGATGTAAAGTTATTTTTCTAAATTTTATTCTATCAATTTATGATAACAACTTATTTAATGTTATGTGATGTGATGAATAATTGGTATGTAATTCAGAATGAGCTATTTTCAGTAAAAAAAAAATAGTAGAGTAGTAAATGTTTTTCTCACTTTTGTGGGCATATGTGGGGCATGTGAACAGGTCTGTTGTTTCTAAGGTGTTGTAGACACTTCAAATTATTTCTGAATAATTCATCAAGCACCTGAAAAAATAAGAATGGACATTTGTAATACAGTAAAATCAGTTAATACGTTAAGGAACCACCATAAGCAAGATTGGTGGTCAAAAATAGTACTGCAACCAGGGAGCAACTCTACCATGACAATTTCAAAATACAGTGTCTTGCTTAAGTATTCGGCTCCCTTGAACATTTCAACATTTCTTTCAACCTTTTAACTTTTTTTAACAAATAAATATCAACAAACAAACAATACAAATGAAAAGTATAACTTATTCCACCCCCTTGCTTTAATACTTTGTAGCACACCTTTTTACTGTACTCCATGTCTCTATCAGTTTTGCACATCAAGACTGAATCACAGCAGTAAGGCAACTCCGATATTGTTGTCAACCAAAGTACGGAGGTCGCGGGATGGGGAAAAACTAACTTTTCTGTTCTCTTGGCTGCTCTAATAAACGCAAATGAAGACCAGATCACCACTTTTATTAAAGACCAACTGATATATCTCACAGAAAAGCGTGGTTATAAAGATTGGCTGCTCTCTGCCCTCACTGGAAGACATTGCCAGCCCTCATTACCTCAGCCGAGCCAGGAACATCTTCAGGGACCCATACCACCCTGGTCGCAATCTGTTCCAGCTGCTACCCTCTGGCAGACGCTATAGGTCCAACAAAGTACGGACAAATAGGCTTAAGGACAGTTTTTCCCCCACATCCATCAGAACTCTAAATTTTAAAACAGCCATCCAAGTGTCCTTGTGATGATAATAATATTACAGTTTCTAGAAGAAGACAGTTTGATCATGAAGTGCTTTGAAAAGTTGGTAGCCCGCCATATCAGGAATACAATCCCTCCCTCAATTGACCCTCACCAGTTTGCTTATAGAGCAAACAGGTCCACTGACGATGCTATTGCCATTGCTCTTCATACAGCACTGAGCCACCTGGAACACCATGGGAACTACATGAGGATGCTCTTCATTGACTATAGCTCAGCCTTCAACACCATAAAACCGGACATTCTGACTGACAAACTCTCCCACCTTGGACTATCCTCTTCAATCTGCTGCTGGATAAAGAACTTCTTGACCAACCGACCACAGACTGTTAGACTTGGTCCCCACCTCTCTTCCTCCATTACACTAAGCACTGGCTCCCCTCAAGGCTGTGTACCGAGTCCTCTTCTGTACTCCCTGTACACATACGACTGTACACCCACCCACCAGTCTAACGCCATCATCAAATTCGCTGACGACACCACTGTGGTCGGACTCATCTCAGGAGGGGATGAGTCGGCTTACAGAGATGAGGTCAACAATTTGTCTTCGTGGTGCTCGGTGAACAATCTCACACTGAACACCACGAAAACTAAAGAAATAATCCTGGACTTTCGCAGACACGGCACAGATCTGGCCCCACTCCTCATTAATGGAGTATGTGTAGACAGGGTCCAGTCCTTTAAATTCCTGGGGGTCCACGTCACGGATAAGCTCTCATGGTCTACAAACATCACGGCAGTGGTGAAGAAGGCTCAGAAACGACTCCATTTCCTCAGGGTACTTAGGAAGAACAACTTGGCCACCAAGCTTCTGATAACCTTCTATAAAACCACTGTAGAGAGCATCCTGGCGTACGGCATTACAGTGTGGTACGCTGGAAGCACGGCGGCAGACAAAAAGGCCGTGCAGAAAGTGATTAACACTGCCCAGAGGATTGTCGGCTGCTCTCTGCCCTCACTGGAAGACATTGCCAGCCCTCGTTACCTCAGCAGAGCCAAGAACATCATAGGGGACCCTTACCACCCTGGTCACAATCTGTTCCAGCTGCTGCCCTCTGGAAGACGCTATAGGTCCCACAAAGCACGGACAAGTAGGCTTAAGGACAGTTTTTTCCCCACATCCATCAGACATCTAAACTCGCGGTAACATAACATACATTCCCTTCTGCGGTAATATAAAAAGAGGTTTTGGGTGGTGATCTGCCTCCTACTAGCTGACTGAAGTAAGGTAAGTGGAAGACAGTGAGAGGTAAGCGAGAGGTAAGCGACCTGTATCCACAATAGCAGAATGCCAATTACAAGTCCGTACTAGATTTAGGTCTTTTGCCGAGTAAACGTAGCTTATGGAGAAGCACCATCAATTTCGTCACACGCAGTTTCTGCGTGTGATGACAAGTAGGCTTTTTGTGTTGTGATAACTACAACAGGGGCCTATGTCCGATTTATATTATATATATTATATTCACTGGACAACAAGGCACACAGTTCTTGCCAAGCACGAGCAGAAAACAAATCTCAAATAGAAATTACCCAAATGATTCTGTCAAGTCTAGAAACTAACATTTGAAAACATTTAGTTGATGGCCAAACAATCTTGCAATGTCAGCATAAGTTCAATGGAATGGAATTTGGGATTATTTGAAAGGGACAGAGTATATGCCCAACTATGCTGCGTGAAGGTGTCAAGATAATATATATGTGGAGTTTTTAAATGACCATACCCTATGACAGCTGAATCTTCCGTAGTAAAATACATAATTCTCGTGACAGTGCAAGATTGGAACAATGAATTATTAGTTTTTATTGTTTTGTTTCCGCATGAAAATCCAGAAGACAAAAAAATGTTTATCATAATTGTCTTCACTTTAACTAGTTTTGATGGGTTAGGAAAAGAAAAGAAAATGACATGATATATTAATAAGTCATGAATTGTAATGGTTCACATTTCAGAGTTAGAAAAGTCATTTGCCGAAAACCATCACGCCCTGGAGATGAAGGCAGAACAACTGGTGGAGCTGGAGGCATCAGTTAAGGAGCTGCTGCAGCAGATCAGTCACAAAGTCACATTGTACAGCACCTGTTTATTCTAAAGTCAGCCCCAAGTGAGGATCCCTTTTAGCTACTGATTTAAATTACCGTAATTACTCGAATATAACACGCAGGTTTTTGCAAAATAATTAATTCCAATAGTTGGGGGTGCGTGTTATAATCAAAAACTATTTTTTTATTTTTTTTATTTTTTTTATTTTTTTTTGTCTTGTTACATGGCCCTTAGCCTGGTGCTTTTTCTTGCCAAATAAATTGAATTGAAATTGAATTGAATAAAATAAATTACAAATTTTCGATCGAAAAAAGCATTGTCAAACTCACTTTGACGCACGGATTTTACGTCATCTCGTAGAGCCGACGCACGGATTTTACGTCATCTCGTGAAGCCGAGACCACCACTGCCCCCCTCTAGCCTCGTACCCGTCTCAGTTCACCCTCTCTCAGTTCAGTGTTATAATCAATAACTAAAATAAATTACAAATTTTCGATCGAAAAAAGCATTGTCAAACTCACTTTGACGCACGGATTTTACGTCATCTCGTAAAGCCAATCGGATGATGTGTTGTGGGAGGAAGAGGAAGTGGATGAAGGAAGCGTGGACGTTGATAGGATTCTCAACGAAGAGATGTATGAGAGGACAGACAAAGAGAGAGAGGAACTTTTCATTTGAAGGATTCTAATGAATAAATTTGTTTGAACAAAACAATCGTGAAACGAAGAAAAAAAGGTAAGATTTCTGATTTTCGTCAGCGGGAAATTTTAGGTGCGCACTATATTCGAGTACTGCGTTTTTCCAGATTTTTTTGGCCCAAAGTTATACCTGCGTGTTATTTTCGAGTGCGCGTTATATTCGAGTAATTACGGTAAACAAAGAAAAGACAAAAAATCAGAACTTCCACATTTATATTTTAAGATAATGAGTATCATTGTTTTAGCTTTTTTTGCTGTGTTGTACCATTGATTTAATTAAATGTTTAATCATTAGCCTGCAAAATGTGTCAAGTTCTTCATGTGTGTGATGCAGTGGCGGTCCGTGCATTTTCTCGTAGAGCCTTCAACGGGTAAAATCCACTTTCTAGCAGCATTTATTGATTAAATACAAATACTGGAGTTTTTTAGACATCAGAACCGGGCCCGGAGTATCATTTCCCCAGGGGAAAGACAGCGATGAACGTCGATTGGGCCATATACGTCCATACGCGAAACGGCAAAAATTGCACTAAAATGGGGTAAAATCCACTTCCTAGCAGCATTTAGTGATTAAATACAAACAATGGAACTTTTCAGATATCAGAACTTGGCCCACAATTGAAATATTATTTAGGAATATAGCCATATTTTACTCACCAAAAACCCTTTTTAACTGTGCATAATATCTATCCTCCTTTCTTTCTTCCTTCTTTTATATCGCCATCGAAGCTAATGCTGAAAGTCGAGTTTGTCCTGTCGTATTTCTGGCATAGTCCGTCTTGAAAATGGCTTTAAATCAACACAACAATATATTTGCTTGTGCAGCCCGCTCCAAATACAGTTTGGTAGCTCTGGCTAATGACTAGCCAATCATAGTTGGTGAAAGCGATGACGTATCCCTACGCCTGCGACAAGGAAATGACGTATCCCTCCGCCTGCAACAATGCATTGTGGTGTTGCATACTCGAAATCTGATTGGTTAAAGCAACAGTCTAATCGACGCTTGTTTAAAGCGGCACAGCCCGCAGAACTGATTGTGAAGGCCTTGAGGCAGATTTCTGACCCTGGCAACAAAGTAATAAGTATTCATGGACAAAATATAATTAACATAATTCTGTGATTCAGATATTTCTTAGGCCAGCAGAGAAGGCCTTGAAGACCCTGACGGCACACCACTGAATTATGGGATTGCGCAAGTAGTCAATATTAGGGCCACTTAATGAATATTTGTAATGCAACTCTCACAAATATGGGTGCATTAATACTAGTGTCATGCAGCTAACATCATGGATGCATTGTCAATTTGTACAATCTCCTAATTATTTAAATGCCTGGGGTATCTACAGATTGGAGTAAGACAAAAAGTAGTTTAAATGATTTTAAAATGCAATTTAATAACTATCACTGACTAAATGGGCTCATCAGGGGTTGACAATGTATTTTTTAATTATTTAGGAATGTTTCTTCTACTAAACAGCAAAATCCACAAACGTGAATACGGAGTGTGATGACAAATGAACAACTCCACTTCACCTTCATTTTTTTGAGTTGCTCCTTGTGTTGGTCAACATTTTTTTCATACTCCATCAGAAGTCTGTCCAGGGTATCAAGGTCTTCTTTGAGTTTTATCATCTGTTGTTGAGGTACTTCTAAATGTGTAATGAAAGAGAATTGTCCATTATAAAATTAAATAATGATGATAATTATTAAAAGATCAACCAATGTATCGGCCGATGACCAATATATGGACTTTGTCCAACATCGGCCAACGGCCAATAAACAAAAATAAAAAAGCCGATAAAATTCATTTTCATCAGACTTGGTGACCAATCTCTATACGGGCAACTGCAGCTGCTTTGACTGACAAAAAGACCCCGGAAGGAGACAGTCTGCAACACTAACCCACAACAAGACACTTGGTTTCACACGTAATAAGAATTTTTTTTTTTTACATTTTAGTAAAAGAAGAATATGCAATGTTGACACAGTAATTCCTCAAATTTCAGAGAGAATGTAGACCACACGCGGCCACGATAATTGAAACAACACGTAGTAGGATCCCCCCTATTTTTACTACCATACTATGTTTTTATTTACCAATTCTTAGATTAAAGCTATGATCCGCTTACAGGCGATGAAATAAGACTGAGTAAATTTAAAAATAATCTGCCCTCAGGCGACAACGATTGTCAAATGACCCACACATGGTCTCTTTATCAAGTGTGACTGACAAGGTAGGAAAACACAACAATGGGGGAAAAGAGGTAACTTTTTACCGTCTAAAATGTAGCGCGTCAGAAGGGATTGTGTGTTGTGTTACCGCAAGTTTAGAGTTCTGATGGATGTGGGGAAAAAACTGTCCTTAAGCCTATTTGTCCGTACTTTGTGGGACCTATAGCGTCTGCCAGAGAGGGCAGCAGCTGGAACAGATTGTGACCAGGGTGGTATGGGTCCCCGATGATGTTCACATATGTTCATGTAATTACCAATACAGTGAACAGTCACATGCAATCTTCTACAACTGTATCATTAGCTAATGGTGTCGTGATACCTCAATGATACGCAAAACTATTGCACTTCAACCCCGATTTTTTTTCAAAGAATAAACCTAAATTTTGTGCCAATGGGGGAAATTAAGTACCATAGTATAGGTGTATAGATTTTAGTGCACGAGCAGTCGTGGTGGCGAACCGGAAACTGTCACCAAAGATGAAGGAAAAACTATTTGCATTGTTTTTAGAAGTTTCATTTAATGCTGAAGTAATTCAGAGTACATAAATGCGTAGGTGAAGTCCCCATAGTTTGTCTCGTTTGATTGGTTTTGAGTGGGGAGAAAGCATATTTAACTTAACTAATTTTAGATTAGATTAAACTTTATTCATCCCGTACTCGGGGAATTCATTTTGTTGCAGTAGCAGAGCTGCCAAACACCCAAAATCGTATTTCAGAATCGGTAAAGAGAATTTTCAGGTTTTGGGAGATTTTTTCCTAGTTGCGTTTAAGAGCACAAGTTCTAAGTTTAAAGTCGTTTTTTGGGATAATTTTATCACTTATTTAAAAAAAAGCTGCAAACAACACGTGATTATTGAGAACTTTATTACACAAAATTTGTGTGAATCCAATCATGTCAAAATATTTGTGGCAATCAACATTCTCAATAAAAAAATGAATAATGAAAGACCTACAAATTTTATACCACATGCAAATTTAACCAATTTTCTTAGTTTATTAAATTTCTCAGTTGCCTCTTTTGACTCCTCCCTTGAATATTTCTGTTCATAGCAAGCTGCTCCTGCCAGTTGCATGTCCATCTTTACCAAGCACATGGCATCAAGACTGCTTGGTCCCATTGACATCCTGAAGTCTGTCCTGATCTTCCTCACAGCACTGAAAACATGCTCACATGTGGCACTGCTGTGGGGAATCAAAAGTATGCCCAGTGCAATATTTGTGATGTTAGCATATTTTGGGTTTCCAGAGCTGTCTTTTATTTCTGCTACTATTCTCCTTCAGTTGATGGCGCCAAACACGGATTTATAATACTGTATTCAGTCTTGAACTTTTGCAAGCTGCAGTTCGTTGTATTTTTTTTCGATCACAGTTCGCTCGTCTTCGCTTGGAAGCGATGGCTACGGTACGTCTATGCTGCTTCAAAAATCTATTGATCTATCGCTACTACTTTAAACGCAAGGATAAAATAAAAAATATAAAAAATTGGCAGCACATTGTACTACGTTACTTGTATTTAGAAATATGTCCAGCGGGGGGGAAGTACATACCCTTGTTATTCCTAAATGAATGTTATCTGTAACGGGCCGTATATGGCTCGCGGGCCGAGGTTGAAAAACATGTACACAGACGATCCGGGGGCGGGGCGTGCGCGTGAATCCCGTTTCGGCGAAACGTCCATTCGGCGAACTGTCCGTCGGCCAAACGTCCGTCGGCCAAACGTCTTTTGGCGAATCGTCCGAGTACCATAATTAATATATCTATTAAAACATAACAATACTCGAATAAGAGTTTAAGTTACCTTGGGCGCGGAAGTTGCTAAACGTGTGCATGTGTGGGAGAATGTGTGTGTGTGTCTCTGCCAGTTAAGAAGCAAGGAAGAATAAGGCGTGTATCATCACAATATGCACCGTAAAACGTATGATATGCATGGGACTGTGTAGAAAATAATTGTTTAAACGTAGTGTTGAAGCTGTGGAAAGATCCTGTTGTTTGAGTGGTCACTTCTGGAACAGTAAACATAAATTTAATGCTGATTAGTTTGTAATATTGGAATTTGAGGCAAAGCGATCATATTGGATATACTGTTGCAAATTTGCTAAAGAGATCGGGATTGAGTGCTTGGTGGTTTCCTTGGGTGTGCGGCTCGTGGCAATAAGCGATCATTTCCTGTGAATAGACGCTAGCGAGGTGGATAGAAAATATTTTTGTAAGTGAATAGAAGGAATTTTGGTAAGTGAATAGAAGGAATTTCGATAAGTGAATAGAAGGAAATTTGGTAGGTGAATACAGTGTTACCTCGAGATACGAGCTTAATTCGTACCGGGACTGAGCTCGTATGTCGATTTACTTGTAACTCAAATGAACGTTTCCCATAGAAATAAACTAAAAACAAATTAATTTGTTCCAACCCTCTGAAAAAAATACAAAAAACAGGATATTGGATAGGAAAAACATTTTTATTTGTTCTAATTCGCCATCTATTAACAAAATTACAAAAAAATAACTAGTGCTTTAATAGTACTTAAATGTGTTTAATAGTACTAAAATTAGACAGATTTCGCGGAGGGGAGAGAGGGGGGGAGACTTTTTGCACGGCAACGTGCTCGTTTTGTCTTCCTTTCAAAATATTCCCAAAATGTTGGATACAAATGTCCTCACAATAGGATAACGCACGACCACTTGCCAACTTACCCGGGAAGTAGTACTCCTCACGTATTAGTGAACAAGCTCCGCCCTTCGCACTGACTAACGGGAAAAAAAACACTGAAAAAAATGCAACGCTCGCCCAGTGCTCGTAGAGACATCACACGAGGTAGTTGCGAACAGAGAAGTGACTGGTGGGCAGGACAGTGGACAGTGTATATTGGAGGCGTGACAAATCACCCCTCCCTTCAGGCAGAAGAGAGGAGTGTGCATTGTTTTATTTTTGTGACCATTGCATCGCTTGAGAATAAATTAAATTAACCCTGTGAGTACACAACCATTGACTAATGTATTTGAATTGAAATAATCTTGCCTCAACAGTCCTATTGATTTATTGACAGTAAACAAAGCTAGTTGATTTTGGCTGTTGGTGAACCTAATATTTTTTGTATTTATTAGTCTTTCAAGCTTGGCAGTCAATATGCTGAGGGGCCCGGCGGCTGAGCCGATATCTGGGAAGACCATGGCCATGGCAGTTAGGACGCTTTAATGGGCCGGACCTTGGCTCAGCAACTGGTACCTTATCTAAAAAAAAAAACATCTACGGTGAGTCCAGATGAATGTGTCCATTCGTTAGTACATGATTGTGGTGTGTGTGTTGATAACCTGAGGAAAATAAAAGAATGGGGAAATTGCAGCCCTGATCCAGTATTGAAAATTTGTTGAGAACCAGTCCGCCTCAAGGTTGAAACACTTAAATTTATGGATGCCAAAATATTACTTTGGTGGCCAGCTTAATGAAATGAGGAAAAACGTATAACTGCAGTTAAAAGTAAATTCAACTCATAATAATAATAAATAATAAAATGAAAATAATAATAATAAATAAAATAAAACTATAAAATAGCATGGCAACGCACTCGGAACATAACAAAAAAAAATTAAATGAACTTGGATTACGATGCAGACACACTCAAAAATAAATTTAATCTAACCTTACACTAAACTTAATTCTAATTTTGTTTTAAATTTTGATACCTTTCTTCTCCCGGCTTGGCTTCATTTGCCCCGCCTCCACTCTGACTGCATGGCAACGTGCTCGTAACATAACATAAACCAATTTAAATGAACTTGGATTACAATGCAGACACTCAAAAATAAATTTAATCTAACCTTACACTAAACTTAATTCTAATTTTGTTTTAAATTTGATACCTTTCTTCTCCCGTTGGCTCTATTTGCCCCGCCTACACCCTGACTTTCATATGCAACCAAGATGTTTGCTTTTGGGTACTCGGACGATTCGCCGAAAGACGTTTCGCCGACGGACGTTTGGCCGACGGACAGTTTGCCGAATGGACGTTTCGCTGAACGGACGTTTGGCCAAATGGACGTTTCGCCGACCGGACGGTTGGCCGAACGGACGTTTCGCCAAAACGGGATTCGCGCGCTCGCCCCGCCCCCGGATCGTGTGTGTACATGTTTTCCAACCTCGGCCCGCGGGCCATATACGGCCAGTTAGGATTTTTAATGCGGCCCGCCGCCAGCGTTGTCCAAATTATAGTAAAAATCAATGATTCATTTCCCTTTGCCGCTCATCACTGTCAATTTATTAGTCTATCGTCAATGGCAGCCCGGGAATAAGCACTTTTGGGCGGGCAGATGTAGCAGAACCGAGCCGTAGGATGACAGCAATCGGGTAAAATCCAGCCTAAAACAGAATTTAATGATTTAATACAAATACTGGAGCTCTTTGGAGACTAGAACCGACCACAGTGGAGTGATTTCCCCGGTAATGAAGGGAAAACGTCCACTGATATATATATATATGTGTGTATACATATACATGTATATATACGTGTATATATACGTATACATATATATGTATATATATGTGTATATATATATATGTACCAGTGGCGGGCCATCAGGGCCTTCAAGGTCTTCTCTGCTGGCCTAAGAAATATCAGAATCATATTATATTTTGTCCATCAATACTTATTATTCCAAATGGTCGGTTAGCTTCCTTTCATTGCTTTCCCCCCTGGTTGGACTGCTTCCAGATGTGTTTTCATATTGAAGCATTTAACCAATCACATTTCAGCCATTATTTGTTGCCAGATCAGATCTGCCTCAAAGCCTTCAAAATCAGTTCTGCTGGGTCTGCTGCATTAAACAAGACTGTTGCTTTTAACCAATCAGATTATATATATATATATATATATATATATATATATATATATATATATATATATATATATATATATATATATATATACGTATACATACACGTATATGTATGTATATATATATATATATATATATATATATATATATATAAAATAATAATTTCACTACCAATTTTGTCATACGCAGATATTCTGGGTATGATGACAATTAGGCTTTTGTCGAGTCAATGATGATGACAAAGCCTATGTCCGATTATTATTATTATTATGAACCATCGAAAAATATCGAGATAATTTAACATTAGAAGCAATTTGGCCGCCACATCTTAAACTTCTGATAATAAAATTGCAATTTATGTGCATTAAAAGGAATAGGTTCTCATCAAGATACGCATTTCTTTTATCAAATTCAATACATTGATATTTTGCATTTACAAAGACAGGCATATTAACTTATAATATTGACCCTAATAAGATGCTTTTGATTCATACAGTATCTCAGAAATACTACGTGTGATGATTTTTCTTCAGATTTTCCCTTCGAAGTAACACATTTGTACTCCCTATTAAAACCATAAATATAGAGGTTAAAATTGAGAATCACGGGGCGGCTTATACGCCAGAAATTGTAAAATTCAACAATTTTAATGCAATTTTAAGGGTGCGGTTTATATGCGGAGGCAGCTTATATGCAAGTAAATACAGTAATAATATTAATAATAACAATAAAAACAACAACAATAGTAATAATAATAGCAATCGTATTTACATTATTATTATTATTACTGTAATAATGATCATTATTACTATTATTATTGCCGTTATTATTAGTGTGATTGTGATTATGATTATTATGATGATGATTGTTATCATGATCATGATCATGATCATGATCATTATCATTATTATACAATTCCTAAAGATTTTACCTGCAATTGATAAATACAACATGCGCTCCACGGATGAAATCCTGTCATCGACGTGACAACTGATACTCTCCAGGTGGCTCATGTTTTCCCTGACAAAGGAGAATGTGGTAAAGTTGTAACAATCCATTTTCAATGAAAAGAGACAGCTACATAAACACTGCTACGTTCACAAAAAAATGCGCACATCAATAATTTCGCTTTACAACATCATTTTTTTTTAAGAGCGAAAGAGTTACATGAACACTACGTGCACACAAAATGCGCATATCAATAATTCCGTCTTACATTTTGATAATGGCGCCTCTAGATGAACTTCTTCTTCTTTCCTCTTTCGCTGCCTCTTCTTCCTCGTTTTTCCAGCAGTTGGGCGCCAATTTAATTGAACATTACTTCCTCCCTCTGTTCCAACATAGAGATCACCTATATAAGGCTAGATACACAAATATCATATCTATTATCTAGATTTATAATGCGAGAGGTCCGTAAGCAATAGGAGTTGAGCGCCATCACTCGTCGGCCATTTTGTGTCGCAGCGGTTCGATAAATGCTATCAGTCTAAAAGTCCGATGTTTTTTGGTGGGTTTCCTTTTCAGGAGGAATTTAAACCAGGAAAGTCCATAGTTCGTTTATTTGGTCCGGACTTTTTGCGGCGGGCATTTTCAGGTAATTTTGCTACAATAGTGCTTCTACATGAAGGTGGGTATGACGTCAATGGCCAATCAGCTAACAAGATTCAGAGAGAGTGAAAAATCTTGACTCTTTAGACTAGAGCAGTGGTTCTTAACCTGGGCTCGACCGAACCCTAGGTGTTCGGAGAGTCGTCTCATGGGTTCGGTGGAGACTGTGCCGAGGAGGTCAAGACACGTCGAATCATCATGTATATTCACAATAAAGCCCCGCTTGACCATCACTTGCTGCAGATGATCACGTGACATTGCTGGGCCAATCAGTGCTGAGGGGAATTTATATAGTACGCAGTATCTTGAATATGAAAAAAAGCATGTTTTATTTTACACCAAAGTAGGGTTCAGTGAATGCCCATATGAAACTGGTGGGGTTCGGTGAATGCACATATAAAACCGGTGGGAATCGGTAGCTCCAGCAAGGTTAAGAACCACTGGACTAGAGAAAGGGACGATTTCTTGACGAAGGCCAGAGCCATGTAGAAAGAGAGTTGCAACACTCTTATGGTGATTTTCCCAAGAAAAGACAGCGATGAACGTCAATGGCGTACGGGCAAACATTGCCCGAAAATGGGTAAAATCCAGCCGAAAACAGCATTCATGGATTAAATACAAATACTGGAGCTTTTTAGACATCAGAACCGGGACCGGAGTATCATTTCCCCGGGAAAAAGACAGGGATGAACGTCGATACGTCCATACGCAAAACGGCAAAAAAATGCACTAAAATTGGGTAAAATCCACTTCCTAGCAGCATTTAATGATTAAATACAAATACTGGTGCTTTTCAGACATTACAACCGGGCTAGGCGGGTGATTTTCCCGGGAAAAGACAGCGATGAACGTCAATGGCGTACGGGCAAACATTGCCCGAAAATGGGTAAAATCCAGCCGAAAACAGCATTCATGGATTAAATACAAATAATAATAATAATAATCGGACATAGGCCATGTCGTCATTACCACAACACAAAAAAGCCTACATGTCATCACACGCAGAGACTGCGTGTGACGAAATTGATGGTGCTTCTCCATAAGCTACGTTTAATCGGCAAAAGACCTAAATAAGTGTAAGTTATTGATTAAATACAAATACTGGAGCTTTTTAGACATCAGAACCGGGCCCGGAGTATCATTTCCCCGGGAAAAAGACAGTGACGAACGTTGATACGTCCATATACGTCTATACACGGCAAATATTGCACTAAAATGGGGTAAAATCCACTTCCTAGCAGCATTTAGTGATTAAATACAAACACTGGAGCTTAAATACAAACACTGGAGCTTTTCAGATATCAGAACTGGGCCCACAATTGAAATATTATTTAGAAATATAGCCATATTTTACTCACCAAAAATTCTTTTTAACTGTACACAATATCCATCCTACTTTCTTTCTTCCTTCTTTTCTATCGCCATCAAAGCTAATGATGAAAGTCGAGCCTGTCCTGTCATATTTCTGGCATAGTCTGTCTTGAAAATGGCTTTAAATCAACGCAACAATATATTTGCTTTTGCAGCTGTCTCGTAGTTAGCGCACTAAAAGTTGCGCACACACCCTTTTCCCGACTGTAACAGGCTTGCTAGCTTCGGAGTTGACCACCCTTTCTTAATGATGTCAATTTTTTTCTGGAAAAGTCCGTCTGGAAAATAGCTTTGTGAGCAAATCTGCAACCAAATCCATTTGTTTTCCTCCGTCGGCCATAGTGGGATGAGTTTGCGATCTCTGGCTGGCTCACTTCGGCTTTGGTCCGCCTACTAGCCAATCATAGTTGGTGAAAGCGATGACGTCTCCCTACGCCAGCGAAATGGCCTTGGTGTCACCAAATCGAATTCTGATTGGTTAAAGCAACAGTCTTATCGACGCTTGTTTAATGCAGCAGAGCCCGCAGAACTGATTGTGAAGGCCTTGAGGCAGATTTCTGACACTGGCAACAAATAATGGCTGAAATGTGATTGGTTAAATGCTTCAATATGAAAACACACATCTGGAAGCAGTGCAACCAGGGGGAAAAGCAATTAAAGGAAGCTAACAGAAAAGTTGGAATTATTTAATAAGTATTGATGGACAAAATATAATATAATGATTCAGATATTTCTTAGGCCAGCAGAGAAGGCAATGAAGGCCCGCCACTGATATATATATATATATATATATATATATATATATATATATATATATATATATATATATATATATATATATATATATATATATATATATATATATATATATATATACCTACCAAGACAACACCTTTTCACCAATCTGTTCTCTTACAACTGTTATCAGTTAATTGCAGTCAGGTGCTGCTTCTTCCAGAAGACCTCCTCATTGGCCTAACTGTCTGCACTGTTTCAGTAGGGAGGAAAACCTGGAATGAGTTTGACATTCATTCATTCATTTTCTGAACCGCTTTATTTTCACTAGGGTCGTGGGGGTGCTGGAGCTTATCCCAGCTCACTTCAGGCCAGAGGCGGGGGACACCCTGAAGCTATTTTCCAGACGGACTTTTCCAGAAAAAAAAATAAATAAAATATATATATATATATATATATATATATATATATATATATATATATATATATATATATACACATATATATATATATATATATATATATATATATATATATATATATATATATATATATATATACACATATATATATATATATATATATATATATATATATATATATATATATATATATATATATATATACATACATATACATACGTATATATAATATGATTTTTCTCAACTCAACATTCAATAGCTAGATGGGGGTTATTTCTTCAAGCTGCCAAGAGATGGCAGCATGTAACTGACTAAATATAATTTTTGTTTGTATCGTGTTTTGTGATGCTTTTCCTCCTTTCCTATGGAGTTGTAGATTGTAGACAGGGGAGGTAGGCGGAAGCTGGTTAATAGCAACATCTTTTTGAATTTTCAACTTTCAGTATCTTATGAGAGGCTCTTTATGATGTATGTGTTGAGCATTATTTGTATATGTATGGCATATTTAATAGATTAAAAAAATATTGATAAGCAATTTCCTCTATTTTCAACCTGACTGCTAAGTGCGAAAGTAGCTCCAGAGATAAATTGAATAACTCACTGACTCTTGTAAAATGTCAACTCTTAATATTATATCTGAGGCCCTTTGTGATGCATTGATTCATCTTGCATACCTCGCATCCTCGCAAGTGTTGCGGGGGTTGCTGGACCCTATCCCAGCAGTACACCCTAGATTGGTCGCCATTCAGCCATAGGGCACACAGAGAGAGAAACAACCAATCACACACTCAATCATACCACCAACAAGTAGTTTTTAAAGGAAATACATTTATTCCTGTGTTTATGTTCAAACATACTCATGATTGAATAAAATAAAACTTAAGATCACTTAAGATCAGTCTGCATTACCTGATGCACCACGATTTGTAGTATCTTTACTTTAAATCACAGGTGTCAAACTGAGGCGGCCCGGCGGCTTGAGTGGCTAGCACGTCAGCCTCACATCTCTGGGGCCCTGGGTTCAAATCCAGGTCGGTCCACCTGTGTGGAATTTGCATATTCTCCTCAGGTCTGCGTGGGTTTTCTCCGGGTACTCTGGTTTCCTCCCACATTCCAAAAACATGCATGGTAGGCTGATTGGACACTCTAAATTGCCCCTAGGTATGAGTGTGAGTGTGTGTCTCCTCATGCCCTTTGATCGGCTGTCCACCGGTTCAGGGTGTCCCCCGCCTCTGGCCTGAAGTGAGCTGGGATAAGCTCCAGCACCCCCACGACCCTAGTGAAAATAAAGCGGTTCAGAAAATGAATGAATGAATGTCAAACTCATTCCAGGTTTTCCTCCCTACTGAAACAGTGCAGACAGTTAGGCCAATGAGGAGGTCTGCTGGAAGAAGCAGCACCTGACTGCAATTAACTGATTACAGTTGTAAGAGAACAGATTGGTGAAAAGGTGTTGTCTTGGTAGGTTGGAACGAAAACCTGCACCCACTTGGCCCTTTCTGGAATGAGTTTGACACCTATGCTTTAAAGGATCAATGAAGATGGCACCGCGTTATTATGCATTAACTTAAAGCTCTCCCACTTGTTTTCCAAAGTTGTTTGCCAAAACTGGACTTTAACATCAAATATAACCCTATAGACTTATTAAACATCGGTTTCCAGCTGCGATCTACAGTTTGTACTGCCTTCCATCGCTCGCACAACATTCCGGATGAGATAGCGAGACCAGCGGGGCCCTTCAGGGATTATTGGGTCTGGCCGGTGGTGTCAGGAGTGGAAGCAAAAGCATGCCTGCAGAGAAGGCCTGTTGACTAAGCTCGGAAAACAGCCAGTCAAAACACTCCTGCCAGGCATCTACATCTTGAAGAGAAATCTCTCTTATAATCACATGTATTCTTTCATTGCTTTAAAACAATGTGTATATATATGTAGGTTCTTAGCTATCTTTTGGTTTGGAAACAGAAAGTCTGTGGAATTTACGCTTTTACATAACTAATTCATTTACCCAAGCAGTAGGGGCCCAAAAGTTCCTGGCTATTGTGATGAGCAAGGGGAGTTCACACCTTTTTGTTCTCAACTCATCTCCTTGGAACAGGAGATGACTTGAGTTACACCCACTTGTTCATTTGCATATAATCTTAAAAGTGGACGTGCCTTGAGGGCAGGGCCCTCTCTGAGATCAGCAGTGGGCTTTGCATCTATATGAATGAGGGATGGTGTAACAATAGCACGGTTTGTGATAGACACTGTTCCCTGGACCTGGAATAAATGTTGATGAGATGCAGACCCTTCTTTCTGCCCAGAGAGCTAGCAATCATTATCATCACTGCTGTTTACATATAGTGGGATTTCCAGCGTAAGAACAGCTCTCTCTACTAGTGGACACCATAAAAAATCACCAGCACTCCTACCCAAGTGGCGCGCATCATTGCAGAAGATTTCAATTTGGCAAATCTCAAAACTGTTTTGCTGAAATTTTACCAGCAAGTGAAATCTGCAACAAGGGAGGATAAAACTCTGGATCATGTTAACTCTAACATCAAGTGTGTATACAGAGGCCACAACTGCAAACAACTACCTCTCATTGTTCATGGCACCAGAATACACGTCCCTCAGCTGACAAAAAAGCCCAATAGACTAGCCATTATCACATTGTCATTACCAGCACCATAGTTCAGGTGCTGACGGTTGTTTAAGAATTTCTTGTTCACTAACATTTTAAATTAAACCACACACACTCCATGCCTTTAGTTTATTTTATATAAATGAGTAGTGACAAATTAAAATTTGCATGTCTGTAAAAAGGTTAAGAAAAAAGTAAACTGCGTGAGAGAAAAGGCATGAAACTTCATTCAATCACACATTGCAAGATTCAAAGTTGATTTTATGAGAGTGCTTGTCTGGTGTTTGCATGTGTGAAAGCGTGTGTGCATGTGTATGTGTGTGTGTGTCTGTGTGGTGGTACATTATTTCACTATGTATTGTTCACCGGGATGCCGCCTTTCTACAGTACGCTTCAAGGCACCTTTTCAAATCCACAAGAGGCCACCCCTGCAAACAACACACATATTGACATCGTAATTACACTGTAGAGACACAGACATTTTCACTCAAGGATGGAAAAGGGTCAGAGGTGCACTTGGAGTCATCAGCTCTTTGATTGGATGTTTGCAAAGAAAGTTGGTGTCACCTTTTGTCACCTCACTAAATATCGACCATAGACATCACCATCCTAGATGAACTGACACAGACAAGATGCGAGAATACGACAATGAAAGAAAAGTGACACAAAGACAGATAAGCAGAAGGTAAAGAATTCTTATATTTAACCATTTACCCATGCATGCATTTCAAGTCAATGTTGGGTACATGTGTGATGTCATACCTTGTAAATGCATTCTTAGACATTAATTACTTATTTGGAGATGCTTATTATTGAAGTAATACAATTTCAGGGATACATCCATCCATTCTTATTCATGCCTATTGGGCGCAACAACTGAAAGGGTGCTGTTGCAATCGCGGATGCAATTTCTGTTTTGTTGCCCATAGAAAAGGTGCTTCGTCTCAATGGACACGCTGCAATGGTCGTGCTAGCATGCATGATAGCTTATGTTTTAAAAAGGCAACAGAGACAAAACTGCATTTGATTGTGTTTTATTGACGTAATCAGTATTTGCGGTAATATAAATCAAAGCATTCAAACATCTACAAATCTGTCGTCATCTTCTGTATCTCACAAAAAGAGTTTGGCTAAGTGGGCGATTTTGCCAACAATGTTGGGTTCCATCTTATTGTCAGGGTCAGAGTTGTTTCCATGGGGTTTTGTTATGGTGATAGTCGCTATGACGAAATCTCAAACTATATATATATATATATATATATATATATATATATATATATATATATATATATATATATATATATATATATATATATATATATATATATATATATATATATATTGTCAGGAGTGGCCCTTTTGGCCCTCCTGGGTTGCCGTCGACGCATACCGGCTGTAGCCGATCCACTGATTGCTTTCGTTTCCTGTATTTAAGTAGCGACGTGTCATTACACGTCGCCGGATCGTTCACTATCGTTGACTATCGTTGACTGTTGTTAGCGGTCGCTAGCTGTTGCTAGCGGTCGCTAGCTGTCGTTATTCTGTTGCCTCTGTCCGTATGCGCGCCGCATGCGGCCATGTTTGTTTCCACGCCATGGGTGATTCATTAAAAGACTCCGTATCACGCTGAATGCCTCGTCCTCTCCTGCTTCCTGCATTTGGGCCCACCTACATCCACGGTCGCGTCACACAACGAGGCGCGACCGTAACAGATGCCCCCGATCGCGCTAGCGACGCAGCGTGATCGTAACAGAACGATCCGGCCATAATGGACCCAGCGGGAGGCTACCCACGCTCGCGCCGACGCGCTAATCGACGCCAGCCACCCTCGTTGAAGCCCCGCGACGACATGGATTCACTCAGAGGCCCCACAGAGTCTATTAGGGAGTCTATAATGGACACTTGGCGTGGGCACCTCAAAGACGTTTGGGCAACGCAGGAGTCTCGACTAAGAGGTAGTACTGAGCCTCCATCCACCTTTAAACCCACCCTCCGCTCAACCCGTCGCACCGGACGGCCAGCACAGCTAAATCATAATTCCAAGGCTCCGACACCCTCGGTTCATCGCCCCAGTTATTTGAACTCAGACTCCAGCGAGTTTTTTTCTCAATGGAGGGAGAATCCCCAGCCTCCCTCGGCCCCATTGGAACGCCAAATCTTTGTCCGTTGGGACTCTGACTTTTCTGAAGGTGAGGAAGACCGGGAGCTAATTGATTTATATGCTGGAGATTCGGACTCGGACAGTGATTTTCCTAGCCGGTTCGGACTCCGATACACTCCATCGGAGGACGTTCACCAATACTCCTCTGATTACGCCGACCATAATCTGCCAGGTGGGTGGGCCATCTACAAGGGACCACCACGTGGCGGCCGGCGGGGGGGCTCCGGTAGGAGTTTCGAACACCGCCCGTCTTGTCTTTTTGGGGAGGCGCAGCAGCGAGGTCTTTCACCTGGTCGTCTGGCCAGCTACGATGGGCCACCACGTGCCGAGTTCCAGTCTGCCGAGTTCCAGTCTGCCGAGTCCCAGTCTGCCAAGTCCCAGGCATCCAAGTCCCAGACTGATAAATTTCATCCTTGCCGGTTTCGGCCGGCCCGATTTCCGCCTCACCCCGGCTGATTTCCTCGAGCCCACCCCTTTCCCGCCCAGCTCTCTCCCGCCCAGCTCTCTCCCGCCCAGCTCTCTCCCGCCCAGCGCTCTCCCGCCCAGCGCTCTCCCGCCCAGCGCTCTCCCGCCCAGCGCTCTCCCGCCCAGCTCTTGCCCGCCCGGAAGAGGCGGTGACGCGCCGGGGCCCCTGGACGAGGAGTTCGGCGAAGGCAAGAGCGACTCCCCGGCGCCCTGGACGAGGGGGCCGGCGAGGGAGAGAGCGACTCCCCGGCGCCCCTGGACGAGGGGGCCGGCGAGGGAGAGAAAAACTCCCCGGCGCCCCTGGACGAGGGGGCCGGCGAGGGAGAGAGCGACTCCCCGGTGCCCCCGGACGAGGGGGCCGGCGAGGGAGAGAGCGACTCCCCGGCGCCCCTGGACGAGGGGGCCGGCGAGGGAGAGAAAAACTCCCCGGCGCCCCTGGACGAGGGGGCCGGCGAGGGAGAGAGCGACTCTCCGGCGCCCCTGGACGAGGGGGCCGGCGAGGGAGAGAGCGACTCTCCGGCGCCCCTGGACGAGGGGGCCGGCGAGGGAGAGAGCGACTCTCCGGCGCCCCTGGACGAGGGGGCCGGCGAGGGAGAGAGCGACTCTCCGGCGCCCCTGGACGAGGGGGCCGGCGAGGGAGAGAGTGACTCTCCGGCGCCCCTGGAAGAGGGGGCCGGCGAGGGAGAGAGTGACTCTCCGGCGCCCCTGGGCGAGGGGGCCGGCGACGGCGAAAGTGACTCTCCGGCGACGGCGAGAGTGACTCACCGGCGCCCCTGGGCAAGGGGGCCGGCGACAGCGAGAGTGACTCGCCGGCGCCCCTGCGCGAGGGGGCCGGCGACGGCGAGAGTGACTCACCGGCGCCCCTGCACCAGGGGGCCGACGACGGCGAGAGCGACCCTCCTGCCCTCCCGACCGAGGGGACAGGCGGCCCCCCGAACAGCCAGGGTAAGGTACCCGACGACCATTCTAAAGTTCCGTTATCTGTTAAGGGCAGGGGGCTTGGCCAGCACCTAAAGCACCAACGGGGAGGCCCGCCGGACCGGCCACTCCCAAACACACTAATGTGTACAGCTGCCCCATGCTCTCACTCATATTTTTCTGCTGAAGGAAGTCAAGGAGATCAGTGGAAGATTTTCCTGCAAAATCATCCATGGCATACATAACAATCAGTTCTGCTCTTAGCCGAGGCAGATCGAAAAGTGTTCCGTGGCTCTGCGTTAAAGTGGAGAAGGCTGCATGTAGGAAAGCTTCCTGATATTCCTGAAACATCTCAGAATCCTGTCGTGAAGTTGTTGGTAATGCACGCGAGAATTTTGCGCTTGACCTCTTCGTGCGCTTGGAGCACCCGCACTGCGTTCGGTGGCCTCGTAGATTTCCTCATATCGACTCCTCTCGCGTTCAACTGTGTCACAAAACTCCTTTACTCTTGCAAGACAAAACTTTACATCCAGTTTGTGGTTCTGTAGTATTGAAAAAAGCACGTCTGAATGCTCAAAAATGCCATTAAATGTGTGAAGCAAAAAACAAAATTCAAAATCATCCAGACGTGCTTTAAATCCATCAGCACACCGCACAGACTCCTCGTCGTACTCGACATGATGCTCCAGGATGTGATGAAACAGTTCCTTTAGAGCACCTCTCTTTTCAAATACTGTATTGACCACCCTGGATGCGTACTGCCACCGTGTTGGTGCCACACGGGGCAGACGCCGCTGGCAGATTTCGTCCAGCAGCTGTGTGCGTCGAGGCGATCTCGAAAAAAATGCAGCAAAGCCATTCAGGTGAGCAAAAAATATCTTGCATTCTTTAAGCTTTGAGGCCCCCTGAGTCAGTACTAAATTGAGCCGATGGGCATAGCAGTGTATGAATAAAGCTAGCAGTGCTCTCTCCTTAACTTTAGCCTGCACCCCATTTAATCCAGAAGAGATGACCGGTGCACCGTCATAACACTGTGCCACAACTTTACCCAGACATTCATTTTCCACCAAAAATTGAATGATGAGACCTGCAATGTCATCGGCTCGCTTCCCACTGGTAACATTTTCAAATCTGACAAACCGCTCCTTGACACCTTTGCCCGTGACGTAACGCAGAACCAGTGCGAGCTGTGCTGCATTACTCGCGTCTGTCGTCTCATCCACCATTACAGAGACAAACTACTTTTTTTATTTCACTTCTGATCTCTTCCTCCATCATTTGATTAATAGCAGTGATCAGGTCGTTTTGTATTTTGCCCGACGTGCCACTAAATACTTTATAAGTGGACAGGTGGTAATGTAAATCCGGGTTTTTCTCAGCAAAAAGAGAAATAAGTTCCACATAATTTCCTTTGTTTGGGGAGGCCGCGCTTTCATCGTGTCCCCGAAATGAAAGTTCCTGCTTGCCCAAAAAAATGACGCAGTCTATCAAACTTTTTAAGATTTCCCTATTTTTCTTTACCTTTTCGTTGTGGCGCTCCGTTTCCCTGCGCACTTGCTTGTTTAATTGTAACTCCACTTGAGTATCTCCAAAAGTTTTGGAGCGGACCGTTGCTTGTAAGTGTCCGGCAGAGCTTTGGTGTCTCGTTGCTGCTTTGGTTAAACAAGACAAATTTGCAAATCCAGTGTTGCTCCAAAAACCATGTCGATCGGTGGCAAATAACAAGCACTCCCAGCAATATAATTTGCTGTGTTCATCGGAGCCCGTGAGCCAAGGATAGCGCTCGTAGTTAGCGCACTGAAAGGTCCGAACACACCCTTTTCCCGGCTATAACAGGGTTGCTAGCTTCGGAGTTGACCGCCCTTTCTTAATGATGTCCGTTTTTTCTGGAATAGTCCGTGTGGAAAATGGCTTTGCCAGCAAATCTGCAACTGAATCCATTTGCTTTCCTGCGTTGGCCATTGTGGGTGGAGTTTGCTAGACTGGCTGCCTCATTCTGGCTTTGGCCCGTCTTCTCTAGCAAGCCAATAATAGAGGGTGAAAGCAATGACGTATCCCAGCCAGCAAAATGCTAATGGATGTGAAAAAAGATTGTGGGGTTGCCAACTCGAAATCTGATTTGTTAAAAGCAACAATCTAGTTTAATGCAGCAGAGCCCGCAGAACTAATTGTGAAGGCTTTGAGGCAGATCTGATCTGGCAACAAATAATGGCTGAAATGTGATTGGTTAATATGAAAACACACATCTGGAAGCAGTGCAACCAGGGGGAAAAGCAATGAAAGGAAGCTAACAGACCATTTGGAATAATAAGTATTGATGAACAAAATATAACATGATTCAGATATTTCTTAGGCCAGCAGAGAAGGCCTTGAAGGCCCTGACGACCCGCCACTGATATGGGCAAACATTGCCCGAAAATTGGGTAAAATCCAGCCGAAAACAGCATTTATTGATTCAATACAAATACTGAAGCTTTTTAGACATCAAAACCGGGCCCGGAGTATCATTTCCCCAGTAAAAAGACAGTGATAAACGTCGATACGTCCAAATACGTCCATACGTGAAACAGCAAAAAATGCACTAAAATGAGGTAAAATCCACTTCCTAGCAGCATTTATTGATTGAATACAAATGCTGGAGCTTTTGAGACATTACAACCAGGCCAGGGAGGTGATTTTTCCCGGGAAAAGACAGCGATGGATGCCAATGGCGAAACGGCAAAAATTAAACTGAGGTAAAATGGGGTAAAATCCACATCCTAGCGGCATTTAGTGATTAAATACAAACACTGGAGCTTTTCAGATCTCAGAACCGGGCCCACAATTGAAATATTATTTATGGAATATAGCCATATTATACTCACCAAAAATCCTTTTTAACTGTACACAATATCCATCCTCATTTCTTTCTTCCTTCTTTTCTATCGCCATCGAAGCTAATGATGAAAGTCGAGCCTGTCCTGTCATATTTCCGGCATAGTCCGTCTTGAAAATGGCTTTAAATCAACACAACAATATATTTGCTTGTGCAGCTAAGTTAGCGCACTGAAAGTGGCGCACACACCATTTTCCCGGCTGTAACAGGCTTGCTAGCTTCGGAGTTGACCACCCTTTCTTAATACTGTCCATTTTTCCTGGAAAAGTCCGCCTGGAAAATAGCTTTGTGAGTAAATCTGCAACAGAATCCATTTGTTTTTGCCTCTGTCGGCCATTGTGGGTGGAGTTTGCGATCTCTGGCTGCCTCACTATGGCTTTGGCCCGCCTACTAGCCAATCATAGTTGGTGAAAGCAATGACGTATCCCACCCAGCAAAATGCCAATGCATATGAAAAAGCATTGTAGGGTTGCCAACTTGAAATCTGATTGGTTAAAAGCAACAGTCTAGTTTAATGCAGCAGAGCCCACAGAACTGATTGTGAAGGCTTTGAGGCAGATCTGATCTGGCAACAAATAATGGCTGAAATGTGATTGGTTAAATGCTTCAATTTGAAAACACACATCTGGAAGCAGTGCAACCAGGGGGAAAAGCAATGAAAGGAAGCTAACAGACCATTTGGAATAATAAGTATTGATGGACAAAATATGATATGATTCAGATATTTCTTAGGCCAGCAGAGAAGGCCTTGAAGGCCCTGACGGCCCGCCACTGGGTTTGGGTGTGCATGGTTGTCCGTCTCCTTGTGCCCTGCAATCGGCTGGCCACCGATTCAGGGTTGTCCCCTTCCTCTGGCCTGGAGTCAGCTGGGATAGGCTCCAGCACCCCCACAACCCTAATGAGGATAAAGCGGTTGAGAAAATGAGATGAGAGAGATTCTTTTTCTCCAGTTTATTTGAGGTCAGGTCACGGTGGTAGCAGCTCCCCAGCACTTCATCCAGCTCTCCCGAAGGCATTCCCAGGCCAGCCGGTAGACAGTCTCCCCAGCGTATCCTGGGTTGGCCCACAGCCTCCTAGATGTGGACTTGAACCCTAACACCTCATTAGGGAGGCGTCCAGGAGTATCCGATGCCTTAGAGGAGGAGTTACTTTCTCATTGGCTTTAGCGGAGCCGCATCTCCATGATACTTTCCGTGCGCCTTCGACCCTCGTCCTTCAGGCAGTTGTAACTCAGTTTCATGAGTTTTTCCGAGTGTGGTTAATGCAACTTTCTTATTTGTTTTTTCAATAATGGCATCCAATAAAATTATTTCCGGTGTGAGTGAGAAGGAGAAGGGTGTGTTCATGAATGAATGTGTTCACGAGTCATTGTATTGTCCAGTTTGAAGAGATATTCTTTGCGCATATTAGGAAAATATTGAAAAGCCGTCAAAAGCAATTGCCATTGGATTGATATTTTACCAAACTGTTAGGATCGCAGTGGTGGAAGGATCCTGTTGGATTTATTATGGAATGTTCTATATGTGTTGTAAGCATTTTTAATAAGTAATAAGGCTATAAATTAATTCATGGGACCATGGACATTTTTTCCTCCCCATCGTCTCCTCAAGGCCCCACAGCTCGAGGACACATTGTTTTCAGGACGCTTTTCAGCAAAACACAACGGGACTGTTTTGACGGGACTCCAACAATAGATGGCGATAATCGCATTATTGTTTGAAAATACGGCTGCTTGTTTACATTATAATACTGCTTGGTTTACTTTAGAATGCTTTGTTTACCTTATAATGAAAATATTATGCAATTCCTCACACCGTTGTTTGGGTGCCAGTTCAAACTTTATGCTTACTTCTGCAATTCAGCAATTCTTACAGACTTGTTTTTCTAAACATCTAGGGTGTTATTGTACTGTCTAAGACAACTGTTGTGATTACATAACATGTTTTTCGAGTGTCGCGATTAAATACAATGATTCAGTTACTGCAATTCAGAATGCCTTGGGGACTAAGACGACGTCACAAGGTGCCTCCTTGCAAGTGTAAGCAGTTATGTTGAAAGATGTCTTCCAATTTTAATTAAATATTACTAATAATGATTTAACGGTATTAATCATTATTCCAACATTTGGTCCTTCGAGTAGCCGGGGTCAACACACCGATAAGGAATCCAGACGCTGCGGTTCAATATCTGGAGTGACCATGCACGGCGAGAATCCCTTTTCCAGGCTGGATTATTTCTCAGCAGCGCCTGCATTCTGGTCGGTTGACAACTATCCTCTTGGAAACATCTATCGACATTTCTGGTGAGTCCCATGTGTGATGTCTGCATATTGATGACGGGTTCCAAATGCGCGAAGGGCATCACACGCGATGGCCTTATTTTGAGAAATAAGGCTCGCGTCCTGGGGATGGCGATTTTTAAAACCCTGGGCATACTAGTCTCTACCAGGTAAAGAGACAGAGCATGAGTCTATAAAACTGAGGGCAGTTCGGGGTGTCTGTGTTCCGGAAAAGTACAAATATAACTCCGACGGTATATCAGGCTAGGGTATACATTTGTGTTACGTGTGTTGCGTGTGTAGTTCCGATGATAAAAGGCGGAAAAGAAAGTTAACTAACTGATAACTGAGTGCACGCGAACTCCCTTCGAAATGGGCCGCTCGAATATCAAAGCGGCTAGGGATGACGTTCCGAAACAGCGTCTGCCGTGTAAAGATTGGAAATTTGTTGCAAATCAAAGCGCTACAAGGGTTAAACACCTAAATGTATGGATAAACAAATATGGGTTTGCTGGCCATCTTAAATATGCATGAAATATTAAAACCTGCAGGATAAAATACGCACTAAGCATAGAAGTAATCTATATATAATATGTGAAGGGAGATACAAGCGAGGCGGCTTGTTCCACAGAAAGAAGGGTGATAAAATGGGTCCGTTTAGCGCAGCCTCCTCGGCTAACGGGGAGAGAATAGGAATGTTAGCCAAGGGGTTGGAAAAAACAAATGGGGTTAAACAGAAATCGGGTTTTCAAAAATGCTATGTGCTGGGTTTGTGGAAAATTGGGTGGGGCATATATTGCGTGATTGCCTGTACAAAAAGGTCTCTAAAAACAAGGCAGGCCTGCTCAAAATGATTTGAAAGAGGATTTTGAACATGAGGATGTTGAGCTAAATTTGATGGAAACACTGGCATTTGATTTGGTTAAACCAGAGATAACACTTTTTGTGAATGGAATTCAATTGGAATTTTTGTGTGATGCTGAAGCTTGTAAAACGGCAATTAGAATGGTTATTTCCAAGTGCTAGGCATACTTTGTTAATAGTAACTAAATGTACTGTCAATGTACTGGAATGAAATGGCTTATTGCGGCTTATCCTGGTTTCGTTCCCGTCTGCTAGCGGGAATATTTTGGTTAACAGAAATACAAAACGGCCAATTAAATGTTTAGCGGGGTTGCCAAAACTGCGTTTTTGTCATACTCTAAACTTGCCAAATAATGCGTCGACTGCGGGAGAAGCGCTCTGTTTTGGTGCGGCTGATTTGACGGTGTTAGACATTCAGTATATTATGCGCGCGGACCGCACAAGCGACTAAAATTTTTGGGGGACAATAATTGGCCTTGGGGGTGCTGAAGCAAACTTCAGGGCAGAAATGGCTTTTGCTATGATATAGTTATGCTTGCAGCATATTGTGATTATGGGGTCTTGGCAAAATATTACAATAATTGGCCTTGGGGGTACTGAAGCAAACTTGAGGGCAGAAATGGGTTTTGCTATGATATAGTTATGCTTGCAGCATATTGTGATTATGGAGTCTTGGCAAAATATTGTGATATAGTTGGATATCGGGAGAGGAATTAATAAGTCTTCTCTAAAAAGCGTTGTAATTGTGCACGAAAATATTGTGCGCAGAAAGAAAAAGAGGTCGCATAGGAATGTCAACATTGATAAGCTGCTTCACAGCATTCGTGAAGGTCACAGTTAGCGGCTAAGAGCGCGCTTCCGTTAAACACTTCATAATAAAAGCAGCAGGGTTTCCGCAATGACCTTCGCACTTTCTCTTTGGATTTAATCAGAAATGTCTTTCGAGGTGATAGAAAATCTGTTTGGCAAAGATTGATTTGGTAAAAGCTTTGGAATTGGGAATAATGCTATTATTATTATTTTATTTTTTGTTTTGTGAAGTTCAAAGGGCTCTTAATTAAAGAGAGCTAGTTTTGGAGGATAAAACGATATTAATACTGTTTTTGAATGGTTGGATTGTTCAAAATACTTTAATATAGGAGATTGGCTGGTTAAAGAAAAATGAATGGCATATTGGTGACAATTTGTGGGTCCTTTATTAAGCATTGAAAATTGTAATTAGGAAATGCCTAGTAAAAGGTTGATTTCTCTAATTTAATTATTGTAGATTTTTATTGTGGTAACAGAGAGCTATAGGAAATAGCTCTTATCTTAAGTAAACATAGTATGGGGTGATTTGCAAATTATGTCGTAGGTATTAAGAGTTATTTGGTTGTTAAAAAGATCAGACATGGAATTAACAATGCAGAAATGGCATGAGAAATTTCATGGCATTCGTCTGAATTATTAGGTAAATTGAACCTGGCTGGGGTAGATAAGATAATTGATTTAGGATAGGCATAGTTTCCCTAGAAGAAACATGGAGCGTCTTTAATTGCACAAAAGACATTCCCTGTTTGGCCTGAAGGGGGAACTATGCTTTGGTATAGGTCATATTGATGACTATTGGGACGTTACTGTCTATTGCTTTAGGGGCATACAAATTAAGAATTTAGCCAAAACTTACTGCATTGCAATTATGGGGTTAATACACCTAAATGTTACGGTGATAACGATTGGCAATAACAAGCTTAGATAAAGGGAAATATCTACAACAAATTCTGGTTGGGTCTTTCATGGTGTCAAACAAGTGATGTAATAATTTCTATCTTTAAAAAATAACATCTCTAAATTATAAAATATCAACCTTTGAGCTTTAAGTAGATGGGTTGACTAGAATGGGCAAAATTTGATAGCATTGAAAGGGGGTGTAACTTAATGCAGAACATGGAGATAAAGTTTTTACACACGGTTAAAATACTTAAAGGGTGTGTGTGTGTGTGTTTCAATGTGTCACAACTTTTCCGTTATTGCATTATTGGCGAATAGATAGTTAATCACAGCCACTCGCATGGCAGTCCACATGCTGACTGACTGGGGTAAGGGGCGGTGGCAATTGAACAAATTTCTATTTTTAGATAGGTGGCACGTTAATCTAATACATTAATTACCTAGTTTCTTCAGGCATCAACCTTGCGGTTTGAGGATCTACTAATGCTGGGTGGGTCCAGACCTTCCTGAGTGTGGAGTATTCCTGGTGTTCTCAAAAAATTCATAGGTTTTCTCCGGGTACTCTAGTTTTACTCCAACAAACCAAAATTATGGATGATTGGGGGAGCATTCTAAATTCCTTGATTATGAGTGCGAGCGTGGATGAGTGTCTGTCTTTTGTGTTTTAATTGGCTAGCCACCAAGCTATATCAATATTCTAATATCAAGGTGGAAGATTTCTGAAATCGCTGATAAGCCTTTCGAGGACGGCGGTGGCAGAGTAGGACAGAAACAAAAAGAAAATAATTTCGCCAAATGAAATTTTTTGATTTCTGCAATGGGAAATTTTGGGAACCTGGGGGACTAAACAAAAACAAAAGACTTATCTAGGAGGGCTGCCATTTTGAGTCATGGTAAATTTCATGCCTCAAAAAAGGAATATATGGCCAAAACACATCAAGCTACAAAAGCTACATATCCATTTCAAAGGATACATATGGATTTTATATAGAATATGTGTGGTACATAACAGTCCTAAAACAGATTGGGGAAACCTTGTTGCAGAAACTGGTCTAGATTGGCAAGTTTTGATGACACACGAAAAACCATGAGGCCTTTGATAAAATTAACCCATACGGTGGGGGCATTACAAATCATTATTCAGACTGACAAATTAACTTGTGGATCCTTGTCTGACGTTTTTCCCAAGTCCATGAGCAGGGGGAGAAGACCCTTTTTACAAAATTCTACATTTGTGTCTCAACAACAATGACCATGTCTATGGAGACGGTAAGAAAATCGTCAGAGATGGAAACACCCGGATCCGCCATAGTAAAATTAAAATCTGAGATGACCAGAGAATTCATTTCTGCAACAGGGAGTTCCCAAACGGGAGGCGGTAAGAAATAATTGGTTATTGTTGATGGAAAATGCAGCTATTATAAATCAAACCTGTATAACATGTATGGGGCCGACCTCTCTTAAGAGTATTACCCGCGCAAATTACCCCTGATTGTGTAAAGGAAAAGATGTAAGCCAAAGTGTGAGAATTGAAATAATGTATACCCTGTTCCAAGAGCAAAGGACAAAGCTAACTTTTCAACACATGTTGTGTTTGATCCCGTCCTAAAACCGACTACACCCTGGTACCACGTTCTGACCTATGATGGTGGTGGGGTGGAAATAAATTATCCGACTCCTGCTGAAACGCGGCAGGACTTTGTGCCTTGGGGTCACTGCTTTTACCAGTGTCTGTTTTTCCATCTACAGTGGAGGAGATACAATTGCCTGAAATCCAGTATGATGGTGGGTCCCTCCCGACGGCGTCGATCGGAATGGAGAGAGGGAGATCCAACATACATTGATGCGATTGGCATCCCCGGGGCGTACCAGATGAGTATAAGTTGGCTAATCAGGTCGCAGCAGGTTGGGAGTCTATTTTTCTTTTAACTACCCCAAAACAAAAATGTCATAAATTACCTGCATTACAATGTCCAAAACCTCGGAAATTATACTGAACAGGGATTTGTGGCGATAAAGGAACAACTGGCAGCCACTAGTCTGATGGCGTTCCAGGATCGTGCAGCGGTCAAAATGCTTCTTGAAGGAGCAGGGGGCGTATGCAATGTTTGAAAATGTTGCACTCAACAACACGTCCCCCACTGGGTCCCACACCAGGGCCAACGATGGCTTGCAGACCCTAGACCGCAACATAAAAAAAGCATCCTGGAGTAGAATTATTATCTGCTTGACAGATTTGTGGGATAAGGCCTTCGTACATACGATACAAAGATTTGGCCTAATCTGTTGCATTTTCCGTACCCATTTTTGCTACGATTTTGACATTATGTGGGTGTTGTGTTATTCCCTGCTTAAGATCCTTGATAAGCCGACTTATAACCACTTCTAAATTGCATGAATTATATCCTCTGCTGATGAAACGTACTGAGGGGAGCAGTGAATTTCAGGAGCATGGTAATTCCGAGGATGAATTGGGCAAAAATGATTTTGTTTTCTCCTTTTCAGACCTGCCGAACGAGTAGAGCCTAAGCGGGTAAAATTAAAACAGCCAACGGAGATATCCCTCTCATCTTGGATTTGCCATAAAATGAATAACAAACATATAATAAAATGAGGGAAATGTTGGATTTATTATGGAATGTTCTATATGTGTTGTAAGCATTTTTAATAAGTAATACGGCTATAAATTAATTCATGGGACCATGGACATTTTTTCCTCCCCATCGTCTCCTCAAGGCCCCACAGCTCGAGGACACATTGTTTTCGGGACGCTTTTCGGCAAAACACAACAGGACTGTTTTGACAGGACTCCGGCAGCAGATTGCGATAATCGCATTATTGGTTGAAAATACGGCTGCTTGTTTACATTATAATACTGCTTGGTTTACTTTAGAATGCTTTGTTTACCTTATAATGACAATATTATGCAATTCCTCACACCGTTGTTTGGGTGCCAGTTCAAACTTTATGCTTACTTCTGCAATTCAGCAAGTCTTACACAGTTGTTTTTCTAAATCTCTAGGGCAGGGGTCTCAAACTCAATTTACCTGGGGGCCGCTAGAGGCCGAGTCTGGGTGAGACTGGGCCGCATCAGGATTTCCACAAGAAAAGCGCTGATAAAACATTCCAACGTTATCAAATATCTTTATTTTTTAACAAAAAATAATAAATTAAATAAATTAACTTAAAGATGAATAAAAAATAAATCAATCAGTAATACAAAAATAAAATAATAATAATGAGCATACAGTAGATATACATTGGCTGGCTAAGTAGAGAAAATGAACTATTTTTATTCCGTTTCAAATGTCTGTATTACCAGCTCTTTAACCTTTAACTTTCTGAACTTGAATGGAACATTGAACATGAAATATTCTGAACACGGCTTCTCTTGCCTACTCCTTGCTGATAGAGACCTGGCAGCACTTCTTCTCACATAGCTGAGTCACATTTGGCTTGAGGGAGGAAGCAGTGGAGACCCTCAGTAGAGCTTGAAGATGCTCATCAGTAAGTCTGGACCTGTACTTGGACTTATTGAAGTTCAAGGTGGAGAAGAGCTTCTCACATAAGTATGTGCTCCCAAAAAGGCACATGGTCCGCTTGAACATTCGGGAAAGTTCAGGGAAGCTGGGGGTCAACTCTCTCAAAAATTGCCCAAGCTTGTCTGCTTCTCCACTCACCTCCCTGAACTTGACTTTGAGTGCAGAGTTGCACTGCAGGTCAATGAGCTCCATTTGAAGCTCAGGAGGGGCATCTTGCACATCAAAGGAGGAGGGGTCCGCAAAAATGTGAAATGTGGCTTTGTGTGTCTTGAAGTCTGCAAATCTGTGATCAAATTCCTCCATTTGGGATCACTTAGCACAGGAACAGCAACACCGTCTATCTCCATGAAGTCTTTTACTTCTGCTCTCAACTCAAAAAATCTCTTCAACACGTTTCCCCTGCTGAGCCAACGTACCTCAGTGAAGAGCACATCCCCATATTCTGACTCCATTTCCTCTAAAAAAAGCACGGAACCTTCTGTGCTTTAAGCCCCTGGATCTGATTTGGTTGATGCATTTCACTACGACAGACATCACATTGTCAAACTTCAGGCATCTGCTGCAAAGGGCCTGCTGATGGCCTCCTCCACACCCTCCTCTTCCAGTTTTTTTTGAACAAGTGCTACCAGTCCATTCTTCCTCACTGTCATTGATAGGGCTCCATCGGTTGCTATTCCAACAAAGCTCTTCCATGGCAAACCGGCATTCTTAATGGCATCACACAGCTGGTGAAATTTTTTCTTAGCGGTGGTCTGGCCTTGCATTGGAATTACTGTGAGCAACTCCTCCATTACTTCAAAATTGTCATCAACACCACGGACATATAGTGCGAGCTGGGCAGTGTCTGTGATGTCTGTGGTCTCATGAAGAGCCACTGAATATACACTGAAACATTGTGCTTTCTCACACAGTTGATCATAAATGTCACTTGACAGGTCAGAAATGCGCTCTGCCACTGTGTTGGCAGAAAGGCTGATGTGGTTGAACTGACTTTTCTTTTCTGGACAGACAATATATGCAGCCTGTAATATGCACTTTTTGATAAATTCACCTTCTGTGAATGGCTTTCCTGCTTTAGCAATCAACTCACAAACGGCGTAGCTAACTTCGACTGCTGCATTAGTGTCATTGGTAGCCTTCTTGAAGAAATCCTGTTGCCTGAGAAGACATGTTTTAAGACTGGTAACCTGGTTGGCTCTCTCATCTCCCTGGTATTTTTCATACTCCTCAGCATGTCTCGTAGTATAATGACGTTTCAAATTGTATTCCTTGTGCACCGCAACTTTTTCAGTGCAAATGAGACACGTCGGGGTGCCCCTGTGTTCAACAAAGAAATATTGCACTCCCCACTTTTCTTGAAACTGTCTGTGCTCATCACCGACCTTTCTCTTCACGGCAGGCTTTGAAAGAGACATCTCTGGGGCTCTGTAATATGTTTTTCCACTTGGAATGAGTCTCGGGTTGATCTTTCACTTTCAGTCGCGCGGGTCTGTGGCGCATGCGCACTTTCACTCTCCGTTTCTCCGTTTCACTCGCGGAGATGGCTACAGACACTGACACAGGCTGGATCACGAATCATAGCGCCTCATTCAGTTCTATGCTGAGAGCAGCGGAGGAGTGTGCGCGCAGAGCGGAGTGATCGGCTTCACGGCTTCTCCTCCGCCCAGCTGATAGGAGGAATGAATGAGTGAGTGAGCGAGGCACTGGACAGCCCGGCCGATGTCCCGCCCTCCAGAGCCGTATACCTCACCGTGATTGGTTCATTCAGCTCCGAACACAACAAGTGTCATTCATATCAATCTTGCGGGCCGCACGAACATTAATCTTTCATATTAAGACGGGGGCCGCAAATTATCGTCCCGAGGGCCGCAGTTGGCCCGCGGGCCGCGAGTTTGAGACCCCTGCTCTAGGGTGTTATTGTACTGTCTAAGACAACAGTTGTGATTACATAACATGTTTTTCGAGTGTCGCGATTAAATACAATGATTTAGTTACTGCAATTCAGAACGCCTTGGGGACTAAGACGACGTCACAAGGTGCCTCCTTGCAAGTGTAAGCAGTTATGTTGAAAGATGTCTTCCAATTTTAATTAAATATTACTAATAATGATTTAAGGGTATTAATCATTATTCCAACAGATCCAAATGTTGACAAGGATGGGGTAGGGGGGAGATGCTTACAAGCTCTTTATTAAAATACGAGGGTTTTCAGTGTTTGGATGTAGCGAAGCAGGTAGGTCGGTGGGGACAGCCGAAGGAGTCGGGGGCTGGGAAATACGCAGAAGAAGTCGAGGCGAAGGTACCAAAACACGGGGCAGGAGAGGCACAGAGCAGGCATGGGAGTTGGGAGCCATGGAGTTTTAGGATACCGAGGCGAAGGCAGAAAGGGGCGCTGCATAGACGAGGTCTTGTGGAAGCAAAATCGAAGATCATAAGCCAAAGAACACAGAGAGACGAAGTACGTGTGAAACAAGTGATGGGGTACGAAGCCAAGTTGATTAAGCGACGAGGTGGTGCATCCATTGAGCTTATGATGGTGTCTGATGATCATCGCTTTCAGCTAGCTGCTCCACCCATCTAAGGTAAGGCAGGTCTCAGGAAAAAGGGGCGGGGGCGCTAACACAAACCTAACACTGTCATGTTTTGTTGGGGTTTTGTAGTTTGGGTGTTTCCCTTGTGTGTCCTGTCCATGTGATTACCAATTAGTTTCACCTGCTGAAACTTTCCTACTCGCCTTACCTTGTGTGACCCAGGTGTTTCTAATTGTCTTGTCAAATCCTGTGTCTCTATCAACCTGCTCTATTGCATTGTGTTTGGCTTTTGTTATCTGTCACTTTGTATCTTCCCCAGTAAGTTAAGTTTCGTTGTTATTATTTTTTCCCTGCTTTATGTATTAAAGACTTTATTCTGTCCACTGTATTTTGTTATTAAATTTTACCTTCGTGCACCCGCAATGACCATGTGGCCACCTTACTCCCTCCATTTGGGTCTGACTCAGCTTCACTCACCCGTTGAACATAACAAACACAAATTTCAGTTTTTAAGATGTGTGCTTATGTGCATGTGGATGTATCTTTTCTTAGCTGTCAAACAATTGCCTTTTACTCCCTCACCCACAACGTACATACCTGCAAACTCACCCAAAAGAGACACATCCAAGATTCAAACCAAAAACGTTTGACTTGTTAGCTTGATTATAAAACGATAAATAAATGGAAAACGACCCTCCTCGTTGTTTAGAGGTTCACTCGCCTGACTGTCGGGCCGCCAGGTGCGGGCTCAATTCCCACTGGTGGCGGTACGATTGTGAGCACGAATGGTCATTTGTCTCTCTGTGTGGCAACCAGTCTCGGATATACTAGTCTGCTTTTTGCCCGAAGTCAGCTAGGATAGGCTCCAGCAAACCCCGCAACCCTTACACGGATACGCAGTACGGAAAATGAATGGGTCAATGAATAAATGGAATGCTTTGTGTCAAATAAAAAATGTGGCAGAATCTAAATATCTTTATCTGACAGAAAATTTGTGAGAATCTATTTTAAAGACTTTATTTCTTCAGGCATTGTCATTGTGGCTGTGATAGAATTATGGTGATGGGGTGATGAGGATGATGATGATGAAGATGATGATTATGATGGTGGGGAATTAGTTTTCGATCAGTGTCAGGTCATTTTGCTGCATCTCACCTCTAAGTCTGTCTACCTGATCAATAGCAACAGTTCACAGTCCATTAGCAACTTTTCCTCCCCTATCTCACTCCATTCTTTTCTCCTTTGCCATTAGATTCAGATTTACCAATATTACTACCATGCAACAACTATAGCACTATATCTTTCTGATCCCTCTTTTTATTTCAGTATTTACCTTAATTTAGGGCCCAACACAAATCTATTTTATTTGACTGTATGTTTTTACTGCATGTTCTTTTTTCCCATTATCAGGTGATGCATTCACTTTTTTTTATATTTTGGATAGCAACATTCATTTCTGGACTGACCAAGACTATTTTCTGTCATACAATTGTGGTCTCATTGTGGCCTGCAATTGGTTGGCAACCAATTCAAATCCGCCTATTGTTGATAGTTAGCCGATAGTTTGCTGGGATGACCCCTAGCACCTACACAATGTATTTGAGGATAAGTGGCTTAGAAGATGAATTCATTTCACTTGTTTATAATCTGTTCATTGAAAAACAAATATTTTACACACAACAAAACTGCATTATAGGAGGAGAGGGGTGGTCCAAAACATCATCCCATCTCCCATCTCATTTTCTGAACCGCTTTATCCTCATTAGGGTCGCAGGAGGTGCTGGAGCTAATCCCAGCTGTCTCCGGGCCAGAGGCGGGGGACACAATGAATCGGTGGCCAGCCGATCGCAGAGTCCAAAACATAACGTTAACAATTTCCCAATCACAGATTTGTATAGTGTAATCATACGTGCGCAGTCAGTACCACAATAATAATAATAATTATAATTGGACATAGGCCCTGTCGTCACTATCGACAACACAAAAAAGCCTACTTGTCATCACACCCAGAAACTGCGTGTGACGAAATTGGTGGTGCTTCTAAAGGCCATCGTGAATGCATTTTTTCCATTCAATTGATTAACAGGAGACCTCTTCATTCATTTGGTGTCTTAAAAGTGTCATCAGTTTTTCCCTCTTGTCCAGCACTGAGTGGCCAGGCCGGAGCTGTTCACCTGTTGTGCATTAGGATTATACGGTATTTAAGGACTTGTGTCACTGGCAATCGCTTTCGGACTATTGCATTTTTCTTACCGCCGTGTGTGCCCGACATTCCTCCTGATTCTCCTACCTTCAGATGGGTGTATTTCTTGTTTTTCTTAGTTTGACACTCTGCTGTTTTTGTGTACTCTGTTACTATTTCGCTCAGATTTCGCAACATTTTACTTTTGATTTTTCTGGCCGTGAGTGCTTTTTCTTTAGTTTACTCGCCAACTTTTTGTACTATTTATGTTTAAATAAAGTGGTTTGTTCATTTTTACTCCTGCTTCTGAGTTGAACTTTGGATCTATTCTAAACAGCTTGCTGTTTCATAACAACAAATGTAATTAATTCTTTTCAGTCAGTTACTATTTACTTGTTTCACCAGTATCCTCTTCTTTGAAATGCCTTTGCTGGATCAGTAGGAATTAAATGTTGGACCCACTGTGGTGTATTCTGGAGTCAATTGAAACTTTATGTTTTGTATTTTTGTCTTCTTTTCTCAACTTATTCTCATGTTTTTATCTGATATTGATCTGTGATATGACTTCTTGGCCCCGTATTGTTCGCGAAAGTCTCTCCAGGTACTCTGGTTTCTTCCCACATTCCAAAGATGTGCATGGTAGGCTGATTGGACACTCTAAATCGCCCCTCAGTATGAGTGTGAGCATGAATGGTTGTCTGTCTCCTTCTCCTCTGCGATTGGCTGGCCACCAATTCAGGGTGTCCCCCACCTCATGCCCAAAGTCAGCTGGGATAGGCTCCAGCAACCCTGTGACACTTATAACAATAGAGCTGTTCAGAAAATGAATGAATGAAATAAAATTACACTGTGATCGTCTAGCATCCAGTGAGGTGTCGCCCGCCTACTGAAAACAGTTGGCTTGAATAAGCACACCATTGAACCCATGTGAGCAGTATGGAAAATGTACAAATGAGTGAATAAAATTACAAAAACATAAACGCGCAAAATTAAATCAAATAATTGTAGTACACACCAATATGGCTGTCCTTCAAAACATGACTTGGCATATCTGTGCCTTTCATGGAGGGGTTGTGACGGTACTCGGACGATTCGCTGAAAGATGTTTCGCCGACGGACGTTTGGCCGACGGACAGTTCACCGAACGCTGGACATATTTCTAAATACAAGTACGTACTACACTACAATGTGCTGCCAATTTTTTATATTTTTTATTTTATCCTTGCGTTTAAAGTAGTAGCCATTTGGACACGCAATCTAATTTATCAAACTGGGGAATGATGTCTGACACTGAGAAAAAAACAACACTAGAAGACTTATATGTAATTCTAGAGAACAATACCTGAAAATGCCATGGAACACACTTTTACTTCTAGTTAAATTTTAAATAATTTCCCATTATTTTAGGAAATATATATTCAAAATGATTTGCTGAGAACCTTAATTCAAAGATTAATCTCAACGTTTTCTATGGTGGTGTAAGTTTTCTGGAATAGGATTTCTGGATTTACAATTTCATTACTGTTACTACTACTTCATTTTCTCTATTTCTTCTGTCACGTACTGTTCTGCGTGATCTCCAAATGGCTACTACTTTAAACGCAAGGATAAAATAAAAAATATAAAACAATTGCAGCACATTGTAGTACATACTTGTTTTTAGAAATATGTCCAGCGGGGGGCAGTACATGCCCTTGTTATTCCTAAATGAATGTTATCTTGTAACGGGCCGTATATGGCCCACGGGCCAAGGTTGAAAAACATGTACACACACGATCCGGGGGCGAGCGTTTCGGCGAAACGTCCGTTAGGCGAACTGTCCGTCGGCCAAACGTCCGTCGGCCAAACGTCTTTCGGCGAATCATCCGGTCACGGGTTGTGACAGTCAATCCACCTCAGAATTACACATTTTGGGTTCAAAAGCCCAAAGTTATGCTTCGCCTGACAACAGTGATTTAACCCTGTTACTTCACGTGGAAAATGTATAAATGAGTGAATAAAATTACAAAAAGTTAAACGCACAAAATTAAATCAAATAATTTTACACACCAATATGGCTATCCTTCAAAACATGAAGAGGCATATCTGTGCCTTTCATGGAGGGGTTGTGACAGTCAATCCACCTCAGAATTACACATTTTGGGTTAAAAAGCCCAAGTTATGCTTCGCCTGACAACAGTGATTTAACCCTGTTACTTCATGTGGTTGAGCCCGACAATGGTGTGTTTCGGGCAGCCGGAAGAGAAAGGCCAAATCCCCAGAGCCTCAAGATTGGAGGTTTTTGCGGTTCTTCACATTTTTTTCATTCCAGACATTCATTCACAATTGATCGCTGGATTGCAGTTCAGCAAATGACATTAAATCCCACAATCTGCATCAATGCCACATTTTGGCTAAAAAAGCCAAAGTTACATTTTGCCTGACACAAGGATATCACCCCATTCCTTCATTTAGTTGAGCCCACCTATAGTCCGTCTCAGGCAGCCACTGGTAGATGCGCAGAGAGTAACGTGATGCATCGCTTTTTTTCATCAAAAGATGGTTGAAAACAGGAATAATGGCTTATGCCAAGCGGTCAGGCAAGTACGTGCTCATCATACCGATTTATTTGTTTCTAAAATGTCTTTTCCTGTGTCTGTATTCTCACCCTCTTGCTACTGTGACAGTGAAATTTTCTGAATACGGGATGAATAAAGTTATCTAATCTAATTTAATCTAATCGCCCTGCCTCAATGTGTCACACCTTGGCTGTTAAAACCAAAATTAAGTTTTACCAAGATAAAATTGGCAGGACAACCCTCTCTCCCAGAGCCGGCTGCCATGAAAGTGTGCCATGCGTTGCCTTGAATTGCGAACTATGCCTTGCAGAAAGGGCCATAAAGTATTGCACATTAAAAAAAAATTAACGGCCTCAAAGAGGTTTTAATTTACGTTTAAGTTCCTTCTAGTCTAAGTTAACTCTTGCACTGCATGAATGCACAAGGACATTCTCTACAATTAATATAGTGTACGCTTCAGCAAACACACACTTAGAATTAATTCATTGCATGCCTGATCAAGTTCATATGACACATGTCCCTGGCCTTAGCACATACGCATACAAACTCACACAAGGATCTATATATGCCAAGGAAAAGGGTATTTGCAGTCTTAAGTGGAAAAGGGCCTTACATATATATTTTTTAATGAATATAAACTATGAACTTTTAGACTATTTGATCAACCTACATTCCTTTTTTTTGCAAAGTGGAAGGAAAGCAATAGAAGCATAGAGAAAACACGCAAATTATACAAAGGAAGGCCAGGATTGACCTTTGATTTCAAAATTATGAGATATAGTTGCTCGCAGGTCATCCACCAAGGTGCTATTATTTTTAATTAATTAAATTGTCAAATTAGAGAATATATCATAGTACATACAGAAACAGAAAATTCTGCCATACTGTAACATTTTATAATATATGATAAAGAAATTCTTGAAATATGAAATGAAGGTGACAGAAAATATGAGTAATAGGCCAGTCAGTGATTATATTATATGCAAACACAAGAAAGGTGGAGTTGGTATCCTATTATCTCCCAACATCTCGCTGGCTTCCCATCTGCAGTGGCTCGATCAATCCGCAAGGTTAGCAGCCAATGAAGCAGTCAAAGAGCAATTAGTGAGTCAAGATTCCTTGTCTCTCTGGCGTTGAGTCCCTGTTTATCGTTCATCATGGAGTTGTTTCTTGAGTTTTTCTCAGTGCGCCTAGAAAAATTTGAAGTTGTGGGTTTATTATTAGGCTGGGTATATTATTGTGTATATTATTTGTTTATATATTGTAAATAATTGAGTTGTAATGTTAATTTCAATGTTGTTGCCGCTCCGTGTGAGTGACGTGAAAGAGTGAGCGAGCTAGAGAGAGAGGCAGAGAGAGTACAGCAGAGCTGCACTTGTCTTTTGTTGTTGATGTACTTTTATCAATTTTGAAGGGTTCATAATAGCTAGTATTAAAGATTGTAGAATGAATTATGATAATTTAATGCAAAATGCTGCTCTACTTATGGAAAATCCAAGTTGCAAAACAAGTTCTGGAACCAAGTAATTTCATAAGTAGAGGTACCAGTAAATTGTTGCTCCTCTTTACTGTGAATTACAGCCAACTACAGTTTTGTTTGTACATTTAAGGCAACAGCTATAAATCAATTTTACACATCAAGACCTCTAAATTAACAGATCATAAATGGCAACCCTGCTGCCAGATCTTTACTGTTAGAAGTGTTTTACAGTGTAGGTGTCAGGGTACACTGCAAACTGTTTGCCAGCCTATTACAGAACACATACAGACAAACAACCTTTCACACAGAATCACAACTATGGAGGATTTGGAGTTATAAATTAGACCAGCTCTTGGCAAAATATGGTGTGCTGCTTAAAAGAATGGTGTGTGAATGGATTAAGTTTAGTGCCCAGCAGCACATCAAAATCAATCAAATCAATCAATTAAAAGCCTTTATTGTCATCATACACAGCTGTGTATAACGAAGTTGGTGGTGCTACTCCACAAAGTGCATTTTCCCAGTAAAAAAACAAACATAAATAGTAATAAAAAAGTATAAAAAGTCACATCCCGGCTAGGTAAATTCTAA
The DNA here is from genome assembly GCF_051989625.1 of Stigmatopora argus. Taxonomy (NCBI): domain Eukaryota; kingdom Metazoa; phylum Chordata; class Actinopteri; order Syngnathiformes; family Syngnathidae; genus Stigmatopora; species Stigmatopora argus. The sequence goes on along the minus strand of NC_135389.1, from coordinate 3,184,221 downwards.
AATATTGCGAAATCTAAAATATTGCACATTGTTATTGCACACCCCGAAGTTATTGCACAGAAGGGATTGTGTGTCGTGCTAACGCAAGTTCAGAGTCCTGATTGCTGTGGGAAAAACTGTCCTTAAGTCTATTTGTCCGTGCTTTGTGAGACCTGTAGCGTCTGCCAGAGGGCAGCAGCTGGAACAGGTTGTGACCAGGGTGGTATTGGTCCCTGACAATGTTCCTGGCTCTGCTGAGATAGTGGGGGCTGGCAATGTCATCCAGTGAGGGCAGAGAGCAGCTGATGATCTTCTGGGCAGTGTTGATCACTCTCTGCAGGGTCTTTCTGTCTGCTGCTGTGCTTCCAGCATACCACACAGTAATGCAGTATGCCAGGATACTCTCCACAGTGGCTCTATAGAAGGTTACCAGAAGCTTAGTGTCGAATTTCTTCCTCCTGAGTACCCTCAGGAAATTGAGTCGTTTCTGGGCCTTCTTCACCACTGCCGTGGTGTTGGTAGACCAGGAGAGCTTGTCCGTGACGTGGACCCCCAGGAATTTGAAGGACTGGACCCTGTCTACGCATACTCCATTTATGAGGAGTGAGGCCAGATCTGTGTTGCGTTTGCGAAAGTCCAGGATTATTTCTTTAGTTTCCGTGGTGTTTAGTGTGAGATTGTTCTCCAAACACCACGAAGACAGTTTGGTGACATCATCTCTGTAAGCAGACTCATCCCCCTGAGATGAGTCCGACCACATTGGTGTCATCGGCAAATTTGATGATGGAGTTGGACTGGTGGGTCAGTGTACAGTCATATGTGTACAGGGAGTACAGAAGAGGACTCAGTACACAGCTTTGAGGGGAGCCAGTGCTCAGTGTAATGGAGGAAGAGAGGTGGGGACCAAGTCTAACAGTTTATGGACGGTTGGTTAAGAAGTTCTTAATCCAGTAGCAGATGGAAGAGGATAGTCCAAGGTGGGAGAGTTTGTCAGCCAGAATGTCCGGTATTATAGTGTTGAAGGCTGAGCTATAGTCAATGAAAAGCATCCTCACGTAGTTCCCATGGTGCTCCAGGTGGCTCAGTGCTGTGTGTAGAGCTACGGTGATGGCATCCTCAGTGGACCTATTTGCTCTACAGGCAGACTGGTGAGGGTCAACTGAGGGAGGGATTGTATCCCTGATATGGCGGGCAACCAACTTTTCAAAGCACTTCATGATCAAAGGCGTAAGTGCAACAGGCCTATAATCATTCAGGCTGTCAATGGTTGGCTTTTTAGGGACAGGGATAATGGTGGCAGATTTCAGGCAGGATGAGATGATAGATATTTGCAGGGAAGAATTGAAGATCTTTGTGAAAACACCAGTCAGCTGGTCAGCACAGGCTTTGAGCACCTTTCCAAGTACTCCGTCAGGGCCAGCAGCCTTCCTAGTATTCACAGTCCACAGTACCTGTCGCACTTCATGTTCCTGAAGCTCCAGTGTACTGCTGCAGGGTGGTGGTGGATGTGTTGAGACTGGGTCTGATTTGTCAGTCTCAAAGCGGGCAAAGAAACGGTTCAGTTCCTCTGCTAGTGAGGTATCTGCGTTAACAGTCACATTATTGTCATTGTAATTGGTAATATGTCGTATTCCCTGCCACATCTTCTTTGGGTTATTTCCTGTGAAGTGCTCCTCAATTTTCCTTGTATATGCTGCCTTGGCCTTTTTAATGCCTCTCTTCAGCTCTGCTCTGGCAGCGCTGTATTGTACATTGTCCCCTGACCTGAAGGCAGTGTTACGGCATCTGATGAGTGCCTGTGTCTCACTGGTCATCCAGGGTTTTTGGTTAGGAAAAACCTGTATCCGTTTATTACCGACTCCATTTCCTCAGGGTACTTAGGAAGAAATACTTGGGCACCAAGCTTCTGATAACCTTCTATAGAACCACTGTAGAGAGCATCCTGGCGTACGGCACACAGTGTGGTACGCTAGAAGCACGGCGGCAGACAAAAAGGCCATGCAGAAAGTGATTAACACTGCCCAGAGGATTGTCGGCTGCTCTCTGCCCTCACTGGAAGACATTGCAAGCCCTCGTTACCTCAGCAGAGCCAGGAACATCATAGGGGACCCTTACCACCCTGGTCACAATCTGTTCCAGCTGCTGCCCTCTGGCAGACGCTATAGGTCCCACAAAGCACGGACAAATAGGCTTAAGGACAGTTTTTTCCCTACATCCATCAGAACTCTAAATTTGCGGTAACATAACACACATTCCCTTCTGCGGTAATATGAAAAGATGTTTGGGTGGTGATCTGCCTCCTACTAGCTGACTGAAGGTAAGTTAAAGACAGTGAGAGGTAAGCGACCTGTATCCATAACAGCAGAATGCCAAATTACAAGTCCGTAACTATCACTTATTTAGGTCTTTTGCCGAGTAAACGCAGCTTATGGAGAAGCACCACCAATTTCGTCACACGCAGTTTCTGGGTGTGATGACAAGTAGGCTTTTTGTGTTGTTGATAATGACGACAGGGCCTATGTCCGATTATTATTATTATTATTAACAGTGACGTTGTCCGTGCAGTTTTTGATGTAAGAAAGTACAGTATTTGTGTAGTCCTGGAGGTTGTGGTGTTCAAAAAGTTCCCAAATGGTGCGGGAAAAACAGTCCTGCAGTTGAGAAAGGGCGTCCTCGGGCCATGTTTTTATTATCTTTATTTGTGGCCTTGTTAGTCTCCGGAGTGGGGTGTATGAGGGGGTGAGGGACAGGCAGAGATGGTCTGATCCAGCAAGGTGAGGGAGGGGTGTGGCTCTATAAGCATGTTTGATATTAGAATAAACATGGTCTAGAGCAGGGGTAGGGAACCTATGGCTCGGGAGCCACATGTGGCTCTTTTTATGGGTGCATCTGGCTCTTTGCTAACCTGTGAGCTAAAATATGGAAATCGCTGGTGACAGAACTGAGATATTACATCTAGACCTGCTTTAATCTTCTTCTTTTTTTGCAGTAGACTCTTCTGGAATGCATCCTCTCATTGATTAGGAACAGCATAAGAATCTTTTAAAAAATATTCATTTTTTTTCCACTTTAAAAGTGGTGAAATTACAACAACAAAAAATTGAAAAGGCACTAGTTTACATGTATGTATTTGACTTTTAAATTCATAGTATGGCTCACAAGGAATAACATTGGAAAATATGAATTGTTTGTGGCTCTCTTCGTCAAAAAGGTTCCCGACCCCTGGTCTAGAGTTTTATCTCCTCTGATGTGACACTTTACGTACTGGATAAACTTAGGCAGAACAGTCTTTAAACATGCTTTGTTGAAGTCACCAGCGATAATTAAGACTCCATCGGGGTGGTCAAGCTGCTGTTTGTTTACAGTCGCTAGCAGGAGGCTAAGTGCCGTGCTAACGTTAGCATCTGGTGGGATGTAAACAGCCATTACAATGACAATCGTTAGCTCTCTAGATAGAAGGGCCTGCACCGTACTGCCAAGAGCTCTATATCTGGGGAGCAGTGAGTGTTAATGATCCTACTGTTGCAGCACCATTCGTTGTGTATGTACACGCAAAGTACACCCCCCAAACCCCCTTGCTTTTCCCTGATTCCATCGAACAATCATTTCGGAATAGCGTCCGCCTAGCTAGCGATATCGCGGCGTCGGGGATTTGCGTGTGTAGCCATGTTTCCGTGATGAAAATAATGTTGCGGTTCCTGACAAAGCTGTTGGTAGCAAGCTGAAGTTGCAAATCATCCATTTTGTGGGTGACGGATCTGGCGTTGGTCAAGAAGATACTCGGAAGCGGTGCTCGGTGTTGTTGTTCTTAGCTTAGCAGCTATGCCCGCCCAGCATCCGCGCTTTTGCTTTCTTTCCCTTCGCCGCCTCCGTCGTACTCTGAGTGGGCTGACTATCCACGGAGATCCCGGTGGTCTCGAGATGTCTTCGGGGATATTGTAGGTCTGTTGGTAATCTGTTGTGATGGATATATCACATCTCCTCCCGAGAGTAATTAAATCCTGGCGACTGTAGAAAAAGTTTTGCCTCGCAGATGTTAGTAAATAACGATAAGATTGAGAAAACAAAACACCAATCTGGAGAGCAAAGAGCTGCTGCACCCGTGCGCGCCACCATCTTGGATCATTTTGATCATTGCCCCATATATCCAACCTTTATCACTGATGAGAAGCTCCACAAATGATACTGTTGGGTCAGTGCATTCCAATTAATGAGTGTATCATACAGACCTACAATGTTAAGAATAACAAGCAAGATACAAGCTGTTATTAACTTCAGATAAAATACAGGCAAAATTGGTTTCCATTTTAATGCAGACGCGATTTTGTTTGGTGGATGCTACTAAATAAGGTAACTATTATTCTTTTAAAAAATAAAGGAAAAAAAGAAATACCACAATATGAGGAAATATAGAACAATACGGTTTGGACGGAAGATGAAACAATATTCCAAAAGATTAGATTTCAACATTTTTTGTTGATTTAAATTCAGGAAAAACAGGGCTTGTGTAAAAAGTCAACCAAGCGTTGTCTAATGAGTCATTACTGCATTTAGTTGATCTTTCTGTGTCTGATGAACCAGAGATTGTTGTTATTACACGCTGTTATTTTTTCAATTCGCAGATATCTAACGAACATCTGTTCTAATCGCTACAATGGTAACCTACAGACTATTTTTGAATGATTTCAAGCAAACATCCAATGAGCCAATGGAATAACTACATCGGGTGCAAGGTACAGTTCAAAATAGAATAAATACACTCTAATGAGACAGTTCCGTTCTCAGTAGTGTTTTAGTTCATGGGGAAAGTATATGGATTATAGTGAAATCAGGCAAAATTATTTGATGTCCTATCAAATTAGGGAGTATTTCACATTCTTTTCTAAATAAAACTCTAACAACGAATAACAGATATTTGGTCAAACTTTCAACCAATATTCTTGGAGGGTTGTTTAAAAAGGTATCAAACAGAGTTTGCAAACTTGTGAAAATAAATTTTCTTGGAATATGAATATATGTAACAGGGCAGATAAACAGTCTCCCTTTTTGCAAAGGCATGGCTCAATTCTTCAGCTGGCTCAATTCTTCAGTTGCTGTTCCACATACATGAATACCTTGACATACCAGTGCCCCGACAGGCGAGGAATTTGAGCAACGAGTAAAATTCTGAGCAAATATTTGCCTCGAGACAATTTTTGAGATATGAACATATTAGACAGTCAGGTGGACGAGACGCGACAGGCTGCTTATGACTGTCTTTCTTGCCACAACTCCCTCATGTAAAGATCTCTACAAGCACTGGGTGGAGCGTTGCATTTTTTAAAATAATATGAGAGTGGTGTACACGTGGTGGAGCTCGCTCGCCAATACGACAGGAGTACTTTCAAGCCAAGTTGGCAAGTGGTCGTGCGTTATCCTATTGTGAGGACATTTGTGTGCGTCATTTTCTGAATATTTTGAAGCGTAGACAAAAGCAAACAACCCTTGATAGGTTCCTTTTAAAATCTCCGGCTAAAAGTCACAGTGGAGGTGGGGCAAAAAGAGCCAACCAGGGAGAAGAAAGGAAAAAAAATAAAACTAAATTGAAATTAAGTTTATTGTAAGATTAGATAAACTTATTTTTGAGTGTCTGCATCGAAATACAAGTTCATTTAAATTTCTTTATGTTATGTTACAAGCGCGTTGACATGCAAAAAATCTCTCTCTTTCATCCGCGCTACCGTGTGTCTGTACTGAATAATGTCTCTTTTTAGAATTCAACATCATAACCGGGTGTCCTGGTGGCGCGAGTGGTTAGCTCTGTGGTCATGGGTTCAAATCCAGGATTGGTCCACCTTTGTGGAGTTTGCATGTTCTCATGGGCCTGTGTGGGTTTCCTCCGGGTACTCCGTTTTCCTCTCATATTCTAAAAACATGCATGGTATGCTGATTGGATAATCTAAATTGCCACTAGGTATGGGTACGAGTGTGCATGGTTGTCCGTCTCCTTGCGCCCTGCGATCAGTTGGCCACCGATTCAGGGTGTCCCCCGCCTCTGGCCCGGAGTCAGCTGGGATAGGCTCCAGCACGTACCTTTGCCTCAGACTCTCCTACGGACCTCACGACTCTTGACCCCCATGCCACGTTCACCAATTTTCCCACGCTGCTTCCCTTGTACCTTAAACCTGGCCCTGGTACATTGACAATAAATAGAAACCGCCACAATCAAGATTTTATCTGTGCCTTCTTCGAGGCCCTCTGTCCACGATCGTAACAACTTCAATGCAGATTCAGTCTGTCAACTGAATCGGTTCATTTCAATCAATTCCAATTTGTATAGAACTCTTTTCCAGACCACAGTTTCTGTGGTTTTGGAATTAGGCAAACTACCTGTCAGTAGTTGTCAAATCAAATCCCATCTCAGCAGAGCCAAAAATGACCAATTTTGTGACCTAAATAACATATTTGCTGTTGCCCCACACTCCCAGCTGCAACAACAGCTAATTTCATTTGTAGTGAGTCTATATATATATATATATATATATATATATATATATATAGATATATATATCTATCTATATCTATATCTATATCTATCTATATCTATATATATATATATATATATATATATATATATATATATATATCTATCTATATCTATCTATATCTATCTATATATATATATATATATATATATATATATATATATATATATATATATATATATATATATATATATATATATATATATATATATATATATATATATATATATATATATATATATATATATATATATATATATATATATATGGGTTATTCTGAAGTAATAAAAGCCAAAACAAAGCAAACAGACAAAACAGCTGCACTCCATAAGTGACTCGCGGAACAATTTTGCTGACATTTTCTCTACCGAACCACAAAAACAGGACACCGCTTGGCTCCCGTGAATGGCTGGATCCTGATACCGACGTAAATTTTATGCTAGCGAAAACAGATTGAGACGAACGAAGTAAGTGTTTTGAAACAATTGGATGACATTTCTTTTGTCAAACGATTGCTCCTTTTTTAACCCGCTAAAAGTCTTTACTTCTTGGTCCACGCCAACGAAGTAGTCTGTTGTTTATAAATGTTCTTTGACGAATAGCACACCAAGGCATCTTAAATAAGCAACATGTTGACGAGAACTAAAATTAAATTAGCACGTTTGCTTGTCTTTTATGTATGTTAGTTAACCTTTTTTAATTTTTAATATCAGTTATGTCATTGGAGAAAGATCTGTATGCTATTCTTGGAGCCAGCCCTTCAGATTCAGTCCAGCAACTCCGACACAAGTACCAGAAGCTGGCCTTACAGGTATTGATGTGTAATGTATCAGTTTTATTATAATCTACCCCGGGAGTGAGTGATGAGCCGATTTGCCTCATACCCTACCTTTTACTTTTCTCTAATAATCTGTTTTCCTTTCATTCTAATCTTGATTTTTCTAGTATACCCTAATATTTCGTAGCTTGACATTGCATATATCCTCCACGGAAATATTACGCAGGTCCGTGTGGGTAAGATTAGGGATGTTCTGATGCAGTTTTTTGACTTTCAGTCTGATGTTTTTCAAGATATGTTTTACCATATTTATTAAAGTCTATACAATGGTACTTCGACATACGATCGTAATCCGTTCCGAGACTGAGATCGTATGTCGAGCTTTTCGTAACTCGAGCGAACGTTTCCCATTGAAATGAATTGAAAACAAATGTATTTGTTCCAACCCTCTGAATAAACACCAAAAACAGGATATTGGATTGGAAAAAAATGTTTAATTTCTTCTAATTCGCCATATATTGACAAAGTAATAAATAACGAGTGGTTTAATAGTAATATAATGTGTTTAATAGATGTAAAATTAGACACGTTTCGCGGAGGGGAGAGAAAACGACACACACGGAGGCGGAGGGGGGGGGCTGTTTGGTGGGACTTTATCCACGGAACTCGTAAACGAATAAACAAATTTAAATTAACTTGGATAAATATATACAGACACTCAAACATACATTTAATGTAACTTTACACAAAACTGAATTCTAGTTTTGTCTTAATCTTTTGTTACCTTCGTTTTCCGGGTTCGCGGTTTGCCACGCCTCCACCCTCACGTTCGCTATCGATAGACTGTTTGCTCTTGTATTTCCTTCAAAATATTCCGAAAATGATGCACACAAATTTCCACACAATAGGATAACGCACGACCACTTGCCAACGAGAAATAGTCTTAAAAGAACGATCGCGGGAGCTTCTTTCCTTAGAAAGAATAACAGGAAATGCAATAGCTGAGCTTGCCCACGTATTGATTGTGGGTAATGAAGTTTTATTCTGAGAAAGGTTGGCATTGCCTATGGGTGTTGTGCACGAGTATACTTCATTACCCAGAAAGCCCTCTTTTTGCCCGCGCATGCGCGTTGTGCGTTTCCTGGTCGAAACTCGTCTGAATAAATCGTTCAGTCCCCGTAGATATAGTAGTTATACACAAAAGAGATGCGGCAAAAAAAGACAGTGCGCTACAATTATGAACAGCCTCTCATGTCATGGCCACCTGGCTTGGTCGCATCTCGAAATTTTAATCGTATCGCGTGCGAATTATTCGATCAAAATTTTCGTCGTGCCACGAGCATGTCGTACCACGAGGTACCACTGTAATGCAAAAAATAGTCTAAGTGTTTCACTGAGCCCTACACCACCAAGGCTCAGTGTAACCCAGGACCAGGATAGTTAACCGACGCGCTAACCACTCAGCCGCCGGAAAACCCCACCACCAATCAATCAATTTTATAAGACTTTAAATAAGAAATACTAAATTTTTCACCATGCTCATTAGTTTCTTTTTGTCCCAGTCAGCAGACATCCTTGCCGAGGGGTTTGATTTACTGCAAAAGTAGGAAAATGACAAGAGTACTGAAACAACAAGCAACGATAGACTTAGATCTGACAAGGTGACTGAAACTGCAAAGTTAGATAAACGGGACTACTCCGTCAAAGACACTATAAAGAAACATCGTCCTGTACACCTAAAATTAACCTCTCACTGCATTATTAAAGTATTGTGACAAATTGAAAAGAGTAAAATTGGATATACACATTGCTCATTTGTTTCACAAATAGATACATTTACATTTAACATATCTGTCAGCTGTATTATTACACGAAAGTTTAACATCTCTGCTGTTATGTATATGATCATTCATGTAACATTGTTTCCAGCTTGTTCGGAACCCCATTCCCAAAAATATAAATGTATTTAATGTCTACATCTTTGTCAATCAACCCATAACATACCAGATGTTTTGCAGTGTTGTAAATATTCTCGAGCACAATATTCTTGGCGTAATATACTACTTCTCGTTTGCTCGTATATCAAAATTTGTCTTGTATCTCAAATTGCTCGTATGTCGAGGTACCACTGTATTTGTTTTTAATTTTCAGGCATTTAAAGTAGAGTGGTACCTTGAGATACGAGCTTAATGCGTTCCGGGACTGAGCTCGTATGTCCATTTACTCGTATCTCAAATCAACGTTTCCCATAGAAATGAAGTAAAATCAAATTAATTCGTTCCAACCGTCGTAAACAAATTTAATTGAACTTGGATTACGATACAGACACACTAAAAAATGTTTAATCCAACCTTACACTAAACTTAATTCAAATTTTGCTTTAATATTATATGCCTTTCTCTCCTGGCTCTATTTGCCCCGCCTCCACCCTGACTTTCAGCTGCAGTTTTTAAAAGGAACCTATCGAGGGTTGTTTGCTTTTGTCTTCCCTTCAAAATATTCAAAAAATGATGCACACAAATGTCCTCACAATAGGATAACGCACGACCACTTACCAAGAGGAAGTAGTATACTCCTCTTGTATTGGCGACCAAGCTCCGCCACACGTACACCATTCTCCACTGACTAACGGGGAAAAAACACTGAAAAAATGCAACGCTCCACCCAGTGGTCGTAGAGACATTTACACGAGGGAGTTGGGGTGAGAAAGACAGCAGCCCCTCGCGTTGGCTCATGACGGGACAGTTCGTCGACGGATACTTCGTCGCCGGACGCTTCGTCCCCAGACGGTTGGTCGAACGGACGCTTCGTCGGCGGACATTTTGTCGACGGACAATTCGTCGCCGGACTTGCGAACGATTGTTCTTTTTTTTGTTTGCTTGGTATTCCCATAAGTATCGTGTATACAGACTAGATTTCCGATGCGCGTTGTGAGGCAACGGAGCTAGACGTCGTTGCTGACAATTCGTCGCCGGACTCACGAACGATTGTTTTTAAAATAAAAGGCAATAAATAAAATTATTTTATTAAAAATGTTATTAAAAAGAAGACAAAGGAAATTCACATATTCTTTGTCGTCTTCCTTCTTTTTTTTGCTTGGTATCCCCATAGGTATCGTGTATACAGACTAGATTACCGATGTGCGTTGTGAGGCAACGGAGCTAGATGTCGTCGCTTGTCGGCCATTTTAAGAACAGGCCCATTCGCTCCTATTAATAGTCAATACAATTTGTTCTTTGAAAGAACAATAGATTGGTTGATTTAAAATCAAACGTTTGCGTCTATATCAAAGTCAGAGATGCAGTATTTTTGGCATACTTCATAACAAATATCAGCATCGTGTCTGAATCGTAGCCACATCAATTCGTGATTAAAAACCAAACCGTTAATAGTAATTTAGTGGAGTCACTCAGTGCCTCCGAGAACTCGTCTGTTGCAAGATGTCTCTCTCTTTGTTATGAAGAATCAACGTGACACCTGATTTGTTATATCACGTTGATTCTTTTTGGGGTCTTTCCAAACGTGGAGCGCTCAATGTAGGAACCGTTTCGTGCGTGTGTTTAGAGACGAGCACATTTAGTACTTGCACACGCCCAAATGTTAATGTGTTTGTGTTATCGAGTGAGTTTTTGCTGTTTAATTTTCTTTAATAAAGAAAAATATAAACTCCCATCTGTGAATTTCACGTTGATTCTTTTTGGGGTCTTTCCAAATGTGGAGCGCTCAACGTAGGAACCGTTTCGTGTGTAGTGTGTTTACAGACGAGCACATTTAGCACTTGCATATGCCCGAATGTTAATGTTTGTGTTGTCGAGCGAGTTTTTGCTGATTTATTTTCTTTAATGGAGAATATGTGAATTTCCTTTATCTTTAATAGTGGTTAAGGTTAGGCGAACTGTCTGACGATGAAGTGTCCGGCGACGGAGTGTCGGTCGACGGGGCGTCCGCTCGACGGGGCGTCCGCTCGACGGGGCGTCCGCTCGACGGGGCGTCCGCTCGACGGGGCGTCCGCTCGACGGGGCGTCCGCTCGACGGGGCGTCCGCTCGACGGGGCGTCCGCTCGACGGGGCGTCCGCTCGACGGGGCGTCCGCTCGACGGGGCGTCCGCTCGACGGGGCGTCCGCTCGACGGGGCGTCCGCTCGACGGGGCGTCCGCTCGACGGGGCGTCCGCTCGACGGGGCGTCCGCTCGACGGGGCGTCCGCTCGACGGGGCGTCCGCTCGACGGGGCGTCCGCTCGACGGGGCGTCCGCTCGACGGGGCGTCCGCTCGACGGGGCGTCCGCTCGACGGGGCGTCCGCTCGACGGGGCGTCCGCTCGACGGGGCGTCCGCTCGACGGGGCGTCCGCTCGACGGGGCGTGCGCTCGACGGGGCGTGCGCTCGACGGGGCGTGCGCTCGACGGGGCGTGCGCTCGACGGGGCGTGCGCTCGACGGGGCGTGCGCTCGACGGGGCGTGCGCTCGACGGGGCGTGCGCTCGACGGGGCGTGCGCTCGACGGGGCGTGCGCTCGACGGGGCGTGCGCTCGACGGGGCGTGGGCTCGACGGGGCGTGGGCTCGACGGGGCGTGGGCTCGACGGGGCGTGGGCTCGACGGGGCGTGGGCTCGACGGGGCGTGGGCTCGACGGGGCGTGGGCTCGACGGGGCGTGCGCTCGACGGGGCGTGCGCTCGACGGGGCGTGCGCTCGACGGGGCGTGCGCTCGACGGGGCGTGCGCTCGACGGGGCGTGCGCTCGACGGGGCGTGCGCTCGACGGGGCGTGCGCTCGACGGGGCGTGCGCTCGACGGGGCGTGCGCTCGACGGGGCGTGCGCTCGACGGGGCGTGCGCTCGACGGGGCGTGCGCTCGACGGGGCGTGCGCTCGACGGGGCGTGCGCTCGACGGGGCGTGCGCTCGACGGGGCGTGCGCTCGACGGGGCACTCGTATGTCAAGGTATTACTGTTTCATTTATCTTTTTATTTTATTTATCTGAAGAACAACTTGGTTAGTATCAGTATAGTTTTACATACTTTAATTGAACTCCCATATAATTGCACAAAAACTAATTTTCTGTGTATGATTCCAATTTTTTTTTAATAAGACGTGGTGGGCACTTGTTTTATTTATAATATTGAGCAGCAATATGGGTATAAGTTCATTAAAGTATCTCAGAGTGCAGTTCATATATGTTTGTTGCATTATCAAACTGCGCAAGTAGTCAATGGGAGCTTGCCCCGACGGATCTGATGCAATACTGTAGTAATGTAGGTATACAAGGGAAATGATTGACTGAACAACTGTGCTTGCTTAGTGCAAGTTGAATGTGCATTTTCTGATGTACTAGTGATAGGTTCACCCTTTAGACATTCCCAAATGCACGCACAAATAAAACAGATATCTGACTCTTAACCGGTGCCTTGCAAGAGAGAATCGATCCACACGTGCTTTCGGACAGGATCATTCTCCCGAATCGACACCTCTCTTGCTTGTTTATTACTTAAGATTTACAACATGCATCTCAGTTCTCAAAACAATTGAAGGTCTGCCGGATCTTCCCGAGGGAGCTCGTGTGAGCCAGACATGAAGAAGTCGATGTTTCTCATAACAATTGAAAGTCCTCCGTATCTTCGCAAGGGAGCTTGATGTGAACCACACTTTCAGAAGTCGATGTTTCTCACAACAATTGAAAGACCTCCGGATCCCAAGGGAGCTCGATGTTCCGGTGTGAACAATAGTTTTGAGAAGTCCAGCTGCAGAGAGCAGCGACCTTCCCGTTGTTTATCACGGTTGCAAGCAGATGTACTAAAAATAACTTTTTTTAATGTTAATAAGCAAATATATAATAATGTAAGACTAATAACCCTAACAACTAGTGTCAGAATTTATTTTATGTGGGTTACACGGACATCCAGCCCGCATGCTTTTTGTAGTATTTATGCTTGTTTTGGCTTGCCAGTTACTACCGCAGATAGTTGCCTGAATTCTGTATAAGTGGTGGAATTATTTTTTTCAATATTGATCATCCAAAACTCTGCTGCCTTTTGAGTCTCTGTTCACTGGGAAAGGAGAGCCCTGGGCGGAATGTCTAAGTGCGCCAGTCGCTTGAAAATAAAATCTGAAAAGCTTCAGCATTTTTTGTGTGCACTAGCCCCTGCAAGAAGGGTTTATTTGCCATGCCCAGGGCCGGTTTTCTTCCGTGCCGGGGCCGCTTATCCTCCGTGCTGGGGCAGTTTATCCTCCGTGCCCTGCCTGGTCATCGCAACCTTTTTCTGGGGAAAGCCGCTGTTTTAATAAATTTTTGGGACACTTTGTCAGAACGCTACCGGTGTGTGTGTGTGTAGTCTGCCATCTTGCCTACTCTTCTCGCCTGAAATCTCGGGGGTGACGAGAGTTGGGTCGAAAAAGGAAATTTCAAAATGGCGGACGTCGAAACCTCCGAAAACCTTGCGATTTGGTCATAAAAGCAAAGACAATGTATAACGCGCACCCAAACTTTCTTCAATTTATTTGGTACAAATTTTTGCGCATTGTTTGCGTCTGTTTTTACAGTACCATCCTGACCGTCTTGGAGATGTGTGTGACTTTGAAGCAGAAACTAGTATAAAGATGTTCCTTGACATTGATGCAGCCTGGAAAATTCTGTGTGAAGTTGAAAGTCGAAAAAAATATGATCAACAAAGGAGAGGTAACAACCCACCAACACTTGTAATCGTGGTAACAGGTTTTTCAGTCCATACCTCACTTTTGTTATTTAATGGGAGGGCATGGTTTTAGCAGTACAGTCGTACCTCGTGATACGACCACTCGTCATACAACATGCTCGTGTTACGACGGAAATTTTGATCGAATAATTTGCCTGAGATACGATCAAAATTTCGTGTTGGGACCAAGCCAGGTGGCCATGGCACTGTCTTTTTTGCATCTCTTTCGTGTATAAAATATATCTACGAGCACTGGGCGGACTTTGCATTTCCACACCCGTTTTTCCCCCACGCTGGTCTACATTCACATACAAGGTAAACAACAATGGATCGGCAGAGTTTTACAAAGAAAATATCTGGAATACACTCTGTAATCAGACACGGGGAAGCGGCAAGTTCCAAACAACTCTTGATGCGTTCGTTTTGAAGACTCCGGCAGAACGTCCGGGTGGGGTCAACCCGTTGCAAAGATAAAAAAGATTAAAACAAAATTAGAATTCAGTTTTGTGTGAAGTTACATTAAACGTTGAGTGTCTGTATATATTAATCCAAGTTAATTTAAATTTGTTTGTTCGTTTACGAGTGCCGTGGATAAAGTCCCCCCGGAACGCCTCCTCCCGCCTCCGTGTGTATGTCGCTGTCTATATCCCCGGCGAAATGCGTCTAATTTTACTTCTATTAAACACATTTTATTACTATTAAACCACTCGTTATTTATCACTTTGTCAGTATATGGCGAATTAGAAGAAATAAAACATGTTTTACACGAGTGCGTCGTTGCCGTGGATAAAGTCCCCCCCAACACCCCACCCCGCCTCCGTGTATGTCGTTGTCTCTCCCCTCCACGAAATGCGTCTAATTTTACTTCTATTAAACACATTTTATTACTAATAAACCACTCGTTATTTATTACTTTGTCAATATATGGCGAATTAGAAGAAATAAAACTTTTTCCAATCCAATATCCTGTTTTTGGTGTTTTTTCAGAGGGTTGGAACGAATTAATTTGTTTTCAATTCATTTCAATGGGAAACGTCCGCTCGAGTTACGAAAAGCTTGTCATACGATCTCAGTCAGGTACCACTGTACTGTGATCCTTCTTCACTCGCGGCTTTAACTTTTGCGGCGGCTTCACTACGTCGCAGATTTTTTCCTGAGGTATATATGTTCTTAAAAATGTCTAAATCTATGCTGAAAATCGCAACCGGAAGACGAATTTACAGTGGTACCTCGACATACGATCGTAATCCGTTCCGAGACTGAGATTGTATGACGAGGTTCTCGTAACATGAGCGGACGTTTCCCATTGAAATGAATGGAACAAAATTTAATTCATTCCAGCCCTCTGAA
Source organism: Stigmatopora argus (assembly GCF_051989625.1). Taxonomy (NCBI): domain Eukaryota; kingdom Metazoa; phylum Chordata; class Actinopteri; order Syngnathiformes; family Syngnathidae; genus Stigmatopora; species Stigmatopora argus. The sequence continues at coordinate 3,168,910 of NC_135389.1, read as the reverse complement.
AAAACACCAAAAACAGGATATTGGATTGGAAAAAATGTTTTATTTCTTCTAATTCACCATCTATTAACAAAGTAACACATAACTAGTGGTTTAATAGAAATAAAATGTGTTTAATCTAACTAAAATTGGGCGGATTTCGCCGAGGGGAGAGGGGCACAAAAGGGGCGGGGGGCTTCGTTTTTTTTTTCCACACAACGCACTCGTAAACGGAACAAACACTCCACCCTCACGTTCGCTATCGATGGGCTGTTTGCTGTTGTACTATTCCCTTCAAAATATTCCGAAAATGATGCACAAAAATGTCCTCACAATCGGATAACGCACGACCACTTGCCAACGAGCAGCAGTCTTATCAGCGATCGCTCCGCTGCTCATGGGAGCTTCGGGGGCGCTGGCTAGCGGCTCCCTTTTAGCTTGTAGCGGCTCCCTTTTAGTTTGTAGCATCTGTGTTCACATCCGCTTTGAACGGCGCCTATGATAGAGTTGCTACCGGCAATGCTATTGCGGGGAGTTGCGAGCCAGTGCCCCTGATGTTCTTATGAGCAGCGAACGAGAAGTAATATAATACTCCTCGTATTAGATAAAAATAACAGGAAATGCAGCAGCTGAGCTTACCCACGTATTGATTGTGGGTAAAGTTTTATTCTGAGAAAGAGTGCCATTGCCTGTCGGTGTTGTGTGCACGAGTATACTTCATTACCCAGAAAGCCCTCTTTTCCCCGCGCATTTCAATGGGAAACTTCCGCTCGAGTTACGAGAATCTTGTCATACGAGCTCGGTCCCGGAACGGATTGAGCTCGTATCTCGAGGTACCACTGTATTGTATGACGAGCGGTGGTGTGACGAGGTACCACTTTACTAGAGTGAGAATGGGTACGCCAATTATCATATATTCAGAGCCTAGATGCTTTACATTGCGTTTTTCCCCTTTTGTTGTGAGTGAATTTTGCACCGTGTACATTACCTGTGAAAAAAGACTTTTTTGTCGCTGTTGGAAATGCCTAATAAATATTGACTTTGTACATAATTCAGCTGGTAGGTACCTTGTTAATGTTGATGGGGTTTACTGTGCTGTTAAAAGTGAGACTTGGGAAATAAACGCATTTCCGCTCTGTGATGCATGCGCGTTGTGGCGATCTGTATGCTGGAAATAAATAAAAATAAATTCTTGTGAGGTGAAGAGGTCCAAGATGTAGCGGCTGGTCTCCGCACAGGTTGCCGTGCTGCACGTTGCAGCGAGCGTTATTCTTCATGAAGTGCTAGCACTTTCAGCTGACTGCCGCGCGGCGCGCCCGTGCCGTTGTTCACCGCCCGGAGCTGGCATCTTCCGAGGCACGGAATTGCAAATTCTCCTGTGGACTAAGACTGAGTAAAAAAAAAAGAACCAGCATTATGATGAATTTACACCGTGGAGCTGGCATGACGACTAATGACAACATGGATGGATGACCAAGCCATTGAATTTGGCAATCGAATTTAATCATGTCAAGACTACAACAACAGCAATATTTGTACAAGAAAAATGCCTCTCGAATCTGATGAAGTGGACTTGGTTCAAATATCCTGTTTTCTTATCTTTTTATTTTTTATTATTTAAATCAAGTGGAGAGGAACTACATACTGTGAGTACAGTACTTAAAGTATTTACATTTAAACACACACACACGTACCGTATTTACTCGCACATAAGCCGCTTTTGTCGGACAAAAATTGATGACAATCGAGGGTGCGGCTTATATGCGCATAAAACACAACATGCAAAAGAACTGAAAATTGACGGCGCCGCGACACGATGACGTCACTTGAAGATGATGCCGTTGCGTCGGCGCGTGACGTCACGAATTCGACCGATACTTTCATATATTTCAAAACAGAAAAGATAAACAGCTAAAATGCTAAACAACCTACCTTACCTAGGTCCAGGGCAGCCAAAAAACAAAATTCCACTTTGATTGTTATAAATTTGTTATAAAAATGTTTTCCGTTGTTTTCATTAAAAGGCAGGTTATATCCTTTTCGTTCAGGCACCTAGGCGGACAGCCTGGGGTCCTATAGTTGTAGTTTGAGTTGTAGTCTTTAGTAGAGAGCACAGAGAACGTTTCCAGCAGAAGTTGATTCAGTGTTCATCAAAGTTGACTGGAATGTGTTGTCAAAGAAGAAGGCTCTACATCAGGGGTCTCAAACTCAATTTACCTGGGGGCCGCAAGAGGCAGAGTCTGGGTGAGACTGGGCCGCATCAGGATTTCCACAAAAAAAGCGCTAATAAAACATTCCAACGTTATCAAATATCTTTATTTTTTAACAAAAAATAATGAAATAAACCTCAGTGAAGTAGAGCACATACCCATATTCTGACTCCATTTCCTCTAAAAAAGCACGGAACCTTCTGTGCTTTAAGCCCCTGGATCTGATTTGGTTGATGCATTTCACAACGAGAGACATCACATTGTCAAACTTCAGGCATCTGCTGCAAAGGGCCTGCTGATGGATAATGCAGTGCAGAGCTATGGCCTCCTCCACACCCTCCTCTTCCAGTTTTTTTTGAACAAGTGCTACCAGTCCATTCTTCCTCCCTGTCATTGATGGGGCTCCATCGGTTGTTATTCCAACAAAGCTCTTCCATGGCAAACTGGCATTTTCAATGGCATCACACAGCTGGTGAAATATTTCCTTAGCGGTGGTCTTCCATGCATTGGAATTACTGTGAGCAACTCCTGCATCACTTCAAAATTGTCATCAACACCACGGACATATATTGCAAGCTGGGCAGTGTCTGTGATGTCTGTGGTCTCATCAAGAGCCACTGAATATACACTGAAACATTGTGCTTTCTCACAGTTGATCATAAATGTCACTTGACAGGTGAGAAATGCGTTCTGCCACGGTGTTGGCAGAAAGGCTGATGTGGTTGAACTGACTTTTCTTTTCTGGACAGACAAAATGTGCAGCCTGTAATATGCACTTTTTGATAAATTCACCTTCTGCGAATGGCTTTCCTGCTTTAGCAACCAACTCACAAACGGCGTAGCTAGCTTCGACTGCTGCATTACTGTCTTTGGTAGCCTTCTTGAAGAAATCCTGTTGCCTCAGAAGATGTCTTTTAAGACTGGCAACCTGGTTGGCTCTCTCATCTCCCTGGTATTTTTCGTACTCCTCAGCATGTCTCGTAGTATAATGACGTTTCAAGTTGTATTCTTTGTGCACCGCAATTTTTTCAGTGCAAATGAGACTCGTCGGTGTGCCCCTGTGCTCAACAAAGAAATATTGCACTCCCCACTTTTCTTGAAACTGTCTGTGCTCATCACCGACCTTTTTCTTCACGGCAGGCTTTGAAAGAGACATCTCTGGGGCTCTGTAATATGTGTTTCAACTTGGAATGAGTCTCGGGTTGACTTTCAGTTGCGCGGTTCTGTGGCGCATGTGCACTTTCGCTCTCCGATCGCATTGGATTACGACAGTTCTCTGAATTTCTCAAGTGTCATGTTAACGCACTTACTGTTAAGTTTCAGTTTCACTCGCGGAAATGGCTACAGACACAGACACGGGCTGGATCACGGATCATAGCGCCTCATTCAGTTCTATGCTGAGAGCAGCGGAGGACTGTGCGCGCCGAGCGGAGTGATCGGCTTCACGGCTTCTCCTCCGCCCAGCTGATTGGAGGAATAAATGAGTGAGTGAGCGTGGCACTGGACAGCCCGGCCGATGTCCCGCCCTCCAGAGCCGTATACCTCACCTTGATTGGTTCATTCAGCTCCGAACACAAGTGTCATTCATATCAATCTTGCGGGCCGCACGAACATTAATCTTTCATATTAAGACGGGGGCCGCAAATTATTGTCCCGGGGGCCGCAGTTGGCCCGCGGGCCGCGAGTTTGAGCCCCCTTCTCTACATTGTCAATTACTTGGATTTGATATAAAAGAAGCTGAAGAATCATCTGTGTGCCTTCGTCTCACTCTCTGAACGGATTATCTGGTTAGATGAGGTGTCCCACCGCTATCAAAGAACATTGCAATGCTAAGCAACTCGCTAATTTTGATTTTTTTCCGTTGTATTTCTTGTTTGAAAGTGACAACTATTGGAGTAATATGAACCAATGAAGGAATTTATATATTTTGACATTAGAAGCAATATGGCTGCCACAACATCCTAAACGTCTGGTAAGAAAATTGCCATTTCTGTAATTAGAAAGCATCATGTTCTCATCAAGATAGACTTATTTCTATTTTCAAAATGAATAATTTGATATTTTGCATTTACAAATACAGGCATATTAACTTCCTTATGATATTGACCCTAATAATGTGCTTTTGATTCATACAGTATCTCAGAAATACCACTTGTGATGATTTTCCCTTCAAAGTAACACATTTGAATGTGGAGGTGAAAAATGTGAATGGGGGGCGGATTTTACGCGAGAAATTGTAAAATTCAACAATTTAAAGGCAATTTTCAGCGTGCGGCTTACACGCGCGGGCGGCTTAAATGCGAGTAAATACGGTATGTATATATATGTATATACCGTATTTACTCGCATATACGCCGCTTTTGTCGGACAATAAAACTAAGACTGAATCAAGGGTACGGCTTATATGCGCATAAAAACACGACATACAAAAAAAACTGCAATTGACGATGCCGTGACACAATGAGGCGACACGATGACTTCATTGCAAAATGGCGCCCAGGCGTGCGCTGTGATGTCACAACGCAAGCGAATGCCTATACGGTCAAGAAAAATTAAACAGATAAATCGCTTAACAAAATTAATTTTGACGTCTATGAATGAAATCTATCTTGCATAAAACGCAAAATGTTCCCGTCACTGCTCGCTCGGGGCAGGGCCATCTTAGCGAGGTCGGGGCACGGCCATCTTAGGGAGGTCGGGGCACAGCCAATTTAGTGAGGTCGGGGCGCTGCCTTTTTATTTTTTTCGCCAGACGCGAGTAACCTTGATTTTGAAATACAAAAACTTCCACCTTGATTTTGATTTTTTTTCTGTTGTATTTCTTGTTCGAAAGAGACAACTATTGGAGTAATATGAACCATCGAAAGTACTTAGATATTTTGACGTTAGAAGCAATGTGGCTGCCACAACATCCTAAACGTCTGGTAAGAAAATTGTAATTTCTGCAATTATAAAGCATCAAGTTCTCATCAAGATAGACTTATTACTTTTTTCAAATTGAATAATTTGATATTTTGCTAAAATATTGTCACGGATGCATTGATTCTCACTTTAGAAGCTCCCTCCTCCATACTGGGCTCTCATTGGCTGACTCATAACAACCTCCCAGCACTTTTCTTTTCTGCTCCCACTTCTACTTCGCCTTTCTCCTAATGCTACCTTGGTTAGTCTGTCTTTCTCTTCTGTCACTTTGCCCGGCACATATTTCTGAATTGCACCATCTATTTCATTCTCAAGTTCTTGAATTGTAGTACTTTTTTTCTCTTTGCTTTCATTTTCGTTTTCTAGATTGACCCAATAAGAATATCCGGCTTGCTTTGTCATTTTTCTGAGCGCTTGATCTCTTACAGCATGACAATCCAGCACATTTGACTTTTTAGGCTTTGGGTCTCTTCTATCGGTGCTGCAGTATTGTGGCGGACTTGGCATCCTTTCAGCCGGCGACACAAGAGAATGACTTCCTTCATCTAGGTCCACATCCCCCGAAGTTTTTACATTACCGTTGATGAAAGGATATAAACCTGATGGCACCATATCTGAAAATTGACCATTGCGCTGCCCGTGTTTCTTGTTTTTTATCTTAGCTTCATCTCCCCTCTGTGGTTTCGTGGTTTCGTGATTTTTTTGTTATGGTTTTCTGTAATAACTCCCCTTCCTTTTTAAACAACTGTAAAACTTCCAATTATTTATCCCTCTCTTATCGCAACCCCGGTCTGCCGCCTCAGCAATGGAAGCGTGGAACATGATCCACTCAGACTCCATGTCCCCCGCACATATTATATACATATTTACACATTAATTTCACTTCACTAACTTAGATTAGTGTCTGTGCATTTTTTTCCACATAAAATATTCAGATAATTATTGAAATTACAGGTTAGAATGGAACAAAATTGGCAAGGGGAATGATGGCCTCGTTTACAAGGCACTGTACATATAAAGACTAAAACAATAATGTTTAGCAGTTCCCTGGATCAGATGTGCCGAATACAAAGAAACATGGTAAAATAGTGGTTACGATTTTCTAGGATGATAGTAAGACATTCTTCTGGTTAACGTACTTACTGTAGTCGTGAATAAAACTAATTAAACTCAAGATGAAATACAAAAAATACTGTTAGGGAGGCATAAACTTTTCCACGTTTTAATTTCAGCAGCATTTATACATAGCAATGTTTATATCCTACTTAAAGCCTGAGCAAAGGTTCGCACTAATTATTCATCGTTCATCATTATCGCAGTCAAAGTTAACAACATGATAATGACTTTTCCTCACAACTGAACTGTTAAAACCAAGTGTGAACATTTGTTCACCTGTCTATTCATTCATTTATGCAATTTGGTTTAATGATCAGTAGGTGTTGATTTTAATCTTTTGTGACTGTAATATTTCTCTCTGTACTTTTACCGATGTGACAGAAGGTTCGCGTGACAATTACTCTCAAATCCTGCTACTTAGGACAAATCCTCGTCAAACTAATAATTATGAGATTAGATTGCATATTCCACATCTCTTACACAATTGTTGTTGTTTTTATATTCCTGACCCTTCAGATCGAGAATTCAAACAAGACTGGCCAGTTGATTCTGTTGTCTCTTTAAAAGACATGACGTGGGACCAAGGTAAGTAAGTGCACATGACCTTAATCTGTAATTATTAATATGGTCATCAACATAAAAACTATTTAAGGACATTGATATGAGTTATCTGATTTGTGAGACTTTACATCGACAGAACTGCCAATTTCTCTAGATTTTCCGGAGTTGACAAGTAACGCAAACTCCCGTACTCCTGACAACCTCCCTAAACTTACGGAAATCCCCAAAAATTGTCACTTTCATTTTTTTATTTTTATTTCAGCCGTTTTCAACCATTTCGGAAAAGTACTACATTTCCAATTTAAATGCCTCGAAATTAACAACATCGCTACGGCTTCCGCATCTTAATTCCGCATTTGATTCAAGTGCACTAAAAACTGATTGAATTCGGTAACACGAGTGTATTGTGAATCATCCGAGTTACAAGTTCTGACAAATGATTCATATTATGCAACTTCAGCGTGGCAATTGAGTCGGAATCGAATGCATAGGTGCCTCTATCGCTTTAACATTTTCATTTTAGTTTTTTTCTTAAGGGAAGTATTATTAAGGCTGACCAAACCACCAGTTTTTTGTTTTGAAACAAATCCTATCATTTCCGGTGTTGTTCTAAAGGAAGTATGAGTACACACAGAACTGGTAAGTCTTACCAATATACCAGCTCGGGATAAGCGCAAAATGGATGGCATTTTGTATGAAACTTCTATTAAGAAACCCAGACACTCGCAGAAGTTTATTGGTTTGTATTCGTTGAAATATCCAATGCTGAACCCGTCTCCAAAAGGACCGACATTTGCACATTGCACAACATGCAAGTGAGACTTCAGTGTGACACATGGTGGAATTAATGACAGTAAAACACGCGTAGAAGGACCCAAACAAAAAGATAGTTATTTTCATTATGCTGTACTTTTTCAATAGTTTGCAAAAACACAATATTTTAATTAATGTAAAAACATGATGATAAAAGTTTGATTTAAATTGTCCTCTGTATTTTTTTTTAAATTTTATATCGATTTTGCTTATCGCATTCATGGGACAAGGGTACTCCTGAAATGGGGTTGACGGAGGTTGGCAGCTCTGCGTCATTCTCACGTAACTCCATCACAGGGAGATCCTTCTGCCACTGTAGCTATGTATGTGTGTGTGTGTATTTAGTCAACCACCAATTGTGCAAGTTCTCCTACTTAAAAGTTTAGAGAGGCCTGTAATTGGCAACATTGGTAAACATCAACCATGAGAGAGAGAATGTGGGAAAAAAAACCAGAAAATCATATTCTTTGATTTTTAAAGAATTTATTTCCAAATTAGAGTGGGAAATAAGTATTTGGTCACCTACAAACAAGCAAGATTTCTGGCTGTCAAAGAGATCTAACTTCTTCTAACGAGGTCTAACAGGGTCTCCACTCGTTACCTGTGTTAATAGCATCTGTTTAACTCATTATCGGTATAAAAGACACCTGTCCACAACCTCAGTCTCTCACACTCCAAACTCCACTATGGCCAAGACCAAAGAGCTGTCAAAGGACAACAGAGACAAAATTGTAGACCTGCACCAGGCTCGGAAGACCTGAATCTGCAATAGGTAAAACGCTTGGTGTAACGAAATCAACTGTGGGAGCAATTATGAGAACATGGTAGACATACAAGACCACTGATAATCTCCCTCGATCTGGGTCTCCATGCAAGATCTCACCCCGTGACGTCAAAATGATAACAAGAACGATGAGCAAAAATCCCAGAACCACATGGGGGACCTAGTGAATGACCTACAGAGAGCTGGGACCACAGTAACAAAGGCTACTATCGGTAACACAATGCGCCGCCAGGGACTTAGATCCTGCACTCCCAGACGTGTCCCCTGCTGAAGCCAGTAAACATCCAGGCCCATCTGGAGTTCGCTAGAGAGCATTTGGATGATCCAGAAGAGGACTGGGAGAATGCGTTATGGTCAGATGAAACCAAAATAGAACTTTTTGGTAGAAACAGGTTGTTGTGTTTGGAGGAGAAAAAATACTGAATTGCATCCAAAGAACACCATACCCACTTTGAAGCATGGGGGTGGAAACCTCATGCTTTGGCACTGTTTTTCTGCCAGGGGACCAGGACGACTGATCTGTGTAAAGGAAAGAATGAATGGTGCCATGTATTGAGAGATTTAGAGTGGAAATATCCTTCCATCAGCAAGGGCATTGAAGATGAGACATGGCTGGGTCTTTAAGCATGACAATGATCCCAAACACACAGCCAGGGCAACAAAGGAGTGGCTTTATAAGAAGCATTTCAAGGTCCTGGAGTGGCCTAGCCAGTCTCCAGATCTCAACCCCATAGAAAATCTGTGGAGCGAGTTGAAAGTCTGTGTTGCCCAACGACAGCACCAAAACATCACTGCTCTAGAGGAGATCTGCATGGAGGAATGGGCCAAAATACAAGCAACTGTGTGTGAAAAGCTTGAAGAGTTACAGAAAACGTTTGGCCTGCGTTATTGCCAACAAATGGTGCATAACAAAGTATTGAGATGAACTTTTGGTATTAACCAAATACTCATTTTCCACCATGATTTGCAAATAAATTATTTAAAAATCAAACTGATTTTCAGTTTTTTTTCCACATTCTGTCTCTCATGGTTGAGGTTTACCCATGTTGACAATTACAGGCCCCTCTAATCTTTTAAAGCAGGAGAACTTGCACAATTGGTGGTTGACTAAATACTTATTTGCCCCACTGTATATACACACACATATATATATATATATATATATATATATATATATATATATATATATATATATATATATATATATATATATATATATATATATATGTGTGTATATGTATGTGTATGTGTATATATATATATATGTATATATATATGTATATGTGTGTGTGTGTATATATATATATAATACCTAGACATACGAGTGCCCCGACATATGAGCAATTTGAGATACAAGTAAAATTCGAGCAAATATATACCTTAAGATACGAGACAAATTTTGATATACGATCATACAGCCGATGCAAGAGACTGCTGTCTTTCTTCCCGCAACTCCCTCGTGTAAATGTCTCTATGAGCACTGGGTGGAGCGTTGCATTTTTTCAGTGTTTTTTTCCCCCTGTTAGTCTGTGCAGAATGGTGGACGCGTGGCGGAGCAGTATACTACGACAGTATAATACGAGAGCAGTATACTACTTCCCGTTGGCAAGTGGCCATGCGTTATCCTATTCTGAGGACATTTGAGTGCATCATTTTTGGAATATTTTGAAGGGAAACAGAAGCAAACAACCGTCGATAGGTTCCTTTTAAAAACTGCAACTGAAAGTCTGGATGGAAGCGGGGCAAATAGAGCCAACCTGCACCCTTGTGACCCTAGTCAGGATAAAGTGGTTCAGAAAATGAATGAATGAATGTTCACTAACATGAATATGAATATATTTATTAATATGTGCTGTCCCTTATTAAATAAATCAAATTCAAACAAAACACGAAATGGCAAGACATCGTGCATCTCGGCTCTTCATAATATTCCACGCATCATTCTTCTACGGAAATATAGCTTCTTCTTCAGCACTGAGTGTCACCCATTTCAGCGCCAAAGAAGCAAAGATGTGACTTACACCATTTTCTAATCCCTGTCTTCCACTTGCGAGTTTCAGCGTGGATTTTGACATTTTTATTACCGTATTTTCACGACTATAAGGCGCGCATAAAAGTAAAAAAAAATCTCCAAAATAGACAGGGCGCCGTATAATCCAGTGCGCTTTATATATGGACCAATACTAAAATTGTTATCACGATAAAATAAAATAAATCAGTCGATAGGACAACTACGGAAACCAGCCCCCGACTCTACTATTTTCCTGTATATAAAGTACTGCGCAGTGACTGCTGGGATATAGAGTTCTTAATACAGCCAGTTCTTCAATACAGTTAGTATGACGGCGACCACACTAATTTGGTGCTGGCCGTCATTTCGGCTGTATTTACAAAAGAAATCCTGCCGCTAAATGTTGGCGTCAACAGCATTCAAAGCTAGATTGTGTACTATGTATATATATTATATATAATAACTCGGAGCTTGCCGTCATTCCCGGAGGCTTAAGAACTACAACCGCGGGACCCGGCGTTTTGGAAGACTCATTTGGGCAATTGTTTAATTCGGACACAGAAAATGAGGACTTTGATGGATTTGTGGGTGATGATGACGTGAGTAAGTTGTAAAATGTCTAAATAAAGTACAACCGAACTCAGTTTTGCTTCCGTTGCCTTTTTAAAAACGTGTTTTTAGCGTGTGGATGTAGCGTGCAAGAACTATATTTCCCAGCAGTCACTGTGCACCGGAACCCGGAAATAGGCTACTTCCGGTAACCAGTGCTATTGCGTTTCGATGTTCATCCATATATAATATATAATATGCATCTAAAAAACGGTGCGTGCTTTGTGTGTCTAAAATACAGAAATAGCACTCGTTACTGACACTGCGCCGTAAAATATGATGCGCCGAATAGTCGTGATAATACGGTAACTTTTTTTTATACTTAAGATGAAAAACGCAATGTACTGAAGCCCCGAAGTGGTAAAGGATCACAGTACCGTCATCCTAAAAATTTGTAATGAGCAAAAAATAAAAAGTTAAGTTGCTGTAAACCATGTTTTATGTTCTAGTTTCTTCAAAGTAGCCAACCCCTCTTTTGAGTTTAGAGATGTATTTGCCTGAAATGGTTTTCACTACACTGATACACCTTCTTTAAGTGGAATTCCTGGCTTCATCAAATGGGTTACAATTATCATCTGTGTTTCATGGAATGAGGTGTGTTCAAAATTTGCCCTTTGCAAAATCCACACACACTCTTTATACTAGCTTTACCTACAGTAAATATGGGACAGTGCCAGTACACTTCAATAGTTTTCAGCCAGTGTTTTTGTTATCTTTTCTGTATCATAATTTAATGTATATTCTGTGTGCTTTTCAGATGACCATGTATATAAATACTGCTGCCGTTGTGGGGGGCAGTTTAGCTTTTTAGAAGAAGAGGTGCAAAGGAGGATTGATGAAGAGAATTCAGACAAGTGTCAAGATGTGGTTGTATGCTGTGATACCTGTTCTCTCAGTGTTTATGTGAAGTAGTTATTGCATATAAAAAACTAATAATTCCAAATTTAATTAATATTCTAGGACAGTGGTTCTTAATCTGGATTCGGTCGAACCCTAGTTGTTTGGTGAGTTGGTCTCAGGGGTTTGGTGGAGCCTCTGCCGCGGAGGTCAAGACAAATCGACTCATGTCTATTCACGATAACATTCCCCACTTGACTATCACTGGCTGCCGATGATAACGTGACATTGCTTGGCCAATCTGTGCTCCGAGGAATTTACTGTAAATTCCTCGCAACACACGCACGCTCCACCAAACCCCTGAGACCAACTCACCGAACAACTAGCAGTCAAGATTGGATTGGATTGGATTGGATAACTTTATTCATCCCGTATTCGGGAAATTTCGTTGTCACAGTAGCAAGAGGGTGAGGATGCAGGAATAGGAAAGGCATTTTAGACATAAATAGATAGGTAATAAGTAAGTAATATGTAAATAAATACATTATTTACATATCTTGAATTTGAAAAAAAAGTCAAAATTTATTTTACACTTAAGTAGGGTTCGGTGAATGCTTATATGAAACTGGTGGGGTTCGACAGCTCCAACAAGGTTAAGAACCACTATTCTATGGTCACATTCAAACAACTGTCAACTACATTGTATTAAACACTAATGCTCAGTGGAAAGATTATATTTTAATTTTAACTAGACAAAGAAGTAGGGTGTGTGAAGTACAGTATAATTTTGCATAAATGTCTTTTTTATACAAATGCATGCAGTACAGGAGGGAATTTACAACATTTACATCAATGCACAATATACATCTTAGTAGGGGGAATTGGTTTGGAGTGGATATTACAAATGCATAGAAAAGCAATTTAAAAGATGCTGAGGTTACAATGCACATTTGTTGTTGTATAGTTTTAATAAATAAAATGGACAGAAAGCTGTCTGTGACATTTTCTTTTTCTTTCTCTCATATTAGTGGCATTCATTTATAACACCAAAATTCAATGAATCCACTCAGCCAGCTCCGCTGCAACCAAAGCAGTGTATATACGTTGCCATTTTATTTTAAATGAGTTGTTCTATATACTCAGCTCTGCTTGGTGTCCTTTCATTCTCTCTGATAAAAATTTGAACAGGGATTGTTAATCCCTAAATGTGTGCAGTTTCAGACAACATTTGAATTCCCTTGAGAATTTTAGTGACTGATCCAACGGGGGCTCTTTTGTTAGGTACGAACCTACAACATTGGTCCTTTATTATGGCAAAAACTCCCCCATCCTCCGCCAGCAGCATGTCCAACGCAATGCGGTTCTGGAATGCTGTCAGAGAGGTTGCATCGAGCTGTTCGGCAAGTGCCATGTCCAAGGCATGTGTGTAACTTGTGAGCTTCAGAACATTAGCGAATGTAATTGATACGGTCCACGTTTTTGTTTGGAGTTATACGGATAAATATTGCTTCCCACGCTGCTGCAATTTGATTCACTCATTTGTATTTGTTCGGCACAATCCGAGGTACGCCCATAGCATCAATGTAAGTAGGGTTACGCCCCATACTCGGGTGTTTATAATAATAATAATAATAATCGGACATTGGCCCTGTCGTCAGCTGCGTTTACTCGGCAAAAGACCTAAATAAGTGCAAGTGACGGACTTGTAATTTGGCATTCTGCTGTTGTGGATACAGGTCGCTTACCTCTCGCTTACCTCTCACTGTCTTTCACTTACCTTACTTCAGTCAGCTAGTAGGAGGCAGATCACCACCACACCACATTTTACCCTGTATTTCTGGAACGTTGGCTTGACCACGGCTATATTGAACGGCAAGATCAGAACCACATAGGCACACGACCCTGCCCAATTTTTAGGGAGATGACCCCAAAGGATATTTCCTTCACACCACCATCAGACATCCCATCACTGGTACCCAAGTAGAATGTCTGTTGGTAGAGAGATTGTTTTGTTACACATGGCAGTTGGCACCGTTCCAATGCATGATCATGTGGTGCCAGTGCAGTTACTGGTTATAAAATTATAATTTTCGCCTTGATGCACTTGAAAATAAGGTGGTTATTGGTTCGTCTTAAGGGGAGGGTTGGCCTTTCTGAATATATAAGCAGGTGGGACTGGCGTACCAAAAGAATTGTTGCGCTATTAAAAAAATATTTTGAAAAATAGGTGTTTAACAAATAAAAGATTGAATTTATATACTTAGAGAAGGAAATTAAAAGAAATGCAATCACTCTTCTATTAGGATCCGACAGCCATTTCTGGCCACCATAAAAAAAAATCAACTCTCTACGTTACACGGTTTGGACAAACGTAGCGAGAGAATCTTAACATCAACACACAGATACCCATCCATAAATCCAGCTTTATAAGGACTATAGATGACCGCCAAGGTCAAAGCCTCGCCACCACTTTGGAATGCACAAGATTGTGCAGACATCTTGGTGTGCTTCAATTGTTTACGCCTTTCCCAACTCGATACGAAATGAGAACTCTTTTTTGGCATAATTCCCTCGCTGCTGCAATTTGATTCACTCATTTGTATTCATGAGTGGTTAGCGCATCGGCCTCACAGCTCTGGGGTCCTGGGTTCAAATCCAGGTCATGTCCATCTGGAGTTTGCATGTTCTCCTCGGGCCTGCGTGGGTTTCCTCCAAGTACTCCGGTTTCCTCCCCAAAAACATGAATGGTAGGCTGATTGGACCCTCTAAATTGCTCATAGTTATGGGTGTGAGTGTGCATGGTTGTCCGTCTCCTTGTGCGATCGGCTGGCCACCGATCAGGGTGCCCCCCGCTTCTGTCCCGGAGTCAGCCGGTTAGGCTCCAGCACCCCTCGTGACCCTAATGAGGATAAAAACGGTTCAGAAATGAGATGAGATGGTTAAAAGTGACAGTGCAAATGTGTGCAAAACAGGAATGTATTATATATACAGAAGAAGTAGTATGTCTTTTAGGAATAAGGAAGGAAAAATGATGGTCAGATTCAAAAGAAAGGCTGACGAATTTTACCTATTTAAGCAATGTTTGGGTTTTATTTTTGGTAAACTCACAATAGCAGTGCTGTTTCGTAGTTCATGAAAATAACTTCAAGTGGAAATGACTAAGAAGAAGCACTGGAGCTTAATACAAACACTAGAGCTTAAATACAAACACTGGAGCTTTTCAGATATCAGAACTTGGCCCACAATTGAAATATTATTTAGGAATATAGCCATATTTTACTCACCAAAAATCCTTTTTAACTGTACACAATATCCATCCTCCTTTCTTTCTTCCTTTTATATCGCCATCGAAGCTAATGCTGAAAGTCTAGCCTGTCCTGTCGTATTTCTGGCATAGTCCGTCTTGAAAATGGCTTTAAATCAACAACAATATATTTGCTTGTGCAGCTCGCTCCAAATACAGTTTGGTAGCTCTGGCTAATCACTAGCCAATCATAGTTGGTGAAAGTGATGACGTATCCCTATGCCTGCGACAAGGCAATGACGTATCCCTACGCCTGCAACAAGGCAATGACGTATCCCTACGCCTGCGACAAGGCAATGACGTATCCCTACGCCTGCGACAAGGCAATGACGTATCCCTACGCCTGCGACAAGGCAATGACGTATCCCTACGCCTGCGACAAGGCAATGACGTATCCCTACGCCTGCGACAAGGCAATGACGTATCCCTACGCCTGCGACAAGGCAATGACGTATCCCTACGCCTGCGACAAGGCAATGACGTATCCCTACGCCTGCGACAAGGCAATGACGTATCCCTACGACTGCGACAAGGCAATGACGCATCCCTACGCCTGAGACAAGGCAATGACGTATCCCTACGCCTGCGACAATGCATTGTGGTGTTGCCAACTCGAAATCTGATTGGTTGGAGCAGCAGTCTTATTGACGCTTGTTTAATGCAGCAGAGCCCGCAGAACTGATTGTGAAGGCCTTGAGGCAGATTTCTCACCCTGGCAACAAATAATGGCTGAAATGTGATTGGTTAAATGCTTCAATATGAAAACACACATCTGGAAACAGTGCAACCAGGGGGAAAAGCAAGGAAAGGAAGCTAACAGACAATATGGAATTATTCGATAAGTATTGATGGACATAATATAATATATGATTCAGATATTTCTTAGGCCAGATTCATACAGTATCTCAGAAATACCACTTGTGCTGATTTTTTTCTATGTATGTTAAAAACCTCAACAGAAAACGGCTTGTAAACATCTTTCGTATTGTATGTTCAGCACCTAAAGCCATAATTTTTTTCCATTATTACAGTTGGGATGCATAATCAAAACATAACAAATGTACACATTTTATGCAATAAAAAATGTTTTTTTTGTGTTTCAGACACGAGGGTAGATGGCATTTTTTGAAGAATAGCCAGTTCCATTTTCTTTTTAGTCTCAAGTTGGAATGCTTATTCTTCACAGAAAGCATAAAATAATTTAAAAATAATTAAGCAAGTCTATGCTGTCAAACTGAATTCTGTGACCCAAAAAATTATACTGTAACCCCGCAGGGAGGCCAAACCCCAACTTGGGAAGTGGTACCCTAAATGATAGAGCTATTCTCCTCTCAGCAGGATTGCGACAGATACACAAAGGGATAAAGACTGGTAATGGCTCTGCTTTCTCTGGTCACTCAGCCAGCAAAGGTCACAGCTGACAGACTCTGAATGATGATCATTTCTCATCATTTATCCCCTTTAATCTATGTTAAAAGAATGTCCAGGAAAGTTACAAGTTTGACAGAAAAAGGGACAAAATACATTGTCTGAATCTTGGACTAATTAGTTTCTCTCTCTCTTTCTCTCTCTCTCGCTCGCTCTCTCTCGCTTTCTCTCTCTCGCTCTCTCTCGCTCTCTCTCACTCGCTCACCCGCTCACTCTCTCTATCTCCGCATTTCAATCAGCGAAAGTGATCAGCAGCAATGGAGATTATCCAAACTGGGGGTGGGGGACCTGACAGCTGATGTTTAAATGAAGGGCTTGGTGGAGTATTGATGTGACACAACAGAGACTTGCAAAGATTTGCGAAGCAACAAAATCACTGTGGCTGACACATCACCTCCAAGTAGAAATTGAAAGCTTTAGATCACTTTAAAATCGCGCCCCTCACCCACCATTTTTCATACAGGCCCAGTCCCCTTCCTGGATAGCCAAAATATCTTCTTTTGTATTTTCCTTATCATTTTCTTTGGGTAGAGGAGACCAAGCACAGACACAGGAAAATACATTGTAGACCTAGATAAAATAGGAATCACACACAGGAAGCCTACAAAAGTTGGGGACCTTCTGCAGATTGAGACAGAGGTTGAAAACATGCAGAATCACTCTTCCGAGCTGATCCGCACAGTCCCTAAGTAGTCTGAAGCTGATCATCAGGACCGGTAGCCTTCCTTGCCTTGATCTTAAGATGTCCTATCACCTGCTCAACAGCAGCTGAGAGGCCGGTGGGGGAGGTGAAGCACATGATACAACACTCCCGATGCAGCCTGGTAAGCGGTGATAGCTCTTCCAACTTATTGGGGAGAGATCTCACGTTCCCCAAAATAATAGATGAAATGCCTGGTCTGAAGGTTCGCTTCTCCCGGCATTTCCGTCCAGCTCTGCACCTCTCTTTCTCTTCAACACCGCGGGGATTTCCAGCAGAATCGAGGTGTTGCTCTTTCTGTCGCATTGTTCTCAGCTGATCCTGTGTGTACGACAGCGGAGTAATGGCTTAATGGTTCCAAAAACGTCCAGGACCAGCATAAAGAAATTAAGCTAATACAACAATGACTGCCTCTCACACGCGACGGGTGGAGTTGAGTCGTAAAGGTCGTGAAAACATTAAAGTATAAGGTATAAAGTACAAAGTAAAGTATAAAGGAAAGTATTAAGAAATATTAGAATGTAATAAAAAAGATATAAAAGCTGCAAATATGCTGAAACGAGTAAGAGCGTACGGCGCTACTGCCACTTAAGCGGCGCCATCTTGGGGAAAAAAAGACAAACAACTATTTACACTCACTCATACCTAGGGACAATTTTATTGCCACGGTGTCAAACGTGTAGAGCACAGGTGTCAAACTGATTCCAAAAAGGGCCAAGAGGGTGCAGGTTTTCCTCCCTACTGAAACGGCACAGACAGTTAGGCCAATGAGGTCTGCTGGAAGAAGCAGCACCTGGCTGCAATCAACTGATTACAGTTGTACAGATTGGTGAAAAGGTGTCATCTTGGTGGGTTGGAACGAAAACCTGCACCCACTCAGCCTCTTCTGGAATGAGTTTGACACCTATGGTGTAGAACAGGGGTGTCCAAACTTTTTGCAAAGAGGGCCAGATTTGGTAAGGTGAAAATGTGTGGGGGCCGACTATTTAGCCTGACATTCTTTGAACCATTAACATTAAATACAAATTAACTTTTTGGGATTTTTTTTAATTACAAATGGCATACTTTTACATTTTTTTTTACATTTAGGTTTTTACCGAAATCACAAACCACAAAAAATTTAGAAAACTATAAAGGATATCTAAGTTCATGTGAAACATTACATATTATTCACTATTATATGCTCACTGTAGGAAAAGTGCTGAAAACAAAACAATGATCACTGCATATTCAAACTGTGATTTTGACCATCACAAAAAAATTAATTAACTGAGATTTAAGAATTTATTCAACTCGGAGGACTTAACAAAGGTCTTGCCTGCACTAATGTGAAGGGTGATACTGGGATCTTGACTGCAGTATGTAGTCCATGTCTGGCTCAAGAGCAGTGGTTTTGATGCGCAAGACGTCACGCAGGTGAGAGTCACTCAGTCTCGTCCTCATGCGGCTCTTGTTAATGTTCATAACGGAGAATGTCTTCTCGCACATGTATGTGGAGCCAAACAAGCTCAGCATTTTCTTAGCAAATGTCCGAATTGCTTGGAACCTGCCTTCATCCAGCTGGCGGTAGAAGTTGACAAGAGGGAGCTGTTGGTGCCGACTGTGATGCTCGGCGTCACACTGGAGCTCAATGAGCTCCAGTTGCAGGTGGTCTGGAGCGTCATCAGGGTCCACGGGGAAAGGAGAGGAAAAAAGCGTGATCTCCTTTTCAATAGCTGCAAAGTCCCGAAAGCGCTGCTGAAACTCCTCAACCAGAGATGAGATGTCTGCTGCATACTTTGTCATTTGCGCACTGATATTGATCTGTGGGAAACTGGTCACAATTTCCTGCAGCGACGGGAAATGTGCGGTATTGGGCTGCGCCTGTGACAGGTGTCTTTGGAAAAGTAGCAGCTTGGTCCGAAAGGCTTTGATGTGTGAATACAGTTGGCTTACCACTGCATTTTGCCCTTGAAGGCTTGTGTTCAGCGCATTCAGATGTCGGGTTATGTCAACTAAAAATCCCAAATCAGCCAGCCAAACAGGATCATTTAATTGTGGCATGGGTTGTCCCTTTTTAGTCAAGAATTGTCCAATTTCCTCCCTGAGAGAGAAGAAGCGCTGCAGCGCAGACCCCCGACTGAGCCACCTTACGTCGGTGTGATACAAAACATCTCCGTATTCAGCCTGGATGTCGAGAAGAAACTGTTGAAACTGGCGGTGGCACAGCGCTTTGGAGCGAATATAATTAATAGTCTTTATCACCGGTTTCATAACATTATCATATTTCATATATTTGGCACAGAGAACTTCTTGATGAATAATACAGTGGAGTTTAATAGCGCTGCCTCCTTCTTCGCTGACTTTGTTACAGACAAGGCTTGATAATCCACTCCGCTCGCCAGCCATGGCAGGTGCGCCGTCCGTAATAATCCCGGTGACTTTATTCCACTGTAGTTTCATGTCATCTACGGTGGAACAAACAGAAACAAATAAATCCGTTCCTCTTGTTTGGCCCTTCAGACTCTGGAGGTCCAGAAGCTCTTCACTCACGTTCATGTCATTGTCCACTCCTCTTAAAAAGATCAGTAACTGAGCGGTGTCGGACGCATCCGTGCTTTCATCACACGCTAACGAGAAAAAGTCAAACTCAGTTCCTTTTGCCTCTAACTGTCTCTTAATATCTAATGAAACGTCTTCAATTCTCCGTACCACAGTATTACGAGCCAGGCAAATATTGGCAAACTCTTGCTTCTTCGCGGGACAAATTTTCTCAACCATTTTCATTACACAGTCTTTAATAAATTCACCCTCAGTGAAAGGTTTGCAGTGCTTTGCAATCAGCGTTGCCACTTCGTAGCTTGCCTTTGTGGCATTTTCATTTGACTCACGGACTCTTGTGAAAAAGCTTTGCTGTGCCGTTAAAACAGCTTCCAGTTGCTTCACTTTTTCACCGCGTTTGTTCCCAGTTAGCTTGTCGTAGCTATCATGTTTCGTCTGGTAGTGCCTCTTGATGTTGAATTCCTTGAAAACAGCCACAGTCTCTTGGCAAATTAGGCAGACACAGTTGTTTCTTATTTCAGTGAAAAAATACTCAAATTTCCACTTGTCCTGGAAGCGGCGGCACTCGCGGTCAACTTTCCTTTTTTTGTTTACAGACGCCATGTTAGAAATGGGCTGTGCTGAAAACGACACGTCACGGCGGCCAGAGTGCGGCCACAGGGCTACTGCCATCTTCTGGTGAAATGAAAAATAGCTTTTTGTACACATGTATTTTATACTGTGGTCAACAGTGCTGGCGGGCCACATATTATTGATTTCATGATAGAGGCCGCGGGCCGGTAAAAATTTGTCCACGGGCCGCAATTGGCCCGGGGGCCGGACTTTGGACATGTCTGGTGTAGAAGGTCCGATCCGGCCCGCATTTTTCCTCTGCCTGATGGGCACTTTATAGCCTACTCACACTGTATGTACATATTGAAATTATATGCAAACATTATAATTTATCATACATTTGCTACATTTAGTATAAGCTTTGCCTGAATTTGAACGAATTCTTGCTTTAGTCAAAGAGTTGCCATCATTTCATCTCTTGCCACCAATGAAGGAGATTTTGTTCATCCTTATTGCGTCTTGGAGTGCTTGTGCCTTCTGTTTTGACTATAGTGGTGAGATTGTGAATTATGTAATTGTATTTTGAAAACTGACGTACCAATAGTGTAATCCACCCCTCGCTTTAGAATTGGGTCTTCCATGTAATCAAGGCCTCCGAATGTACTAAAAATTGAGAAAAGAAAAAGGGCAAAATGCCGTTGGGGGATTGCGCCAAGCGGTCCTCAATGTCTGTGCTCCTTGCAAGTGAAAGCCCAAAAGGGTGTATTTCCTCTTTCTTGATGCTTGCTTTTGTGAATGAGTAACGGCAAACCTGACAGAAATGCTTTCATTTTTTCAAGAAGTGCTGTAAAACCTGAAGTTTGTGAGGTATGTGATCAAGTGTGTGCACTACTGCACTTTGCTCAATATCTTATCCACAATCACATTCGTTAATTTGTCCCCTGCTGTAAAAACAGTGCCTTCAATGGCAGCGAATGAGTTAATAAGGGACCTTGAAATACTCCTAAACCAACAGAAAGTTACCTGGAAATGCTAACAAATCAACAGTCAGCAGATAAAGGAAACAAGACACATCCCAGAAAGTCCCTAAAAATCAATAGGAAATTATCCAAAATTTACATTG
Source organism: Stigmatopora argus (assembly GCF_051989625.1). NCBI lineage: Eukaryota > Metazoa > Chordata > Actinopteri > Syngnathiformes > Syngnathidae > Stigmatopora > Stigmatopora argus. Next base: position 3,147,423 of record NC_135389.1, on the reverse strand, counting down.
TTGGAGGAATGTGTGTGTTTTTTGCTCCTCGTGTTCAATTAATTTGGGGTAATGAGAATGTTGGTTATCCGAATTCAGGCTGGAGACGATGAACAGTTTCTTCGAAGCTTTTAGTCACAGAATATTCCGGGGACAAATGAGTTTCAGACAATGGCTGTAGTAGATCACACAATTGTGAAGACACAGATAACTTACAACATTTATACGATCAGAAGGGCAGTATTGAAATTTTGCAACAGATGGGGTTTTCCAGTATACAGTAAGTTTTTGTCTAAACCGGCTCTAGATGGTATCACTCAAGGACACATCTGGCCACAGAACATAGCTCAACTAAGGAAATGAGGAACTTATATTGTCATGACTAAATATGGGCATAAGATACTCTTCAACTAGAAGTTACTTCTGTCTCCTAAAATGGAAGTGAAAAAAAAAGCGTTCAAAATTAACTCATTGACCAAGATAAAAGTCCAATTCACTTAAACTGGCTCATCTTTCAGTGACAATGTTTGTTCATTTTCCCTTCCCAGTCAAAATGGATTGGACATCTAGCACCATCAATGGCGGCAAGTTAAAAAAGAATAGTCCGGCCCAGCTGAGATCTAGTTGGCATTAATGTGGCCTGCAAACCAAACAGAGTTTTACACCCCTGATTTAGAGTGTTCAACCAGCCTACCGTGCATGTTTGCGAGGCATTTGTGCTTCACCTCGTGGTCACCTTAATACCTCATGTGGAACTTGTAAATAAAAATAGACGTAAAATTATCTGAAATGGGTTTTGATTGCCTGGTCAAAGGTATAAGACCACAGGCTATAAAAGCCAAAATTTGCTCCATTTATTTTTTTGCCAGTCATCATACAGCTATGTCCTGATGGCTAAAGCGAAGAGGTTTCTTCTTCAGTGGAACACTGGTGCTTCAGATGGTTGTGGGTCGTCAAGCGGTGGCTGGTTATGTGGATGTTGCACAGTCATCCCTCATGACTGAGGGCCCTTGTTCGTGTGATTACACCTGGGTTTTTTTAACAGGACAATGGACCATGTTCCCTGATATAAATCCCATAGAAAACATTTGGGGATGGATGACAAGAAAGGTATGTACAAATGGCCATAAATTCCAGACCATTTCAGTTTACTTGTTGTTTTAAATAAATTCGTTTTTCAAAGTGTTTTTTGTCACCCTCCCCTGATCTGCTCTACTAAAAACCTCATTTAGATCCAAATTTGCCTAAGGTATATTCTAGCTTATTTACCAACTGGTTTTAAGATTTGATCAGGACAGTATATTTTTTTATAAGATCATACACCCCTCACTGACACCTCACACATGACTGAAGGTCTCATGGGCAGATTTGGCCTGATGTGGACTAATGTCAAGTATGCATTCACGGTAGATCATACATAGTGGGAACAATGAAAATATGTTTATGCAAAACATTAAAGAAAACTGCATAGATTATTCCGAATAATCCTTGAACAGCAAGACACTTTCACTTCCAACTCTCTTAGCACGTGACCGGATGTTTCGTCGACGGACACTTGGTCCCCAGACGTTTCGTCGAACGGACGTTTGGTCGCCGGACAGTTCGTCCAACAGACATTTCATCGACGGACAATTCGTCGCCGGACATTTTGTCGAACGGACAATTCGTCTCCGGATTCGCTCGCTCTCAAAATTATAATCATGGGAGATAGAGAGAGAGAGAGAGAGAGAGAGAGAGTTTACTGTTGAAAGTGATCAACCTGGTAATCTCTCGCTCTCAAAATTATAATCATGAGAGAGAGAGCGTTTGTAATTGCATTGACAATGTCAGAGCATTAATATCTAAATATCTAATATCAAAATTATCAATAAATTGTGTATTATTGGTGTATGTGTACATGTTATTCGTCGCCGGATTTGCTCGCTCTCAAAATTATAATCACGAGAGAGAGTTTGTCATTGATTGCATTGACAATGTCAGAGCATTAATATCTAAATATCTAATATCAAAATATCAATAAGTTGCATATTACTGGCGTTGTGTGTACAGTTTTTCAAACTACGGCCTGCGGGCCTTTGATATGCAAATGATTGTCCTAACATACGAAGACAAGATTCAAGTTACAAAAAAACCCAAAACGTAAAGGCATTTCCTGTATCCCTTATTTTGTTTTGAAATTGTCCTTGTAACAACTACTGCACTAATTTTGCATGCCTGTTATTCATTTTAGTACATCAATAAATATTTTTCTTATCATTTTCTTTCTTTTTCGTCAGTTTTCACATATTTCATACAAAAGTGGGACACAAAATTTGTAGAGGGTTTGGTTGATAATATTTTTAGGACTGTGGAAAGAATTACAGAATTTTAATAGTACGGCTCTATTGATGAAATATCCACATTACAAAAAAAGTTCTGGAACCAATTCCTTTTGGAGTTTGTACGAGTTTATGCACATTTCCTGTATCCCACAATGCACTAAACAACGTGGTGACGCTATTTAAACTACCGTATTGGCCCGAATATAAGACGACTGACACGTAGGCGTCCCGGTGGCGCGAGTGCTTAGCGCATCGGCCTCACAGCTATGGGGTCCAAATCCAGGTCATGTCCATCTGTATGGAGTTTTCATGTTCTCCCGGGCCTGCATGGGTTTCCTCTGGGTACTCCGGTTTCCTTCCGCATTCCAAAGACATGCATGGTAGGCTGATTGGACACTCTAAATTCCTCCTAGGCATAGGTTTGAGTGTGCATGGTTATCCGTCTCCTTGTGCCCTACCATCGGCTGGCCACCGATTCAGGGTGTCCCCCGCCTCTGGCCCGGAGTCAGCTGGGATAGGCTCCAGCACCCCCCGCGACCCTAATGAGGATAAAGCGGTTCAGAAAATGAGATGAGACGACTGACATGTAAACCCTGTGGTCTGCTAACGAAATGGGTCCCAATGGACTTGTGTGTTACGTTCATCTATGGGAGGAACAGATTAGTGAATGGACAATTGACAGGAGTCACAAAAGTTTTATAGAATTGTATTTACAGTTTTGAAAATAGTATACAACTATTCAGTCTATCCTTTGAGCCGGCTCACTAGCATACAACACACTCAAAGTTTTTTTTTTTGTATGTTTCCTAAAAGAAAGTCATAGCATAAGGTCAAAATGCACTGTTTGTTCTGATCGAATTCGACTGGAGATGCAGTTCACAATCCTACCCAACCGAGGAGGAAGGCGTCAAGGATGATCCTCCTTGGAGTAAGGAAGGAGTCAGGGTCCATCAGTATTAAGGGTGGCTCTGCATCTTCCTCATCAGGTAGAATCCAGATTCCAGATCCAAAAATATTTCAAGGGTGGTAAAATAATCTAGCCTGTATAAAACATGGCTATTACTGAACTAACATTGTGAAAACCACACATTAAAGATGAAATAGCCTTCTCACAGTACAAGTGTAATACAGACTGTCGTGTAGATAGTAGTGTCAGAGACTACAGGCCCGAGTGCACATGGACCCACGCTATTACACTCGACTACAGTCAGCATGTTCAACTCACCATGAAGCTTCAAAAGCGTTCCTCTACCTCTGTGCTCATGGAACTCCGGTTTCCCTCTTTTCTCTATAGATCAACATAGTTTTAAAAGACTTGAAATGAGAACGTGAAATAAGATTGTAGCCATACTTAAATGATTTTAACAGTTTTCTTCGGTAACTTGGTATTAGCGGTCGTACTGACCAGCTAATGCTAACGGTAGCGCCGAGAGGCTCTATAAGCTAACTTACCAAACTGAGTAAATCACAAGTTCACCTTCCGCACACAATCCTTAACTCATCCACGCCGATAAAGATGTGTTGTGAATGTTGAACGTTTTACAGGATATTAACTGCTAAATACTAGAATTTGTTCAGCGCTCTCCTACGCAGTGCCTCTGTGCTGGAGCAGCCTACAACGCCTCTCTCCGTCTTAAGTGAAGGGGTTGAGCTCATCTAATTGTCAGACATTTCATATGGCTGGTGCTTCCGCATAGGGGTGACGCTCATTTCGTCCATAAGACAAGTTTTATTGAACTAAATTGCCCTAAGTTGAATTCTGTGAAATTACAAACAAAAAAGTTATAGGAACTTGCACACAGTTATTTAATGAAAATAAATATGTCAGCCCAATTATCTATTGGGTTACAGACACATTTTCACTCTTATTTCAATGCAAAAAACATTGTCTTATATTCGGGCCAATACGGTACTATTGGTAATTGAAGAGATTAAAAAAGACGTAATTAAGAGCCACACATCTAGAATCTTTTTTACGGACATTCAAATTTATCAGGGTTGTTAACAAGTCTTTTGTTTCGCTCTACTGTACAAATTATTCTCCTGCCTCTCATGTTTGTGTCTAACAAAAGCCCAAAAATGCTTTCTCAATAATCACACAAACATTGAAACTAGGAAACCAGGTGTGTTTTGTGTTTGCTCCAATCTATTTATCTCTTTGCAGCCAATAGAAGCATTGGTCTGTAGCATATTCTAATAGTTAAAAGAGGCACACTAAAAGCTACTTATATCAAGAAGCAAGTGGCTTGCTGAGAGGTTTTTTTTAGCTGAAAGGAGGAAAAGTCTTAACCTAATAATGAATTAGCAACATGCTTATGATTTGACACGACTGAATTCCTCTGGGCTCTATATTTATGTGTGTGTGTGTGTGTAGTCGGAGAACTTGCACAATTGGTGGTTGACTAAATAATTATTTGACCCACTGTATACACATCCATATACAGTGGTAGCTTGAGATAAGAGCTTAATGCATTCCGAGACTGAGCTCGTAAGTCGATTTACTCGTATTTCAAATCAATGTTTTCCATAGAAATGAACTAAAACCAATTAATTCATTCCAACCCTCTGAAAAAAACACCAAAAACAGGCTATTGGAATGGAAAAACATTTTGTTCTAATTCGCCATGTATTAACAGAGTAACAAATTACTAGTGTTTATGATGTTTAATAGTACTAAAATTAGATGGATTTCGTGGAGGGGAGAGAGAACGTAACATAACATAAATAAATTTAAGGTACCCGGACATTTCGTCGCCGGACGCTTCGTCCCCGGACGCTTCGTCGAACGGACGCTTCGTCGCTGGACAGTTCGTCGACCGGACACTTCGTCGACGGACAATTCGTCGGCAGACAGTTCGCCTAACCTTAACCACTATTAAAGAAGACAAAGGAAATTTACATATTCTTTATTAAATAAAATAAAACTGCAAAAACTCGCTCAACAACACAAACACATTAACATTTGGGCGTGTGCAAGTGCTAAATGTGCTCGTCTCGCAACACTACGCACGAAACGGCTCCTGCGTTGAGCGCTCCACGTTTGGAAAGACCCCAAAAAGAATTCTTCATAACAAATAGGGAGACATCTTGCAACAGACGAGTTCTCGGGGGCACTGAGTGACTCCACTAAATTACTATTAACTGTTTGTTTTTTAATCGCGAATTGATGTGGCTACGATTCTGACTGGATGCTGATATTTGTTATGAAGTATGCCAAAAATACTGCATCTCTGACTTTGATATAGACGCACACGTTTGATTTTAAATCAAGCAATCTATTGTCCTTTCAAGAACACATTCTATTGACTCTATTAATAGGAGCGAATGGGCCTGTTCTTAAAATGGCCGAAAAGCGACAACGTTTAGCTCCGTTGCCTCACAACCCACATCGGAAATCTAGTCTGTATAAACGATACCTATGGGAATACCAAGCAAAAAAAAGGACGACGACGAAGAATATGTGAATTTCCTTTGGCTTCTTTTTAATATATATTTTTTTAAAAATAATTTTATTTATTGCCTTTTATTATAAAAATAATCGTGGGCGAGTCCAGCGACGAATTGTCAGCGACGACGTCTAGCTCTGTTGCCTCACAACGCGTATCGGAAATCTAGTCTGTATACATGAAACCTATGGGAATACCAAGCAAAAAAAAGAAGGAAGACAACGAATAATATGTGAATTTCCTTTGTCTTCTTTTTAATAAAATAATGTTATTTATTGCCTTTTATTTTAAAAACAATCGTTTGCGAGTCCGGCGACGAATTGTCCGTCGACGAAATGTCCGGCGACGTTATTTGCTCGACGAACTGTCCGGCGACGAAGCGTCCGTTCGACGAACCGTCCGGGGATACAAAAATAAATGTTATCTAACCTTACACTAAATTTAATTCTAATTTGTTTTAAATTTTTATACCTTTCTTCTCCCGCGTTGGCGATATTTGCCCCGCTTCAACCCTAACTTTCAGTTGCAGTTTTTAAAAGGAACCTATCGAGGGTTGTTTGCTTTTGTCTTCCCTTCAAAATATTCCGAAAATGATGTCCTCAAAATAGGATAACGCATAACCACTTGCTAACGGGAAGTAGTATACTGCTCTCGTATTGGCGAGCAAGCGCCGCCACGCGTACACCATTCTGCACTGACTAATTGGGAAAAAAACACTAAAAAAATGCAACGCTCCACCCAGTGCTCATAGAGATATTTACACGAGAGAGTTGCGGGGAGAAAGACAGCAGACTCTTGAACATGCAAACTCCACACAGGTGGACTGACCTGGATTTGAACCCAGGACCCCAGAGCTGTGAGGCTGACACGCTAACCGTACACTAAATTCACACAAATTCAAAGTAAAAAATGTATATATATTTCAAAGAGATGCATTCCACATTATGAGAAAAAAACTAGGATGTATTAAACAAATCATTTTTGTTCAATTAGCATTCATCTATTTTTCCTGGGAGGGAGGGGGCCTGGGGGAGTGATAATATAGTTAATGATGAGTCATTAACTTTGGTGACCAAATAGAGAGCTTTGCATGGACACAGTTGCAGAAAAGCATATCATACAAAATCGTAATCACAATAACCTTGTCCACTACTAGTTTAAAGCTTATCCCTAAGTGCTTTTCTTTCTTTGATTAAATGTTCAGGAGAGGACAATAAACACTTCCACCAATGGTATAAGCTAAATGCTTATTCAAGATCCAGCCAATATTACGTTATCTGTCCATTTAGTTTGTTAATTCAGGATTAACCCACATCCTTATGAGTCAAGCTGAACTCTTGACTGGGAATACCTATTGGATTTTTCTCTATTTTGCTTGTCACCAATTGAGGGTTCTGACAAACAATCAACACACTGGGGACTACAGTTAGTGAATCTGGTGTTTTGTATGCTCTCAGAGCCAGTTCTGAGCCAGTATTTAGATCTACTCCAGCTGCATTGAGATGAACTGAGCCGTACTAAAGTGTGGGGACTGTGTTTTGAAGGTGCATTGAAGAGCACTGAGGTTGAATTGAGATGTTTTTAGTCATATTTAAATGGTATTGAAGCTGCATTGAGATGTATCAGAGCACAGCTAATTGAAGCTGAGCCTCAGAGAATGTAATGCTTTGTAACGGGACAGGATTGTCCATGCTGTTGCGGCACAGCATTGTGAGCGAGAGGGATTCTCCATTCTTTTGTGGTGTAAGGTGATTGGCCACAGTAGAAAGAAAGAAAAGGAGAAAAGCCACCAACAGAAGGAGCACTTGAGCTGCCAGAGGTGATGTAAGTCTGCCTTGCTGTGTGTTGGTTGTCTCAGCAGCAATAGGAGCCTAAAATTGAATTTGTCGAGTGTGTGGCCCAGCAGGCCTTCTCATGTGATGTGTGGCCTGGTCCCACTTCTGTGTTTGGTACGCAGAGCAGTCTGACCCCAGCATTTGAAGTGCCGGGCAGCCCTACGCCTTTATTGTTTGACGTAAAGCCTCTAAGACTGAGAGCATGGGCCCTTAAAGTCTGCAGCTTCGCATCAAAGCTAGCATGGATTGGTCATTTGGTTATCACTCTGGTAGGTCAAACATCTCTTGTTTTCTTCACAGAAATAAAAATTAAAATGTCCTGTATATATATATATACAGACAGTACATTTTAATGACACTTTTTTGACACTGTGTGGGCTCCTTACAACAGGAACAAAATATAGCTCTTAATAAAGTTAAAAATACATGAAAAAAAATAACAAACTTGTGAATTTCTGTTTAACATTGTTTCATTCACTGTTTATATCAATAATTAGATGAGGTAACAGATAAAACGAGAGATTGCTCACTTTCCTCCCATGTAACTGTTGAAAGATATATACATTTACAATGTTGGATTACAAAGTTTTGCCAATTGCGGAATCTCTTGCTCCAGAATATGTACAGCCGTTATGCTCAGATGTTATAAAAAAAGCGTGGCCGGATGATTCGCCTAATGACGTTTTGCCGACGGACGTTTGACAGACGGACAGGTCGCCGAATGGACGTTCCATCGAACGGCCAGACGGAGGTTTCGCGCGCTCGCCCCGCCCCCGGATCGTGTGTTCAAGTTTTTCAACCTCGGCCTGTGGGCCATATACGGCCCGTTAGGATTATAATTATATATATATATATATATATATATATATATATATATATATATAGATATATATATATATATATATATATATATGTGTGTATATATATATGTATATATATGTATATATATACGTATATATATGTATATATATATACGTATATATATGTATATATATATACGTATATATATATATGTATATATATATATATGTATATATATATATGTATATATATATATGTATATATATATATGTATATATATATATGTATATATATATGTATATATGTATATGTATATATATATATATATATATATATATATATGTATATATATATATATATATATATATATATGTGTATATATATATATATATATATATGTATATATATATATATATATATATATATACATATACAGTTGTGGTCAAAAGTTTACATACACTTGTGAAGAACATAATGTCATGGCTCTCTTGAGTTTCCAGTTATTTCTACAACTCTGATTTTTCTCTGATAGTGATACTTCTTTGTCACAAAAAACTATTATATATATATATATATATACTGAAAGAAAATTGCACTTATTTATCTATTACTATGTATTGATTATCTATTTATCATTACTATATATTGATTATCTATGTGTTTGTTTGTTTGTTCTTGAGTCCATAGACTCAGCAAGTGCTGCGCTCTCAACATCTTGGCCCTGAACGTCTCCAAAACCATTGAACTCTTCCTGGACTTCAGACGGAACAAGAATGCTCCGCTCTGCTGATATCACTTGGACTACTTATTTACTTATTTCTTATTTATTTACTATTTATTTGTCTGTTTGTTGTTGTTATTTGTAAAATACGTGGTGAAAGCTTTAAATCTCATTTTACTTGTAAAATGACAATAAAAGCATACAATTCATTTCAATTGATTGTTGATGGAGATAATACATTTGTACGCCAAAAAAATAGTGTTAGACCTCAATTTGTAGCATATTCTTGGTAAAATACAGCTAGTAATTGTATTATATTGAAGCTCTGGGCTTTCTGAAAAGTTGTCAGATATTCACAAAACCATTTTTTAATTACATTTTGGATGCACAGATGTTTGTGGCAAAATACCCCTCTGAGGTGAAATAGAGATGTCATACTAAAAGAAAAAACGAATCTAGATCACAGCTGTTACATTTGGTTTTATTTCATCATCTTTATCTCTCAGTTCACCCTCTGACTTTGTTTCTATGTATTTGTCTAAAAAGGCAAGGTGTCATTCTGTCACTTGAATTCTCTTCATGATTATCATGTAAATCTTTTTAATTAGAATGTAAATTTATAACATAATGATCATTGTTCATTAGAATGTAAATTGTTATTGTTTTCTTATAAATATATATAGCATGTCTGAGAATAAAGACTCTTGACTCAATGTAATTTAGTTGGTTCTTCGCGGCCCGGTGGTGCGAGTGGTTAGCGCGTTGCCCTCACAGATTTGGGGTCCTGGGTTCAAATCCAGGTCACGTCCACCTGTGTGGAGTTTTCATGTTGCATGGGTTTCCTCCGGGTACTCTGGTTTCCTCCCACATTCCAAAGACATGCATGGTAGGCTGATTGGACACTCTAAATTCCCTCTACGTATGGGCCCTGTGATCGGCTGGGCACTGATTCAGGCTGTTCCCTGCCTCTGGCCTGGAGTCAGCTGGGATAGGCTCCAGCACCCCCCGCGACCCTAATGAAGATGAAGCAGTTCAGAAAATGAGATAAGATGAGTTTCTTCTCAGCGGCCCAGTGACCGAGTGGTTAGCGCGACGGCCTAAATTCTGAGATTGAGGGTTCGAGCTCACGCTCACAATTTCTGATGCCCAAAGTCAGCTAGGATGGGCTCCAGCACCCCCCGCGGCCCTTGTGAGGATAAGTGGTACAGATATCAATTAATGGAATGTTCGTTTCAACTTTTTGAACTCTCACTTTACTTAAATCAATAACCATTCATTGTCTTGATAAGTGTCCGGTCCACTATGAACATTCACAAGGTCGAACACAAATAAAGCACACCGAGACAGATGAGTGAGATTTTGAAGCTTCTGTAGAAGTAGAGTCATCGGACCCTCCTTCTGCAGAAGCTTCAAAATCTCACTCATCTGTCTCGGTGTGCTTTATTTGTGTTCGACCTTGTGAATGTTCATAGTGGACCGGAGATTTTGGTGCCGACAATACCCGGGATTCAAGATCTGTGTCATCGGGACGACGGGGAATCGAGAGGCCAAGCACAACTGACGTCAGCCATCCCCCATTGAGGGAAGGGGCCATTAGGGATTGGTACCCCGTCGCCCCGAGGTCCAGTGACGAATCTCATCGAACCAGGAATAAGCACCTGAGACGGTAAGGCGCTGGTTAAAATTAATTCGAAACGTCTCTGTGTGGTCGGAGGAAACGTCTCTGTGTGGTCGGAGAAAACGTCTCTGTGTGGTCGGGGAAAACGTCTCTGTGTGGTCGGAGAAATACGTCTGTGTGTCGAAACGTCTCTGTGTGGTCGGAGAAAACGTCTCTGTGTGGTCGGAGAAATACGTAGAGGTATACAGATTTCAAAGATTGTGTTTAAATAGAGTAAAAGTATAGAAATACCGTGCCAAAAGAGTGAGTAAAACAGAGCTCAATATAAGAAAAATAGAATAATAACTGATAGCATGCGTAATCCTCATAGGGGGAAATAGATAAAACCAGGTGCGTTGCGACGCACATATAAAACAATGATTTCCGCGCAAAATAGGAAAACAAATAACTAAAGAGGCTACTTGGGCAGATAAATAAGATAATAAAATAAGTATTAAAGAGATAATAAATTAAGTGACGAGAAAGAAAAGAACGTGAAGCAAAAGTGTTTTAAAATGGGGTCGGGAAGCAGTAAAGAGCTCCCGACCGATGTGAAGTTTATGCTTAGACACTTTCCTGATCACTGCGCTCATGTAGAAGATTGGGCGAAGAAACATGGATGGAAAGGAAAGATGGAAGTTGAACCGTTGGAAGGGATACAGAGAAGATTAGAAGTGGAAAAGGCCGTAAAACAAGGAAAGAAGCAAGAAAAAGTATGTAAGCAATTGGAAGATGTCGAAGTGTGGCTTGGTCAAGCGAGGAAGAGAGAAGAGGAGAGAGTGAAAAAGAAGATAAGGAAGGCAGAACAAAGAGCAAGCATGACCGCTTTGATGAATATTCGGCCAAACGAGGAGACAGGAGCGCGTAGCTCAGCTTACAACCAATTACCACAAGGTGGAGCCATAGGAGGAGTGCCAGAGCCTGCAGATGCTGCTGCAGGACCAGCTGGGGCCGACAAAGTCCCACTGTGTGATTCGGCCGACACCCCAGTGACATCCTACGAGGGAAGTATGGACATGGATCCAATCGTCTCCCCACAGATGCAGACGAGACGACAAAAGGAAAGAAGAGAAGGACAACTTTATCCTTCCCTGGTGGCATCCCCAGGACCTCGCCCTGACCCACCAACGTGGGCACCACCAAGACAGGTGTATCCCATGGTTGAAGTGGCAAACCCACATTTCCAAGTAAGCGGAGATCGCGATCAAACCATTCTCGTCCACCGCCCATGGACCGAGTCCGAATGCACCGAAGCATGCAAGGGACTGGGAGACCCAATAAAGAACCCAACTGATTGGTCCAATAATTTTGAACAGCTGAGACAAAGTTTCCACCTGAATGGAGCCGAGACAAGAAGAGCATTCACCACGAGCCTGGGACACAACTGGGCCAGAGTGAGAGGAAATTTTGACGAAAGGGACAACCAAGGAAGAGTCCACCCCCATGACTCACAAGACCTAGCGCAGCTGGTGGAAAGAGTCCTGACCCGAGTGCGAGACACGTGGCGCCCCACACCAAGCTATGACAAGATCAGGGCCACAAAACAGGAACCAGGTGAAGGAGTTCATAAATTCAGAGCAAGATTTGAAGAAGTGTTCAAAACCCACAGTGGGATCGTGGAAGACCAAAGCGACCAAGGGGTGTACCAAGCCCAACTGAGACAAGGGTTCCTTGAAGGGCTCCAGGCCCCAATCAAAGGGTTCGTGCAGAAGTACTGTGTCACATATCGAACCATGCCAATGAATCAACTAATGGAGTGGGTGATTCATGCTGAGGAGAGACACCGCCAAAAACAGACAAGTACAGGAGTCAATACTCTGACCCAAGCCATGGCCTCATTGGTGAACCAAGGGTCATCAGAAGTATTCTACCAACAAGGACGTGGAAGAGGCCGAGGAAGACCCGGCCCACCAAGAAGAGCAAACCCAGAACCCAAGTGTTACAATTGTGGACAGAGAGGACACTTTGCTCGAGACTGCAAAAATCCACCCAGGAGGAACCAGAGATCCCCACCGTTCAACCCTGAACATCAATATCAAGAATGACGCCAGAGGGAAGAGAAACAGAAGCCTAACACAGAGGAGGAAACTGAAGAAAGTGATGAGGAGGACGAAGAAACCCCTTGCTCGCCAGCAGAAGTGTTAGACTTAACCGAAATCATGTCCACACTCTGGGACAAAGACAGCAAACCATACTACACCTTACTGGTGGGACAAAGACAAACACCAATAACATTCTTATGTGACACTGGAGCAGATAAATCAGTCATCAAAGACCAAGTGCCAGGATTGATACCAGGAAGAGAATGGATCACTGTGATTGGAGCAGGAGGACACATGGAACTATTGAAGAAGTCGAGGAAGATAAAAATAACAGATGAAAATGGACGAAACCACGAAGCAAAGTTCGTCCTGAGTAAGAACTGTCCTGTGAACCTCTTGGGAAGAGACCTACTCCGTAAACTGGGAATCAGCCTTATCCCCACGGATGATGGCATGAAACCAGTACACAGGTGGGAGGAAATGGAGATCCAAGTAGTCGAAGGTCAAGAGGAGCCTCATACGTTCTACGCCCTAGATTTAGCAACACAAGGGCCCTCATCTGTAGTCCGACAGTTAAAAAACAAAGTCGAAAATGTAGATGGCCAAGCACAAACCCACTGGCCACTACACATCACCATGAAGTTTGGGAAAGCCAGAACAGAATTTGTTGAACAGTTCGAGCGACTAGGATCCCAACTAGTTCGATTGGAGTACCTGTACACCACGACAGAGGGAGATGCGGTCACCTCAGTGGACTTGCCACCTCAAGCGGAAAAACTCCTACAGTTTGGGATAACACCCCACGTGTCCATAAAAAGAAAACCCCACAGGCCATGGAAGGACCTAGGATGCATGGTGAGATTCTTGGAGACCAGAAGCGAGGAATCATGGTCACATCAGACTCCTACAGTCAGCGTATTGAGAAATACCCCATATGGAATAGTCACAAGACATAAGCTGAAGTGGAGGACTCGGGCAAGTCAGAACACGCATTTGACTGCATGACAAGACTACATACTGCTACAAACAGAAGACTTCCCTACAGTACCAAGTTCATTGTGGGCCAAATCAAAAGCAGACGTAGGAAAAATGACAACAGCAAAAGAAGTAAGGATTGAGGCCAAGACATCATTTCGACCGCGAGCCAAACAATACCCCCTAAAACCAGATGCGATAGATGGCATCAGACCAGTAATTAAAGAAATGCTCGAAGCAGGCATTCTAATTGAGAGCCCATCATCTGAATGCAATACCCCCATCTTTCCCGTGAAGAAAGCAGAGGCGGGAACATGGAGATTGGTCCAGGACCTAAGACAGGTCAATGCAGCAGTACAATCTAGAGCACCCTGCGTACCAGACCCACACACACTGTTGAACGAGTTAAAACCACACCAGAATTTTTTTACCGTGATTGATCTAAGCAATGCATTTTTCTCTATTCCATTACACAAAACAGCCCAAGGTTGGTTCGGTTTCACGTTCGAGGGAATCAAATACACATACACGAGACTGCCACAGGGGTTCTGTGACAGCCCCACAATATTCTCACAAGAGATTGCAGCATGTATAAATCAGCATGAACACAAAGACACCACACAGATCCTAGTATATGTGGACGACATACTTATAGCCAGTCCCACAGAAGAGGAAAACAAAGTAGAAGCGATCAGATTATTCAAACATCTGGAGCAAACTGGGAACAAGGCGTCACTGAAGAAACTGCAGTTCTGTCTAGAGTCAGTCATCTTCCTGGGTCATCGGATCTCACAGAAAGGAAGGGAACTAACGGATGGAAGACGAGAAGCCATCCAGCAATGTCCGAAACCACAGACAAAAAAACAAATGATGGCCTTCTTAGGCCTAACCAACTACTGCAGGAGTTGGATTCCAAACTATGCAGAACTAACTCAACCACTGCTTGACATGATCTACGCTACGGAGATGACAATGAGGGATCCAATAACCTGGACTGAAGAAGGAAACCGAACATTCCTGGAAGTGAAGCAACAAATTTTGGAATCAGGAGTCCTAACACTTCCAGACTATGAAAAACCATTCACCCAAACAGTGACTTGCAAAGGGACATTCATGACATCAGTATTACTACAACCACATGGAACAAAGATGAAACCAGTAGCGTTCTACTCAAAACGACTGGACCCAGTTGCAGCTGCTCTACCCCCGTGTGTACGAGCAGTGTGCGCAGCAGCATTAGCCGTACAGATGACCGCTGAACTTGTACTGTTCCATCCACTCACACTCCAAGTCCCCCATGAAGTGGATCTACTGATAACACAAACGAAAATGTCGTTCCTGTCACCAGCAAGACATCTGGCCATAACAGCTACATTGTTATCGCAACCCCATCTCACCATAAAGCGATGCAATACCTTAAATCCAGCAACATTAATACCAACTGAAGAAGATGGGGATCCACACCAATGTGATGAAAGAACCAATGAATGCTGCAAACCAAGACCCGATCTCAAAGACACTCCCATTCCAGACAGCACTTATGTATACGTAGATGGATCAGCATCCAAATCAGAACAAGGGAAAAATCAAGTAGGATTCGCAGTCGTTACAGACAACGACGTCCTATGTGCAGCAAAACTGCCATCCAATCTCTCAGCTCAAGCTGCAGAGATTACAGCATTAACAAAAGCATGCACATTGTTCAAAGGTCAAAAGGTCACCATCTACACAGACAGCCAATATGCCCACTCCACTCTACATGTATTTGCTGCGCAATGGAATAGAAGAGGGATGAAAACATCCACGGGAAAATCAGTAGAACACGCCGAACTGCTGAAACAATTACTTGACGCAGTACTACTTCCCAGCCACATAGCTGTATGCAAATGTAAAGCACATACTAAAGGCAACGACAGAATCAGTAGAGGAAATGCCAGAGCAGATGCAGCAGCTAAAGAAGCAGCACATACACTCACTGCACAGTATACACAACAACAAAAAACTGAGTCAATCCCAAAAACAGTTTTAATTGATATGCAAAACATTGCACCACAAAAAGAAAAAGATGTATGGATACATAAAGGCGCAGAACAGTCTGCAGACGGCCTGTACACAGTTAAAGGCCTACCGTGCTTACCAAAGAATTTATTCCAAATGGTAGCCAAATTGAGCCATGGAAAGTCTCATGTCTCAACAGGGGGGATGATGGACATGGTACAGAACGTGTTCCATGTGCCAAAAGGCCTAAATACCTACTTCAAATTTTTTTGTAGAAACTGTTTAACTTGTTGCAGACATAATGTGCAAGGTAACCTCAGGCCCAAACGAGGCCAATGCCCAAAAGGTACGTACCCATTTGAAATAATACACATGGATTTCATTGAATTATCCAGAAGCAACCAGTATAAATACTGTTTAGTCTTGATTGACTCATTCTCTAAATGGACTGAAATAGTCCCTGCAAAATCACCAGACGCATTGACGGTGGCTAAAGCTATCTGCAAACACATAATTCCAGAACATGGGATCCCCAGAATCATCTGGAGTGACAATGGAGCTCATTTTGTAAACAACATAGTACAACACATGGCAAAACACCTAGGAATAAGTCTAAAAAACCACTGCTCGTACCATCCGCAGAGTGCGGGACTGGTAGAGAGAACAAATGGTACAATAAAACTAAGACTTAAGAAAACCATGGAAGAAACAAAGAAGCCATGGCCAGAATGCCTATCACTGGTCAAAACATATATGAGGATAGTACCTACTAGCTCAGGATTAACACCCTTTGAGGTAGTTCATGGAAGACCATTCCAACTTCCCCTATGGGAAGGAGAACCATGGCAAGAGACTAAGGGTGAGGCAGATCCACTCACAGAGTGGATGGTAAAAATGTTTAGAGAAAAACTTGTCCAAAGCACATGCAAGCTGCCGTTATCCCCTGTGTCTCCCTTACAGGAGGTGGTGAAGCCAGGTGACCAGATCCTGATCCGGGTTATAAAAAGGAAGTCCTGGTCCTCGCCACGCTGGGAAGGCCCATTCGTGGTTCAACTCACCACCCCCACAGCAGTAAAGATCACTGAAAGGTCGACGTGGATTCACCAATCCCAGGTCAAGGTAGTTCGAGACATAGGTGGCTCTTCTGAGTAGACCGAAAGTCGGACGGTTCCCAAACCTTTGTCCGTGAAAAATTCATCTTACGTCTACTCACCTGCCACGACCATCCCACTCCTAACCTTAACCTCCTTAAGCACCCCCACACAGAAGCCAGAATGAAAACTGTTGCCACCCTCATCACCGTGACTGTATTGTCAGTGGCCGCCTGGGTGGGGCCGAAAGCCTCGCCCACAGAGATCCGAGCTACAAGACGGGATGGTTCCAAAGCCATACTACAGAGAAAGATGAAGTGGTATGAGAAGGAAAATCCAAAGAACTCTTATGAAGGAAATATGTGGTATAATTTCATGGTGTTTCAGAAGGAACTGGCTGGTGTGAATGAAAGTTGTTATGCGTGCAGTCGTATACCTATTTCCACAGGTGCCCCACCAGTGTATCCCAAACCAATTGATCCCTATGCTAAAGACACCGACACACCTCCATGGTATCCCGACATACTGAATTCACAGACCGAAGGCGGTCTACTTAGAAGTATAGTGCACCATGTTAATTCCACACCACCACCCATGACAGGTAGAAATTACACAAGATACCTACGCCATAATTGGACCAGTCTAGCTATGATAGACAACATCCCATACCCACGTAATTTTAAGGCCGTGTGTTTCGCTAGCTATGTACCATACTGGAACCACACTGACCCGGTAGGAGAAGTCCCCATGCAGTACTGTAGTCAGTTACTTACCCCGTGCACGCGAGACACCACTGACAAAACCCGGTTCAATACCACAGGAGCGCCCCTCGGTGCCACATGCAGGGACTATTACACTCTGCCTGATGTGTTGGGCACTCTTCCTCAAGATGATGGGTATTGGCTGTGTGGATATACAGTGTTTCTTAACTTGCCCTTAGCTTGGAGAGGTCGTTGTGCGATGGTGCAGATGGTCCAAGATGCATTCCTTGTCAGGGGTGTGAAAGTAAAAGTAAGAGAAAAAAGATCAGTGCAAGTCAAACCACACGATTCATCCTGGGGCTCTGATGTTCCTAGTGACCATAAATTGTGGTCCACCCCCCAGAAAGTCATACTTTCACTACTACCCCAACTTGGAGTGGGTAAAGTTATGCTCCGTGTAGAGACACTGAACTATCGTATGGGACTGTTCATTAATCAAACTGTCGAGGCCCTACAAGGTATATCAGATGAATTAAAAGCCCTTAGGGAAATGGAGTTGCAGGACCGGATGGTCCTGGATTTGATAACAGCCAAGGATGGAGGTGTGTGTGCCATGGTCGGAGAACACTGCTGCACCTTCATCCCAGATGAGACCGGCGACGAAGGTAACATTACTCGTGCCATAGCTGAAATGAAAGCCCTAGCCAAAACCATGTCCCAAGATCACTCAGCCGTAGGTACATCATTGTGGTCCTGGTTAACCACCGGACCATGGTTCTCTATTCTGATTAAATTTGTAACCCCCGTTCTCGCGGTTTTGCTACTATTCTGTATCTTTTCTATGTGTATAATCCCCTGTGTGAAAACGATGATTCAAAACACAATCCAGCACACGCTAGTAACTTACAGTGATATACAGTACCACCACATGGCAAACCTTGCTGGAGATTCTCCCACTCCTTTGAAGTGTGACGAATCCCAGGATGCCGTCTCCTCTGAGTAAATGTTTGTTTTGACTATTAAGATGGTGCCCTGACAAGTGATTTTGTTATTTTCCATACCCTGCGAAGAGTAACTGATGATGATGTTTGTATTTTAAAACCCGTAGTGGAGGGATACAAATTGATGTAATTAATAACAATTATTTTAGTTACTATAGGGGGGAAATGTGAAATAATCCTGAAAAGTAATCAAATAATGTTTCACATCTATGACATCACCTTCAATCCGTGTCATGCCGATGTCATAGATACCTTCCATCCACCTCATAACCATCGGTTTCAAAACCATGCATCTTTGTAATAGGGTATGTCCGTTGTTTATATGTTTATATGTAGCCTTTAACATCATCAGTATCACCACCATCATCGGTGTCACTGTCGCGCTGCATCTTTGTAACAGGGAATTTGTATGTCCCTTGTCATAGAGAATTTGTATGTCATGAAATCTTGCCCTAAGTAAAATATTTTCTGTAGAAGTAGAGCCGTCGGACCCACCACCTCCGTACTCTCCTTCTGCAGAAGCTTCAAAATCTCACTCATCTGTCTCGGTGTGCTTTATTTGTGTTCGACCTTGTGAATGTTCATAGTGGACCGGACAATAAGTGTTAGGTTTATCCAATGTTAGGTTTATCCTTAGGTATTTCCAAATTCAGCTTTCAATAAAAAAGGCATCTGTAGTCACATCACCATTTAATTCTTGCAAGAAGAGAATACATCCACCCGCTCGTCCGGTCAAGATTATTCTGTCGAGCGGCATTATGTCCTGCCCATTTAAGGCCTCAAATCAAAACAATTACAAGGTTATCGATTCAATCCAATTGCGTAAGCAAGAAACAAAACAATTCCATAATCAAGCAAACCTAGCGTCAAAACTAGCGTCACAAATTAAAACAATATGTGAGTAATCGATCCAATTGCGTAAGCAAGAAACAAAACAATTCCATATCAAGCGTCACAATTTAAAACAATATGCGAGTTGATTGATAGCCATCCGCTGAATCAACAACAATTTAAGCGTCCTTCACAGATCTTCTTTGCGAACTTGTATCTGGGGAAAGGGTTGAGGCGTATCTTCCAGTAATCAGTCCTCGGAGCAAGGACTCAGTGTATTTTTAAGTCATTGCGAACTTGTATCTCTAGCTGGAGCCAGCTGTCCTGGAGAGTGACCTTGTAGTAAGCGTTTGTCTTCGTTGAAAGCACATATTAATTCTAACTCTAACATAAAAGCAATCAACACATATATATATATATATATATATATATATATATATATATATATATATATATATATATATATATATAGTTTAATATAGTTACACATTTAGGATGAGCATTACTATTCCTAATAAGCAAATATATTGATTAATATAGTAAGCATGTATATTATAAGGCTTTATATTCATTGCAAACACATTTATAATAATGATTACTCCAACATTCCCCCCTATATTATAAATTTGCACATGATCTCCTTAATAAAACTTCAAACACATTTATAATAATGATTACTCCAACAATAAGGAAGTTTTGATTTCTATTTTTTTAAACAGACATTGCAAAAAACAGGAAAGATATTGTTGCCATTTGTTCATATATTTTCTCCGTGACTTTCGAGCTTATGTACAGCATTATTTACCATGATTTTTTTTAAATATAAAATGTATATTTTTTATTTTAATTATAAATCTTTGATATCAGGATGCCATCCTGTACCTCAGTGTGGATTGGTGCTCCCCTCCTTTAGGGGATTGTGATGGCTGGTGTGGCCCAGTGTTGGAGCCACATGCACTTCTAACACGTTTCATGGGGGTGAAGGGAACTTGCCAGTTGGCCTTGGGCTGGGGGGATGATACACATCAACCACCCCCAGCCCCAGTGTTGCCTGTTGGGCATGAGACTGCTTTGGGACTGAGCACCTCTCTGTTGGCTGAGAGAGGCATGACACTGGGCCTGCCCATCAATTGAAAATAAATAAAGAACTGGAAAAATAACCTTGGTGACATCACCTATAGGTGTTTTCTCGCACAGCCCCAAGACATGCATTGAACATCAGGGGTCTCCAAACTATTTCAGAAAGGGTCGCAGTGGGTGCGAGTTTTCGTTCCAACCTATAAGAGGAAGCCTTTCAACCAATCTGGTATCTTAGAAGTGCAATCAGTGGCTTGCAGTCAGGTGCTTCTTGTTTCATCAGAAACCTCACTGGTGTAACTGTCTGTGTTGAACCGGACGGAACAAAAACCTGCACCCACAGCGGCTCTCGAGGACCGGTATGCAGACCCCTGCAGTCTAAATTGTCCCTAGATATGAGTATGAGCAAGAACGGTTCCCCAGCTTCTTGTGCGCTGCAATTGGCTTGCCACCAACTCAGTGTCCCCGACTTGCTTCCCATAGTGAGCTGGGTTAGGCTCCAGCACCCTTGTGAGGAAACGTGTTTTAGAAAATGAATGAATTAATATTATTGTATAATTATTACTGCTGTCATTTAAATGTGTTAATAATGTTGTTAACCTTGTTAGGCTGGCCCTAACAAGGTTATACTGACCCGATTGCAGGTCTGAATAATTTAAAGTAACACATTTTTTTTCTATCACATCATAACTAATTGACTTAATAAGAAACATTAATTAAATGTTTTTAACTGTAGAAATGTATTTTTTCTTCTTCACAAAATACAAAATTATGACATTTGAGGTGTTGGGGTCAGTTAAAATGTATGACTGAAAACACAATAGTGAGTGCCAAACCTGAGACAACAGCCCACGGGTAGTCCCACCCTTATCCCCTTAGAGCTTTTTCAATACTTGTCCAGGTTTGTCAGGCAAGGTCAGTTTGCAGTGGGTTATTGACAGTGTAAGCATTTCAGATTACGTAGCAGAACAATGAGTCAAACCTTTACTGCAAGCCAAACTCTTGATCACAACTTTGCTGAGACAACGCAGAGATTATCATCAGAAGAGAAGGTCCCTGGTTTGGAAGCAACATTTGCCCTTTAATATGAATCCAGAACTGGCAATATCTGTTGTAGCCAAGTTCCTCCTGACATGCATGGCTGGTTTTCTTCCACAAATGTCCCGTAGGTGTTTTTTTTCTCTTCTCTATAGATCTAGCATTGAGGCCACTAATAAAGCTCTAGGATGCATTGACAGGCAGGAATATTTTTTGGGCAACAATGTCCTTTTAGACATTACAAATTATCACAAGATTCATCAAGTTTGACAATAGAGACAAATATTTTTTTTTTTTTTTTTTCCCAAGCTGGCGCCGTCACGCGGCAGGCAGTGGCAGTAGCTCTGTCCACTCTTATTTGTTTTTCAGGTTTTACAGCCTTTCTATCTTTTTTAATTACATTTTAAAATTTTCTTAATACACCCCTTTTTACTTTACTTTGTACTTTATACGTTTTACTTTAATGTTTTTACAACTTTCTTTGTTCTGTTAGCCTGGCTTCTTTCTGCTACTTCTTTTTTGAAACCGTTCAGCCATGCCTACGCTGTCATACACATGGGACTAGCTGTTACAATACGCAGCAGAAGGAGCAACACCTCAATGCCGCTGGAAATTCAGAGCTGGACAAAAGTGCCAGGAGAAGAAGCGACACTTCAGACCAACCATTCCATCATGGGATAAATGGAAGAGCTGTCGGCGCTTACCAGGCCAGAAACGGAGTCGAGGGGTTCTACTTCGCTACTGTTGATTCTTTAGCTCCAGACTACTGAGGAACAATGTTCCCTCTAATTTTTCGTTTGTCTGGGCAGAAAGACAACCTCCCTGAGAACACTGAGTACCAGTGTGAGCAACATCATCACTGCTCGCTATGGGCACACACCAGTAGAACACCTGCCATGAGCAGGTGCATGTCGGGGTACCTTGCTTGCTATATTTTTTATGGTGGAAAGGCGGACGGGTGAAAGGGGAATGCACGTGCGCATATCATGCTTGACAATATTAGCAATTGACAATGCTGTTTTCCTCTGCTACCGGCAACAGAAACGTTCCGGATTACAGCCGAAATAGGTAAAATGAGATCGTAAAAATGTATTTAAAAAAAGAAAAAAAATCCTGTACAAAGGTTGTTATACAGCGTACACAATTTGAAATGATCAAAAAATGTATACCTTGACAGGTATGTGTCTACTAGCCATAAATGATCTAGTCCTAATAAAATGTAATGATTCATATCTGTGGATAAAATATCTAAATAAATGACACTAGAATCTACACAAATCTGACTTCAAGTTGACCTCATTTTTCACATCTGTCCTCACTTCTCATTTTGCTTCAAATGACTTTTGTACTGAATGTGTCACTCGAGATAGTCAAGCGTCCATTTATGTGCAATATTTTTCCATCGGAAAACTCACTTGCAACCAGTGTTCCCTCTAAGCTGCGCGCGTGCGCAATTGCGCACTACTCTCGTCTTCTCTGCGCAGCAGCAATCATATGGCGCGCAGTAAAAAAAAAAATCAGATTTTTTATTTATTTATTTATTTATTTATTTATTTATTTATTTTTAATTATTATTATTTTTTTTACCCCTTTCCCCATGATGGCGCCGTTTAAGTGGCAGCCAGTGGCAGTAGCTCTGTCCACTTATGTTTTTCGTGTTTTACAGCATGTTTTACATGAAAAATTAGAGGGAACATTGACATGCACCTGCTTGTGGCAGGTGTGATACTGGTGTGCCCATAGCGAGCAATGATGATGTCGTGACCGGATGATTCGCCTAAAGACGTTTCGCCGAAGGACGTTTGACAGACGGACAGGTCGCCGAATGGACATTCCGCCGAACGTTCATTCGGCGACCTGCCCGTCTGTCAAACGTCCGTCGGCGAAACGTCTTTAGGCGAATCATCCGAGTACCGATGATGTCGCTCACACTGGTACTCGGTGCGCTCAGGGAGGTTGACTTTCTGCTCAGACCAACAAAAAATTAGAGGGAACATTGCTTGCAACTTTAGCTTCGCTGTTTGTTTTGCAGAGAACTTTCTTTTGATTTTGATTTGATTTATTTCATAAGGGACAGCACATATTCGTGAACATACATATGTAAATATGTAAGATTGCCGCCAAGGGCTAATTTCCATCTATAGTCCATTGTGTAAATTGAAGACAAACGATGATATAAAACCCACACACTAAATGAAACCCACACAGACGCACAATTGGCAAAGTTTTTGACTGTTCTCACCCAATTTCACCGCTTGTTCTTCTATTTGCTCCGACAGCCATTCCATCTTAGAAGAACCGCATTTATTTTTTTACTTTGACTCGTTTGGCCACGATAAAGGCTTGGCAGCAGCTCCACCGAGTTGTTGGCTATATGCTAACCTGTGAAATGAATTCATGCCATGGAAGTAAACACACGCGACGTGACCCGAACCGCATCATATCATTGGCTGGACACGGTGTTTGTTAGTTTTATCCGAAATGACCTTTTGTTGTCATTTGTCAGTCAGTGACAGGCTGCCACTCTCTGAGTTGCGATGCAAAATAGCACAGGAAAAAAATGTAGTCTTTTTTTTTACAATTCAGGTTGCGTACAATAAAAGCATTCAATTCAATTTAATTCAATTTGATTTTGAGCGCTGCATATGTTTGCCGTGCGCAGAGAACACGAGAGTAGTGCGAAATTGCGCACACGCGCAGCTTAGAGGGAACATTGCTGAGGAACTGTGCTGATAGCTTGGAAGAGTGACTCTGCATATTCTCTACCTCGGTCACAGTCTGCAGAAGTTCCCGATCTTGTTGAAGACTTCCGTGTGTGGTTCCAGCTTTATCCAACTCTACAATGTTTTCTTGAGTCTGTATCCGTTTTTGCTACCGCAACCAAGATGGCGCCGCTCAAGTGGCAGCCGGTAGCGTTAGCTCCGTCCGCGCTTGCTCGGTTTGTGTTTTTGCTGCTTTTCTGTCTTAATGATTTGATTTGGCGATTCTTAATGATCCCATATACTTTGCTTTGTACTTAGTTGTTGGAGTAATCATTATTATAAATGTGTTTGAAGTTTTATAAAGGAGATCATGTGCAAATTTATAATATAGGGGGGAATGTTGGAGTAATCATTATTATAAATGTGTTTGCAATGCTTATTTAGGAATATAAAGCCTTATAATATACATGCTTACTATATTAATCAATATATTTGCTTATTAGGAATAGTAATGCTCATCCTAAATGTGTAACTATATTAAACTATATATATATATATATATATATATATATATATATATATATATATATATATATATATATGTATATATATATATGTGTTGATCGCTTTTATGTTAGAGTTAGAATTAATATGTGCTTTCAACGAAGACAAACGCTTACTCCAAGGTCGCTCTCCAGGACAGCTGGCTCCAGCTAGAGACTTAACAATTCACTGAGTCCTTGCTCCGAGGACTGATTACTGGAAGATACGCCTCAACCCTTTCCCCAGATACAAGTTCGCAATGAAGATCTGTGATGGACGCTTAAATTGTTGTTGATTCAGCGGATGGCTATCAATCAACCTCCGGGATTACTCGCATATTGTTTTAAATTGTGACGCTAGGTTTGACGCTAGGTTTGCTTGATATGGAATTGTTTTGTTTCTTGCTTACGCAATTGGATCGAATCGATAACCTTGTAATTGTTTTGATTTGAGGCCTTAAATGGGCAGGACAAAATGCCGCTCGGGAGAATAATCTTGACCGGACGAGCGGGTGGATGTATTCTCTTCTTGCAAGAATTAAATGGTGATGTGACTACAGATGCCTTTTTTATTGAAAGCTGAATTTGGAAATACCTAAGGATATACCTAACATTAGTCCCATATCTAAATAAAACTTGATTGCGCGAAATCGCAGGTGGCATACCAATTCCACAAAGGGTCAAGGGGATGCAGGTTTTCATTTCATCTGAAACAGCACAGACAGTTTGACCAATGAGGTTTCTGCTGAAACAAGCAGCGCCTGGCTGCAATCAACTAATTACAGTTGAAAGAGAACAATTTGGGCGGCCCGGTGTTGGGAGTGGTTAGCGCGTCGGCCTCAAAGCTCTGGGGACCTGGGTTCAATTCCAGGTCACGTCCATCTGTGTGGAGTTTGCATGTTCTCCGGTTTCCTCCCACATTCCAAGAATGTGCATGGTAGGCTGATTGAACACTCTAAATTGCTCCTAGGTATGGGTGTGTGTGCATGGTTGTCCGTCTGCTGTGCCCCGCGATCGGCTGGCCACCGATTCAGGGTGTTCCGCGCCTCTGGCCCGGAGACAGCTGGGATTGGCACCAGCACCCCCCGCGATCCTAATGAGGATAAAGCGGTTCAGAAAATGAGATGAGATGAGAGAACAATTTGATGCAGAGGTGTCATCTTCATTGCATACCTGTCAACCTCTGCCGATAACTGCCCTTATAAATGATTATTGATTCCCCTTACAAAACCCCCAAAAACCTTACAAACACCGTACGAGTCGTACGGTGTTTGTAAGGTTTTTTGGGGGTTTGTAAGCGGAATCAATAATCATTTATAAGGGCAGTTATCGGCAGAGGTTGACAGGTATGTCATTGGTTGGTAGGAAAACCTGCACCCACTTGGCCCTTTGTGGAATCGGTTTGACACCCGTGTGCTGAATGGTGTGTAAGGGATCATGGGTCTTCCACTCTAGAATTTGAGGAACACAGTCCACGCGAGTATCTGGATAACAGCTTGCTCGTTCTTTGAAAGAAAAATTCCCATTCGCAGCCAGGCTAAAAAAAACGAAGAAAAAAAATTATACAAAAAAACAACAACCCCAGAAAATAAATTATTTGAAAAACTGAGTTTTTATTAGGGTTTCGTCAGAATAAACCATCACCCATATCTTTTGTTTGATTATTATTTTATTGTATTTTTTTAACAATACCAAGCACATCACAAAATTGAGAATTTCTTTATAAATTACTGGCTTTTTCAGATGTATTCTTCCAATCGGACACATTTAAAGCAGTATTTGTGAAATGATTATTCACCCATTTAGGGCAACCTGTGTATTTGTTATTAAAGAATTGTCTGCAATTTTCTTAATCCTGTGCACATCACCAAATTTTCAATGGCAGCTGTTGCATATGACATAGGAAAATCTATCTCTGCCTCTCACTTAAAATACACCTGGGTTCTGCTTTAATGAGAAACACAGGTGTGATTTAGCATAAAACAGAATGTAAATTGATTGTTTTCCAGTGCATGTGTTTTGGAAACTGGTTGAGTGCTCTGTGCTGAATGGTATTAAACTCTCAGAATCATTGCCATCATGAATACATTCACTGTAAAATTGTGAATATCATCTGTCCTTGGTATTTTAATTTTTTAATCATCAAGTTAGAATAATGAGAGGCAGGGTGTGGCCCGGTGGGGCGAGTGGTTAATGCGTCGGCCTCACAGCTCTGGGGTCCTGGGTTCAGATCCAGGTCACGTCGACCTGTGTGGAGTTTGCATGTTCTCCCTGGGCCTGCGTGGGTTTCCTCCGGATACTCCGGTTTCCTCCCACATTCCAAAAACATGCATGGTAGGCTGGTTGGACACTCTAAATTGCCCCTAGGTATGGGTGTGTGTCCATGGTTGTCCGTCTCCTTGTGCCCTGCGATCGGCTGGCCACCAATTCAGGGTGTCCCCCACCTCTGGCCTGAAGTCAGCTGGGATAGGCTCCTGCACCCCTGTGCCCCCAATGGGGATAAAGTGGTTCAGAAAATGAGATGAGAGATGAAATGAGAGGCAGGGTCACACATGGACATGAGTAAATAGGTTGGATGGCGGTTTCCAAATGCTCATTCCACCGTGATCGGTGGCCATGCACATGATCTGGCTGTTAGATAGGTTTGCAAAGTACTTATTTTTAACAAACACTACTTGAGTTTCAAGCCGCCTTGTGGTGTAGTGGTTCACTCGCCTGACTTTGGAGCGGGCAGGCGCAGTCTCAATTCCCACTGGTGCCGGTATGTTTGGGTGTGCAGATGGTCGTTTTTCTTTCTGTTTGCCCTACGGCTGACTGGCGACCAGTCTAGGATGTAGTCTGCCTTTCGCCCGAAGACAACTGGGTTAGGCTCCAGCAACACCCGCAACCTTTTCGAGGATGGGCGGTATGGAAGATGAATGAATGAATACTCGAGTCTCCAACATGAGGTAGAAGTAATAACTATTTCATTTCGACATATCTCTAGGGCATGGATGTGCTCTTAAAGGGGATGAAAAAAATGTGTTCTGAATGGGTATGGATGGCATTCTCGTGGTGTAGAGGTTCACTTGCCTGACTTCTGTGCAGGTAGGCACGAGCTCGATTCCCGCTGGTGGCGGTATGATTGTGAGTGTGAATGGTCATTTGTCTCTCTGTGTGCCCAACGACTGACTGGCAACCAGTCTAGGGTGCAGTATGCCTTTTGCCCAAAGTAAGCTGGGCTAGGCTCCAGCAGCCCCATAACCCTTTCGAGGATGCGCAGTATGGAAGATGAACGAATAAATGGGTATGAGTGTAGTTGTGATATTCACGACTTCTTTCAATGGGCAAGGTGACACACATCCACCAAAATAACAATAACTAGTTGCAGCTGAACCTTTGTCTAGAGTTTCAGAGCATACGAGAAAAAAAAGGTCCCATTGTCTCACTTGCCTTCTGTTTAGTGTAATCTGATCCTAAGAGGCATTCTAAATGAAATGTCCTTTTTCACAACTGAGTTATAAAGTGAGAACACTGTGCACTTGGTTGTAAACAGGTGCTTCAACAGATGACATCACTTCACTGCAGGCGTGGCCAATATTGTGACAAGTTTGTTTCATTTCCTGGAACCTGGACAGGAACTGAGATTCCTGCAGAAATCAAACCTAATGAAATAAGAATAAAGAAATATACTGCTGTTACAGTGATGCACCTACCGTATTTTAAAATTAGCAGGACTGCTACTATTTACTGAGACCTGTGACTCATTTAACGGCAGATTGATAATGAATACATTATAAGTGATGATTTATTAAGTTAAATTAGATATGACTAAGATGTTATTTGAAAATAAAAAAGGAAATCAAATTTAAATCTATTAGTATACCTGTTGAAGTGGCAGAGGAGGTCAATGGCTGGTTGTTCATATGTTCTTGAATATGTGGAGGAGTGTAGGTCTCATAATTTCTCCCATTCACCCTAGTGCTGGCGGGCAGCATGCATGAGTAAGACGTCTGACAAGGTGACTGAAAGTGCAAATGCATACAGCTCATTACCTATAATACTTATAAAGCGTGATTTATGGATAGATGGATGTGTGGCTGTGTATGTTAAGATTCTCTCGCTACGTTTGTCCAAACAGTGCAACATAGAGTTGAAATTTTATGGTGGGCAGAAATGGCGGTCGGATCCTAATAAACAAGTGATTGAATTTCTTCACCTTCTGTAAGTGTGGAAACTCAACTTTTATTTGTTACAGCTGAAAACCGAGTTGATTTTACATGACATCACTTTTTTCTGTCGTTACGGGAGTTATAAAACATCCACCCATCCATAAATCATGCTTTATCTATTCTCTAGTGCTAATAAAGCGTGATGTATGGATGGATGTGTGTGTGTGTGCACCTGGAAACTTGCTGACGGAAATTCTCCCCAAAATGACATTTGTAAATGACGTGGAAAAGCGTCTTGGGTCATCGCGTCCAGCACTATCGTGTCTCGCCGAGTCTTTCCGTCGCGACAGGGAAAAAAAAGTGTTTCGGGGAGCAGGAATAAATAAAGCGTGATTTATGGATGGGTGGATGTTTTATGTTAACATTCTCACGCTACTTTTGTCCAAACCCTGCATCGTAGAGAGTTGACATTATGGTGGCCAGAAACCGCTATTGGATCCTAATAGATGAGTGATTTAATTTCTTTACCTTCTCTAAGTTTGTAAACTCAAGCTTTGAGCATTTGCAAGTATTATCGATGAGTATGCCTGACCTTAAATATGTTAGCTTGCTGCTCTCTTGTGGTGGTTTTAAGCATTACACTCTGTGACGATTCCAAAAATCCATAATTTCTTCAGTGCACACTGGAGTGCTTCCACTTAGTCATTTCCGCTTGAAGTTAGTTGCATGAACTGCGCAACAGCACCGCTATTGTGAGTATTTATTTTCGCCATATTTTCACTTTGGTTTACGATGTTTTACCAAAAATAACACCCAAACATTGCTTAAATAGGTAAAATTTGTGAGCCTTTCTTTTGAAATTGACCGTCACTTTTCCCTTACTTTTTCCTAAAAGGCATAATCCTGCTTCTGTATATATTATACATTCCTATTTTTGCATACTTTACATACGTTTGCACCATCATTCTCACCAATTATGCCAAAAAAGAGGAGTTTTCATTTCGTATCGAGTTGGGAAAGGCGTAAACAATTGAAGCGCACCAAGATGGCAGCACAATCTTCTGCATTTCCAAAGTCGAGGCGTGGCTCATGATTCTGATTCTTACATAGCCCCGACCATGCTCAGATGCCTCTTACTGAGAGGGTGGATTTAGCAGGGGCAATATCAGCTGGGGGCACACATGCATGTAACTGAAATTTTCCTTTCTCATCTAACCCATTTTTCAAGAGATTTTTTTTAACAGCGCAACAATTGTCTTTTGGTTCTAAAAAACTTGTATTTGTTAAAGCTGAAAGCAGAGTCGATGTATGAATCGTTGTTTTTACATGATGTGCCCTAAACACGCCGCATGGCTGATTGGTCGTTAGGTAGGACACCTTTCCACATCATTTACAAACGTCATTTTCAGAAGAATCTTTGCCAGCGAGTTTCCAGGTGCTCCCTGGAACCCCTTTATTCTATAATGATGGGAATTAGAAAACATCCACCCATCCATAAATCACGCTTTATCTATTCTATAATCCTTTTAAAGCATGATATATAGATGGATGTGTGTGTGTGCACCTGGAAACTCGCTGGTGGAAATTCTTCCGAGATGTCCTACCTTACAACTACATTGGGTCAGCAAGGCCAGCACCATCGTGTCTCGCTGAGTGTTCCCATCACGACAGGAAAAAAAAGTGTTTTGGGGAGCATAGAATATAAAGTGTGATTATGGATGGGTGGATGTTTTATGTTAACATTCTCACGCTATATTTGTCAAACCGTGCATCGTAAAGAGTTGACATTTTTATGGTGGCCAGAAACGGCTGTCAGATCCTAATAGACGAGTGATTGAATTTCTTTACCTGCGTAAACTCAAGCTTTGAGCATTTGCAAGGATCATCTATGAGTATGCCTGACCAGAAATATGTTAATTTGCTGCTCTTTGGTGGTAGTTTTACGCATTCTACTCTGCAGATTTGAACACCGCTTTGCTTCCGCTTAGTCATTTCCGCTTGAAGTTAGTGTCATGAAATATACAACAGCACCGCTATTTTGTATTTTCGTCATATTTTTACTTTGGTTTACAATGTTTTAACAAAAATAACACCCAAACATTGCTTAAATAGGTAAAATTCATCATCCTTTCTTTTGAAATTGACCGTTAGTTTTCCTTACTTTTTTTCTAAAAGGCATACTCCTGCTTCTGTATACCTGAACATAATTGTATACACGTTTGCTGTCCTATGCGTGTAACTGAAATTTTCCTTTCTCATTTAACCCATTTTTCAAAAGAGATTTTTTTTATAGTGCAACAACTGTCTTTTGGTTCTAAACAAGCAGCTGCTTGTACGGTATGAATTATGAGTGAAAAGCTGTATCTAACATTTTATTATTGCTGCACTCATGACACACACAATAATAAAACTGTTCATCCATTCATTCATTTTCTGAACCACTATATTCTCCCTAGGGTTGTGGGGCCTATCCCAGCTGACTTCGGGCCAGAGGCTGTATCGGTGGTCAGCCGATCGCAGGGCACAAGCAGACGGACAACCATTCACACTCACACCCATAACTAGGGGGACTTTAGAGTGTCCAATCAGCCTGCCATGCCTGTCTTTGGAATGTGGGAGGAAATTGGATTACCCATAGAAATCCCATGCAGGCCCAGGGAGAACATGCAAACTCCACACAGGTGGACTGACCTTCTTTGTAAAAGTTGTACAACTCTTAATTATTAAAAGTCTTCAACTTGAATTTGTTGCAATAGATATATTTCCACAAGGTAACCACATTGGTCCATTCCTATGGCAAAAGGTTATTTGAAATTTAAGGTGGCACAATGGAGGAGCGGTTAGAACATCCTCCTCACAGTTCTGAGAACTATGGTTCAATCCAATCCCATTGATGTGTTGAGTTTTGTAGTACTCACACATTCCAAAAACATTCATTTGTATGCTGTGTGCATGAAAGGTTGTTCGTCTCATTGTACTCGGCGATCAGCTGGCTACCATTTTGGGGTCTCCTCCGCATAGTGTCCAGAGTTGGCTGGGGAAGGCTCCAGCACCCCTGCAACCCTTGTGAAGATGGGCGAAAGATAGAATTTATGTTTGCACTTTCTCTTACTGCATAAAATGTTACTTGTATATTTGCTTTCATATGTCCCATGATCAAGTCTGCATGTTCAAGTAGGTGGCCTCTTTAAAGCGCCGTACAAAATAAAAAACGATTTCGCATAGAGCATGTGAGCATGATTCGAAAGTCATTCACATTTTTTATTTGGTACTTAGAGACCACCGATATCCGCAGATATAATCGTTTTAATTTGATGAAATATTACTTTTCTATCTGACCATGTGTGCACACTAGAAGGGAACACATGTTCGTGGGACTGATTGCTTCACTGAATAAATGCATGTTTGTGTATTAATTGGCCTACTGTAGTAAGGTAATAGATTAAAATGCAATAATAACCGTTCATATAGATATAACATTGGGCCAAGAAGAGTTATGCGATGTAAGATACTTAAGGTATGTTATTAAGCAGTAAATTAAGCAACATATATTCATTTTTTTGTCGTATTTTTTTAAATTAAAAATGTTTATGTTTAAATGTTTAAATCCTTGTTTTTTTCAACTCGCTTATATAACCCAAATATGTATGAACTAATTCAGGTTTGGGTCAAGTCATTAAAAAAGCACCACTTTATACATATTAATAAAATACTAAAGGTCACATGTCTGTATTTAAATAAAAAAGAAAGAAAAAAAATCTGCTTCTGGGCGGCCCGGCGCCTGAATGGTTAACGCATTGTTCTCACAGTTCTGATCAAGGTCAGTCCTCCTGTATGGAGTTTGCATGTTCTCCCGGGCCTGAATGGGTTTCTTCCGGGTACTCCACTTTCCTCCCAAAATCCAAAAGCATGCATGGTAGGCTGGTTGGACACTATAAATTACCCCTAGGTATGAGTGTGAGCATGAATGGTTGTCCATCGCCTCGTGCCCAGCGATTGGCTGGCCACAAATTCAGGGTGTCCCCAGCCTCGTGGCCAAAGTCAGCTGGGATAGGCTTTGGCACCCCTTGCAACCCTTGTAAAGATAAGCGGTTCAGAAAATAAAAGAATAAAATATGCTTGTCATAACAAGTTCCTTACTACTTATTTACATTTATGGATACACTCACACTTCAATAAAGTTAGTCTGATGTCCATAAAATAGAAGATTGCAGACATTTTGTTTGGACAGAAGGCAGCAGTGGCGGGCGGTGCATTTTCTGGTAGCGCCTTCAACGTATCAATCCAACCCTCAAAAACTATTTTATGACTATAAAACCTCTACTGCAGCTACAGCTGCGACACATAAAAATAATCAATAAATTAATGCACAAAAATGGGGTAAAATCCACTTCCTAGCAGCATTTCATGATTAAATACAAATACTGGAGCTTTTCAGACATTAAAACCAGGCCAGGGGGTGATTTTCCCGGGAAAAGACAGCGATGAACGTCAATGGCGTACGGGCAAACATTGCCCAAAAATGGGGTAAAATCCAGCCGAAAACAGCATTTATTGATAAAATACAAATACTGGAGCTTTTTAGACATCAGAACCGGGCCCGGAGTATCATTTCCCCGGTAAAAAGACAGATATCTCGCAAAAAGATCTCGGCTGCCTCGGGTACTGCTTTGGCCCGCCTACTAGCCAATCATAGTTTGTGAAAGCAATGACATGTCCCAGCCAGCAAAATGCTAACGCCTATGAAAAATCATTGTGGGGTTGCCAACTCGAAATCTGATTGGTTAAAAGCAACAGTCTAGTTTAATGCAGCAGAGCCCGCAAGAACTGATTGTGAAGGCTTTGAGGCAGATCTGATCTGGCAACAAATAATGGCTGAAATGTGATTGGTTAAATGCTTCAATATGAAAACACACATCTGGAAGCAGTGCAACCAGGGGGAAAAGCAATGAAAGGAAGCTAATAGACAATTTGGAATAATAAGTATTGATGGACAAAATATAATATGATTCAGTAAGCCTTTAATAACTTCTGGGGTCACGGTAAATCTACTTAACCCATGAGGACGCACTTCGCATAAAGCCGGCGCACCCATGATGTTTGTGTCAAATATTGTAAACGCAAAAAGTGGGAGTGCATGCGACAAGAGAAGCAGTGAGAGAATAAAATCTGTTTTACAAGTAAAAAGACATGTGGTGCAAGCAGGAAAGTGTGACATTGCAGGAAAGTCTGGGCATGGAAAATGTAAAAAAAGAGAATTGTAAACATTTGCTTAGTCTTATTTGGTGTTTACAATTTGTTTTAATGATGATAGTTTTGTTTGAGGCGGCCCGATGGAGCGAGTGCTTAGCGCGCGTCGGCCTCACACAGCTTTGGTGTCCTGGGTTCAAATTCAGGTCGGTGCAACTGTGTGGAGTTTGCATGTTCTCCCTGGGCCTGTGTGGGTTTCCTCCAGTACTCCGGTTTCCTCCCACATTCCAAAAACATGCATGTCAGGCTGATTGGACACTCTAAATTGCCCCTAGCTATGGGTGTGAGTGTGCATGATTATCTGTCCGCCTAGGATAGGCTCCAGGACCCCCCACAACCCTAATGAGGATAAAGCAGTTCAGAAAATTAAATGAGATGAGTTTTGTTTAAAGCGAGAACATTTATTCGAACTTTTTTTTACACAAATCTGATCCCATATCTTTTTGCAACACTGCTAGCAGACATGCCAAAAAGCTCGACATCTTTTAATATTGAATGGATGAAAGAGCATTATTTCCTGTCCAAAAACAGAAGAGACATTTTTCCACGTTTTCTGCCCACTTTGCCTGTGTGATATTGACGAAGGCAGTAAAAGCAAAGCAGCCATAGAATGAAACGCAAGGATGGAGAAACAAAAGCAAGAGTTGTCATAAAGACATTTTTCAATGCCATTTTTGGAAACTAAAATAACTGCTGACAGAAAGAGCCATAAACATATTTTCAAATGTTATTCCTTGAGAGCCATACTGTCAATATTCATTCATTCATTCATTTTCTGAACTGCTTTATTGTCACCAATCGCAGGGCATGAGGCGACAAACAACCATTCACCCTTACACTCATACCTAGGGGCAATTTAGAGTGTCCAATCAGCCTACCATGCGTGATTTTTTTTGGGGGGGAGGAAACAGGAGGAAATAGAGAACATGCAAACTCCGTACAGGTGACCAACCTGGCTTTGAACCCAGGACCACAGAAATGTGAGGCCACTCATCCGCGGGGCCACTCTTACTCTCTCTATATATATTTTTTTATAATATTATAATTATTTTTAAATATAATTTTAAAATGAAAATATATGAACGTGTGCATTTTTGGGGTTCATTTTACCATATTTTAAGTACAAAAAGTCTTTGAATTCTTTTGACAACATTGTTACGATGTTGCTAATCAATGAGTATTAATGAGAGTATGCATGCAGACAGGTCTAATTAAAAAATGAACATAAAAGCGGCTTTAGATGTTGTGTCTCAGCTCTCTCAGCAGTGGTTTCCATATTTTAGCTCACAGGTTAGCGGAGAGCCATATGCACCAATCAAAAGAGCCACATGTGACTCCCGAGCCATGAATTCTCTAACCCGGGTGTAAGGCATCACCAGTCCTTCAGAACTGTAGGTGGCGATGTGAAATCGAACAGAGACATTTTTACTTACTCCTCCACAGCTAATGGGACGATATGTGGAAGGATGAAAGCAAAGGTTCTGTGTCAGAACATCCTAGCGCCATAGATTGTTCACATTCACATCAACCACATAATAAAAAAACTAATCTCTTTGTCAACTGACACCTCAGAGAACGCAAAGACCGAGTGGTTGTACTTGGGTATTTTCACTTTGAAGAAGGCATTTAACATGCACTGTTAGATTTCTACAATGACATCAATTCATCTTGCAAGGCAATTGCTGAAAAAAATGTCTTCATGACAACTCTTCCTTTTGTTTCCCCATTCCTGTGTGACGTTCTATAACTGTTTTGCTTTTACTGCTCGTGTCCAAATTGGAAATATCTGGTTCGGATTTAAAAAGTCGTCTTGTATGTCTGCATATGGAGCAGACAATGCAAGCATTACCTATGGCATATACGACAGTGTTCACCAAAGACTTAAATTAAATCAGGATACTTTTGTACCTGTAAATTGGCTGACTGACTTTTCTTCTATTTTCCTCAGGGGTCACTGCAGCAAAATAGTCACTCCTCCGCATGACAGATTTGGCACAAGTTTGAGATTGCCTTCTTGACACTATGCAGACAAGCGGGATTTGAACCTGAGCCACCACAACATTAACAGGGCACTCAGACTGACTGAGCCAGAAACCAGACACATTTCACCTGCCAACTGTTTGGCCCATCATGTGCACAATAAAACTTGATATGCAGCAAACAACCTCAATTTCAATGTTGAAAATGGCTTGCTCAAAACACAGCAAAGGGAAATCTGTCAAGTTTTGGATTTAGAGGAATATAACCTGCTGAAAAATATTGTTTGTTACAAGGTGGCTGTCCCTGGTTCCATCCATTGACAGGATCCTCAAATATTGGAAACCCATGAGCAGCTTCTTCGAGAGTGTGGAAAAGTTTTGTGGGGATGTTTGGTGGGTGTGGGCTGAGGTCATGGATACATATTTTCTATTTCTCAGCCATGTTCTAAAGGTGCTCTCTGACACAGTTCAATCACTTAAGCAAACATCCTTCACCTGCCCCATAAGTGTTTAAGGATATGATGGACCTCCTTGTTATTTATTCACTCATTCTCTGTACTGCTCATCCTCATAAGGGTCGTGAAGGGTGCTGCACGCTGAATCGGTGGCCAGCCAATCGCAGGGCACAAGGAGAGGGAGAACCATTCATGCTCACACTCATACCTAGGGGCAGTTTAGGGTTTTTCAACCAGCCTACCCTCCATGTCTTTGGGATGTGGGAGGATTTCATTATACTTGTATAATGACAATAAAAGCAATTCAATTTAATTCAATCATAATAAAGTCTTACTTGCACAGGCAGGCTGGCAGTCATACTGAAGTGTGGCATGGACGGTAAGCTGTAGGTGCAGGACAAAACAGAATCGGACCTCCCCAACACAGATCCTGATGCAAAAGACACTAAAATACAAAATACCCCAGAGTAGAAAGAGGAAACATTAAACTTTGTTTTGAATTTTACAGCATAACTAATTACAATACAGCCACACAGACCCTGAAAAAAACAAAAACAAAACAAAAAATGATAACACTTAGGTAGGTCTGGCCAATGTTCCCTCTAATTTTTCGTTGGTCTGAGCAGAAAGTCAACCTCCCTGAGCGCACTGAGTACCAGTGTGAGCGACATCATCGGTACTCGGATGATTCGCCTAAAGACGTTTCGTCGACGGACGTTTGACAGATGGGCAGGTCGCCGAATGGACGTTCCGCCGAACGTTCATTCGGCCGAACGGAGGTTTCGCCGAAACGGGATTCGCGCGCTCGCCCCGCCCCCGGATCGTGTGTGTACAAGTTTTTCAACCTCGGCCTGCGGGCCATATACGGCCCGTTAGGATTTTTAATCCGGCCCGCCACCGGTGTTGTCCAAATTATAGTAAAAATCAATGTTAGTCTACCATCAATGGCAGCCCGGGAATAAGCACTCTTGGGCGGGCAGATGTAGCAGAACCGAGCCGTAAAATGACAGCAATCGGGTCAAATCCATCCTAAAACAGCATTTAATGATTAAATACAAATACTGGAGCTCTTTGGACATTGGAACCGAGCCCAGGGAAGTGAATTCCTCGGTAAAATGTCGTGATGATATCGCGATGGAGGCAAAAAAACGTCTATATACGTCCATTCGCCAAACGGCTCAAAATGCTCTCAAATTCGGTCAAATCCAGCCGAAAACAGCGTTTAATGATTAAATACAAATACTGGAGCTCTTTGGACATTAGAACCGAGCCCAGGGAAGTGAATTCCTCGGTAAAATGTCGCGATGAAGGCAAAAAAATGTCCATATACGTCCATTCGCCAAACGGCTCAAAATGCTCTCAAACGTGGGAAGCACGCTGAGAATGATGTTTTTTGACCTCTCCAGTGCCTTCAACACCATTCAGCCGGTTCTACTGAGAGGGAAACTGGAAGAGGCTGGAGTAAGGAACCACCTAGCCGCATGGATCATCGACTTCCTCACTGACAGACCACAATATGTGAGACTCCAGGACTGTACGTCTGATGTGGTAGCTTGCAGCACGGGGGCCCCACAAGGCACAGTGCTCTCTCCACTCCTCTTCTCCCTCTACACATCGGACTTTAAACATAATACAGACACCTGCCACCTCCAGAAGTTCTCTGACGACACCGCTATTGTTGGACGAGTGACGGACGGGAACGACCTGGAGTACAGGGGAGTCATCACAGCCTTTGTTGACTGGTGTAGGCAAAACCACCTCTACATCAACACCAGTAAGACAAAGGAAATGGTCGTCGATTTTCGGAGGAATCCTCAACAGACCACTCAGGTGAACATCCAGGGTACAGACATTGAAATCGTGGAGAATTTTAAGTACCTGGGTGTTCACCTCAACAACAAACTAGACTGGTCCACAAACACAGATGCCCTGTACAAGAGGGGCCAGAGCCGCCTCTACCTACTGAGGAGTCTACGGTCCTTTGGAGTGTGCAGGACACTGCTGAGGACTTTCTACGACACTGTGGTGGCCTCTGCAGTGTTTTATGCAGTGCTTTGTTGGGGATCCGGGAGCACGGAGAGGGACAGGAACAGGCTGAATAAGCTGGTCAGGAGGGCCAGCTCTGTTCTGGGCTGTCCTTTGGACTCTGTGGAGGAAGTGGGAGAGCGGAGGATGCTGACCAGGATGATGTCCATCATGGACAGCACCTCCCACCCCCTGCATGAGTCTGTGGAGTCCCTCCGAAGCTCCTTTAGCAATAGACTGCGGCACCCTCATTGCAGGAAGGAGCGCTTCCGCAGATCCTTCCTCCCATCAGCTGTCAGGCTCTTTAACAAAAAAATGGCTTTGTGTTAAGACCTACCGTATGCATGCATGTACATTTATGTGTATGTATGTATGTATATATGTCCTAAGCAACACGCTTATTTGATTATATATTTATTCATGTATTTATTTCTTGACCTACTTATTACCTATCTATTACCTATCTATTTATGTCTAAAATGCCTTTCCTATTCCTGCATCCTCACCCTCTTGCCACTGGAACAACGAAATTTCCCGAATACGGGATGAATAAAGTTATCCAATCCAATCCAAATTCGGTCAAATCCAGCTGAAAACAGCGTTTAATGATTAAATACAAATACTAGTATTTGTATTTAATCATTAAACGCTGTTTGAACGAATGTTCATTCGGAGACCTGTCCGTCTGTCAAACGTCCGTCGGCGAAACGTCTTTAGGCGAATCATCCGGTCACGACGTCATCATTGCTCGCTATGGGCACACCAGTATCACACCTGCCACAAGCAGGTGCATGTCAATGTTCCCTCTAATTTTTCATGTAAAACATGCTGTAAAACACGAAAAACATAAGTGGACAGAGCTACTGCCACTGGCTGCCGCTTAAACGGCGCCATCATGAAGAAAGGGGTAAAAAAAAAAAAAAAAAAAAAAATCCCTGCGCGCCATAGGATTGCTGCTGCGCAGAGAAGACGAGAGTAGTGCGCAATTGCGCACGCGCGCAGCTTAGAGGGAACAGTGGGTCTGGCATAGTCTTGAACAGTGCCTTTTGTACATTGGGCAAGAAAAGAAATTAGATGATCCACTTCAATTGGCGGTACTATGTTCACAGCCACGGTAGTAGAAACTGCCTTTCGAATGCATCTGCTTGCACGTGTCTTTGAATTTTCCAACACCAGCCTAAAACTCCTTGTATAGCAAGATATGGTTCTGGATCTGTGCTTGGCATAGTAATTGACGCCTCAGTCTTGTGTTACAGCAATTAATATAAAACTAACTTGGTATTTTTGTTACATCATTGATAAAACAAGAGTACGAGCCAAATTGAAATCTTTAGATTTATATTTTAAAAGTGAATCAACAAGAAAACTTAGCACCCAGAATGGGATAGAGCAAAGGAAGCATTTAGAGGTTAATTAACATTAGATCACACAATGCGTAAACAACAAAGCAACTAAATCCTAATTGTCTTTATTAGTACCTGGTGTAGTAGATTGGGGTATAGATTGGTAAACACTGGTGTTAAAACTGATGCATGTGGGAACATGATTGGAGGAGTTGGACACATGACGGAGTTGATCTCTCAACTTTTCTTCTCTTCTCCACTTTGCTCTTCTGTTCGAAAACCAAACCTATAAATTTCATAAAATAGAAAACAGAAAGGTACAATGTTGCTACTGCAAAATATGTTTTCGCATGTGTGTATATTTTGTAAAATCATATATGTATGGAAACTTTTTATTCATTCATTTTCTGAACCATGGTCACAGTGGGTGCTGGAGCCTATCCCTGCTAACTACGGGCACCAGGTGGGGAACACCTTTGAAGTGGTGGCCAGCCAATCGCAGGGCCATTTAGAGTGTTCAACCAGCCTACTCTGCATGTTTTTGGGATGTGGGAAGGAACCGGAGTACCCGGAGAAAACCCACGCAAGTCCGGGGAGAACATGCAAACTCCAAGAATTGAGGATCGACCTGGGATCGCAACCTCGACCCCAGAACAGTGAGGCGGACGCGCTGACTACTCATTACCTGGGCCGCTTTGTATGAAAACTTGTAAACTATAAATGGAAGAAAGTAGATCACATGAATCTTCTCTCCTTGAAAAATTGCTACTGAAACACATCAAAGCCTGTCTTCCCCTCATCAACGACCACCATCAATTTTCATTACGGCTGAACAGATCCACCGAGGATGAAATAACCACCGCCCTCCACGCTGCACTAAGCCACCTTGAGAAAAGAGGGAGCTATGTCA
Organism: Stigmatopora argus; assembly: GCF_051989625.1. Classification (NCBI taxonomy): domain Eukaryota; kingdom Metazoa; phylum Chordata; class Actinopteri; order Syngnathiformes; family Syngnathidae; genus Stigmatopora; species Stigmatopora argus. The sequence goes on along the minus strand of NC_135389.1, from coordinate 3,106,552 downwards.
GAATGCTTTTCATCGACTACTGCTCAGCCTTTAACACCATAAGACCGGACATTTTTATCCCCAAGTTGGCCAACCTGGGGCTCCCAACTTCCACATTCTCCTGGATTGAGCATCCGACCCCAGCACGTGAAGCTGGGTCGCCACCTTTCATCTGCCCAAATGCTCAGCACAAGGTTGTGCGCTGTACTCGCTCTACACATACGACTGCGGACCCACGCACCCTGAGAACATCATTGTTAAATTTGCAGACGATACAACAGTGGTGGGGATGATCACAGACACATGAATTTTGGGATTGGTAAACACATCCCACACGGAAACACACAAATTCATCAGAAGCTGTGTGTGATTTGTATTTCGTGCACATATTGCGTGGCTTAAATCGTTTTAAAACTCGTCTTGCGCAGCCGAAAAACACTTGTACATTTTTTCTTTTGAGCCAATCTGCAGTCAATCAGATGTCTCCCTCCTTTACAGCCACATGGGCTGGGATGTTGTGTAATGTTATTGCTGTTTGCCCTTAATAGGAGACGTGGTAGATGTAAGACATACGTGTACATTTTTCTTCCTGACACATGCGTGTGTGCATCGAAAATGTGAATGTGTTTCTTTTGAGACCGATCTAGTCCCATACAGGTCCTTCCTGTGTGGAGATTGCATGTTCTCCCCGGGTTTGTGTTTTTTTTTCCTGACACTCCAGTTTTCTCCCAAATCCCAAAACATGCAGGATGGGCTGGGTGAACACTCTAAATCAGGGGTGTGCAGACTGGTCCTCAAGGGCCGCTGCGGGTGCAGGTCTTGGTCCTACCGATCCAGCACGGACTATTTAACCCAGGGGTGTCCAAACTTTTTGCAAAGAGGGCCAGATTTGGTAAGGTGAAAATGTGTGGGGGCCGACTATTTAGCCTGACATTCTTTGAATGTAGTAGTAGTAACTAACCATGGAAATTTGACCGTTATGGTTTTTTACGGTGGAACAAACAGAAACAAATAAATCCGTTCCTCTTGTTTGGCCCTTCAGACTCTGGAGGTCCAGAAGCTCTTCACTCACGTTCATGTCATTGTCCACTCCTCTTAAAAAGATCAGTAACTGAGCGGTGTCGGACGCATCCGTGCTTTCATCGCACGCTAACGAGAAAAATTCAAACTCACTTCCTTTTGCCTCTAACTGTCTCTTAATATCTAATGAAACGTCTTCAATTCTCCGTACCACAGTATTACGAGCCAGGCAAATATTGGCAAACTCTTGCTTCTTCGCGGGACAAATTTTCTCAACCATTTTCATTACAGTCTTTAATAAATTCACCCTCAGTGAAAGGTTTGCAGTGCTTTGCAATCAGCGTTGCCACTTTGTAGCTTGCCTTTGTGGCATTTTCATTTGACTCACGGACTCTTGTGAAAAAGCTTTGCTGTGCCGTTAAAACAGCTTCCAGTTGCTTCACTTTTTCACCGCGTTTGTTCCCAGTTAGCTTGTCGTAGCTAGCATGTTTCGTCTGGTAGTGCCTCTTGATGTTGAATTCCTTGAAAACAGCCAGTCTCTTGGCAAATTAGGCAGACACAGTTGTTTCGTATTTCAGTGAAAAAATACTCAAATTTCCACTTGTCCTGGAAGCGGCGGCCCTCGCGGTCAACTTTCCTTTTTTTGTTTACAGACGCCATGTTAGAAATGGGCTGGGCTGAAACGATCACGCAAGGTCAAGGGTCACGGCGGCCAGAGTGCGGCCACAGGGCTACTGCCATCTTCTGGTGAAATGAAAAATATGAAAAATAGCTTTTTGTACACATGTATTTTATACTGTGGTCAACAGTGCTAGCGGGCCGCATATTATTGATTTCATGATGAAAAAAAAAAAAAAAAAAAAAAAAAAATTAAAAAAAAAAAAAAAAAAAAAAAAAAAAAAAATCATGATAGAGGCCGCGGGCCGGTAAAAATTTGTCCACGGGCCGCATTTGGCCCGGGGGCCGGACTTTGGACATGCCTGATTTAACCAATGTGGTTTCTGCAGAAACAAGAATCACCTGACTGCAATTCCCTCATTGCACTTATGGGACACCAGATTGGTAAGAACATGTCCTCTTGATGGGTTGAAATGAAAACCTGCACCCATTGCGGCCCTTTGTGTAGTAATGGGCTGGGCACCAACTCAGGATGTCAACAGCAATGAATGAAGAAAATGATGGAACAGAACAATACCGTCTTATATACACTATACTAACTGACATTTACAAAATGAGCCCTAAGTAGAAGGAAGCGGTAAAACAAAAGGCATACCTGTATACGTGCTTCAAGTAGGTCAATTTTGTTGGCAAGACGTTCTCGGGCAAACACATCTGGATAGTGAGTTCTCTCAAATTCTGCAGTAATTAAAAATTCTTGGTCAGTTTATTGCAACAACTTCCCATATTTAACAAAACTGATAATTACCTAAATCCGTTTTTATGCTTGCGAATACACCAGTTTGTGAAAAATAATTAGCCAAACAGTGCTGTATTTCACATCTATAGGGCGCACTTACCCCCCGACGAGTCATCACCTTAGCATGGTGGTGGGGTTTGTGTGTCCCAGTGATCCTTGGAGCTATGTTGTCTGGGGCCTTGTGCCCCTCATATGGTCACCCATGGCAAACTGGTCTGAGGTGAGGGACCAGATGAAGAATGGCTCAGAAGACCTCTTATGACGAGAAAGAACTATTGACTACGATTTCGCTCGCCCGGACGTGGGTCACCGGGGCCCTACTCTGGAGCCAGGCCCGGAGGAGGGGCACGTTGGCAAGCGCCTGGTGGTTGGGCCTACACCCAAGGGCACAGCCCAAAGAGGCGACGTGGGTTCCCCTTCACATGGGCTCACCATCTATGAGAGGGGCCAAAGAGGTCAGGTGCATCGAAAGCTGGGCGGCAGCCAAAGGAGGGATCCTTGGCGGTCGGTCCGATCCCCGGCTCCAGAAACTGGCTCTTGGGACGTGGAATATCACTTCTCTGGTTGGGAAAAAGCCTGAGCTAGTGTGTGAGGTCGAGAAATTCCGGCTTGATGTAGTCAAGCTCACCTCTACGCACAGTTTGGGATCTGGTATCACTCCTCTCGAGAGGGGTTGGACACTCTTCCACTCTGGAGAACGTTCCTTTTGGGGACTCCCTTGTTCTGCTGGGTGACTTCAATGCCCATGTGGCCAATGGCAGCGAGACCTGGAGGGGAGTGATTGGGAAGAACGGCCCCCCTAAACAGAACCCGAGTGGTGTTCTCTTGTTGGATTTCTGTGCTTGTCGTGAATTGACAATAATGAACACCATGTTCAAGCATAAGGATGTCCATATGTGCACTTGGTACCAGGACACCCCAGGACGCAGTTCGATGATCGACTTTGTGGTTTTGTCATTGGACCTGCGGCCCCATTTCTTGGACACTCAGGTAAAGAGAGGGGTGGAGCTGTCAATCGATCACCACCTGGTGGTGAGTTGGCTCCGATGGTGGGGGGAGATACCGGTGCTTCTCTGGAGACCCATATGGGATACCCTCAGGCTGAAAAAGGAGACCTACCGGGCCCTTTTGGCCCATGGGACTCCAAAGGCAGCTGACGGATACCGGGTGGCCAAGCGGCATGCGGCTCTGGTCGTCTCCGAGGCAAAAACCTGGAGTTTGCCCAACCAGTCTACATGTGTACAGTGGACCTGGAGAAGGCGTTCGACTGTGTGGTGGGTACTCCGTATGGGGTTCCGGAACCCATGATACGCAGGGTCCGGTCCCTTTATGACCAGTGTCTGGTCCGCGTAGCCGGCAGTATGTCGGACCCGTTTCCAGTGGGGGTTGGACTCCGCCAGGGCTGCCCTATGTCAACGATTCTGTTAATAAATTTTATGGACAGAATATCTAGGTGCAGCCGTGGCATTGAAGGGGTCCGGTTTGGTGGCTTCAGTATTGCATCCCTGCTTTTTGCAGATGATGTGGTCCGCTGGCTTCATCAGGCCATGATCTCCAAGTCTCACTGGAATGATTCGCAACTAAGTGTGAAGCGGTCAGGATGAGAATCAGCACCTCCAAATCTGAGACCATGGTCCTCAGTTGTAAAAAGGTTGCATGCCCTCTCCAGGTCAGGGATTAGGTTCTATTTGAGGTGGAGGAGTTTAAGTATCTTGGGGTTTTGTTCACGAGTGAGGGAAAAATGGAACGGGAGATCGACAGGCGGATCGGCGCGGCGTCTGCAGTGATGCGGACTCTGCATTGGTCAGTCGAGGTGAAGAAGAAGCTGAGCCAAAAGGCGAGGCTCTCTATTTACCAGTTGATCTTCGTTCCCACCCTCATCTATGGTCACGAGCTATGGGCCGTGACCAAAAGAACGAGATCCCGGATACAAGCGGCTGAAATTAGTTTCCTCCACAGGATGTCAGGACTCTCCCTTACAGATGAGGTGAGAAGTTTTGTCATCCGGGAGGGGCTTGGAGTAGAGCCGCTGCTTCTCCGGGTCGAGAGGAGCCAGATGAGTTGGCTCAGGCTTCTGTTCAGGATTCCCCATGACGCCTCCCTCGGGAGGTGTTCTGGGCACGTCCCACCCTGAGGAGGCCACGGGGCCGAACTCGGACACGCTGGGCAGACAATGTCTCCGGGCTAGCCCGGGAACACCTTGGGGTCCTCCCGGAAGAGCTGTATGAAGTGGTTGGGGAGAGGGAAGTCTGGGCTTCCCTACTGAAGCTGCTGCCCCCGTGACCCGACTTCGGATAAAGCGGAAGAAGATGAGATGAGAGATGAGATGAAACGGGGCGCACTTAAAGGTCTAAAACTTTCTCTAAAATAAATCAGTTGGCGTGCCTTGTGTTTGTACTAAATGCAATATTTTATAGATGTAGCTGTATGACCCTGAACACTTGACTGTCTGGGTGCATTTCTTGCTCATACGTTGCAAAGGCCTGACAATAATGACGACAGGATGCATGTAAAAAAGGGGTGGACAAGAAAAGAAAAAATATAGTGTAGGTATGCATTTTGAAAAACTATGCGTTTGACCCTGAAAATGGGACCTCTAAAGAAACACGCTTATGAAGCACAGTAAAATCTGGAAGCTAACTGTTAAACGGAGGAACATGGATATCGAGCTGCAGCAGTGGCGGTCGGTGCATTTTCTCGTAGCGCCTTCAACGTATCAATCCAACCCTCAAAAACTATTTTATGGCTATAAAACCTCTACTGCAGCTAGAGCTGCGACACATAAAAATAATCAATAAATCAATGCACAAAAATGGGGTAAAATCCACTTCCTAGCAGCATTTCATGATTAAATACAAGTACTGGAGCTTTTCACACATTAAAACCAGGCCAGGGGGGCGATTTTCCCGGGAAAAGACAGCGATAAACGTCAATGGCGTACGGGCAAACATTGCCCGAAAATGGGGTAAAATCCAGCCAAAAACAGCATTTATTGATTAAATACAAATACTGGAGCTTTTTAGACATCAGAACCGGGCCCGGAGTATCATTTCCCCGGTAAAAAGACAGCGATGAACGTCGATAGGTCCATACGTGAAATGACAAAAAAATGCACTAAAATTAGGTGAAATCCACTTCCTAGCAGCATTTATTGACTGAATAAAAATACTGGAGCTTTTGAGACATTACAACCAGGCCAAAGACAGCGATGGACGTCAATGGAGAAACGGCAAAAAATAACTGGGGTAAAAATCCACATCCTAGCAGCATTTTGTGATTAAATACAAACACTGGAGCTTAAATACAAACACTGGAGCTTTTCAGATATAAGAACCGGGCCCACAATTGAAATATTATTTAGGAATATAGCCATATTTTACTCACCAAAAATCCTTTTTAACTGTACACAATATCCATCGTCCTTTCTTTCTACTTTCTTTCCTATCGCCATCGAAGCTAATGATGAAAGTCGAGCCTGTCCTGTCATATTTCTGGCATAGTCCGTTTTGAAAATTGCTTTAAATCAAAACAACAATATACTATTTGCTTGTGGAGCTAAGTTAGCACACTGAAAGTGCCGCACACAAGATTTTCCCGGCTGTAACAGGCTTGCTAGCTTCGGAGTTGAACGCGCTTTCTTAATGATGTCCATTTTTTTCTGAAAAAGTCCGTCTGGAAAATAGCTTTGTGAGAGAAATCTGCAACAGAATCCATTTGTTTTTGCCACTGTCGGCCATTATGGATGGAGTTTGCGATCTCTGGCTGCTTTGGCCCGCCTACTAGCCAATCATAGTTGCTGAAAGCAATGACATGTCCCAGCCAGCAAAATGCCCACGCCTATGAAAAATCATTGTGGGGTTGCCAATTCAAAATCTGATTGGTTAAAAGCAAAAGTCTTGTTTAATGCAGCAGACCCCGCAGAACTGATTTTGAAGGCTTTGAGGCAGATCTGATCTGGGAACACATAATGGCTGAAATGTGATTGGTTAAAGGCTTCAATATGAAAACACATCTGGAAGCAGTGCAACCAGGGGGGAAAGCAATGAAAGGAAGCTAACAGACCATTTGGAATAATAAGTATTGATGGACAAAATATAATATGATTCAGATAATTCTTAGGCCAGCAGAGAAGGCCTTGAAGGCCCTGACGGCCCACCACTGAGCTGCAGTGAGGCATTTTAACATTAACGACTCCATGGTTTGCACGTGGATGAAGGTGTTAAACCGGCTATGAGAATGAAAAAAGACAACACTGAGTTTCTGCAGATGTAAGGCGAACGTTGTGGAAGAGATAGATGTCCGATGGCAAAAATAGTTATACAAAGACTGACAGGAAGCGTCAGGCGAGTTACGTGACGAGTTGTGAATGGATTGTAGATGCCTTGACTAAAGTGTCGGCATCACTTCTACGGAACCCTGCAGTGACAACTCTGACTTTTAATAAGTGGTTTCAGGTGCTGCAGTTGGATTACAAATAAAAATAAACCCACACTCACGCTTGGGAAAAAGTCTTTGTCGGAGTGGGATTGATCAGTTGCGCACATTTCAAATGGGTTGTGTTCATGTTTTGACTGGTTTTTGTTCCTTTTTTTACAATCATGTTTGGATCATTTCCTACCCTACCAATACTTAGAAGCCATTTTAATTCCAATCAGGCTTTATTCAAAAATATTTGTCCATGAAAATGGTACAATTGCAGGATAGCAAAGAATAGAATAAAATTCCTTTTATTGTCAATTTTTCATCGTACATAAAAATCAAATAATACTGCAAACAATTAGTCAAGTGCAAGTGTTTTTTTTCCATTTCATTTCTGAACCGCTTTATCCTCATTAGGGTAACAGGGGGTGCTGAGCCTATCTCAGCTGACAGGCCAGAGGTGGGGGACACCCTGTATTGGTGGCCAGCCGATTGCAGGGCACACAGAGACGGATAACCATGCACACACACTCATGATTAGGGGCAATTTAGAGTGTCCAATCAGCCTACCATGCATGTCTTCGGAATGTGGGAGGAAACCGGAGTCCCCGGATAAAACCCACGCAGGCCCGGGAGAACATGCAAACTCCACACAGGTGGACCGACCTGGAATTGAACCCAGGACCCCAGAGCTGTGAGGACAATGCGCTAACAACTCGCACTACTGGGCCGCCTTAATACATGCCACTACTTGATAAATTAATTAAAAGTAGTACGAACTACATCTTAGTAGATTCACACCTTTCTCAAGTGCTTCTATTTGTTCTTGTGTGAAAGATGTTCTGTTTCTCTGGAGTTTCCTCTTCAATTGAAGCCTCATTTGTGTCTCGTCTGAATCTTCATTGTTGGAATTAGCTGATACTGTATTTTCCCCTCCTTCTGCTTGCAAACACATATTTTCTGAAACAAAGAATGTCTGTTTTAAACTTCCTTCTAGCGTTGCTTTGCCTACAACGAATAATAATTAATTAGTAATTATCTGATTATCCACCACTTTGACAGGTACCAAGATTCTCATTCATTCCTATTTTTCCCTACAATTAAATCATCAGTTCTATTCATTTTTTTTAAAATACTTTTCTGTTCTAAAAAAATCTGAATGAAGTCTTGGAAATTATAATTATCATGGTAGGATGCAAAATAAAGAGCAGTTCACCTGATCACGACATGCAATTTCTAAACAAATTGGAGCCTTACTCTAGTTCCCTATGGAGACCTTGTCATTTGTGGTTTGATCTTAATTATTCATTATTCCCAGCAGACAGAAAATGCAGACAAGAATAAAGCCATTGCTCAGTGTCAAAGTCAGTCAGGCAGAAACAGACACAAATGGCACCAGGCACCACGTATTTTCTCTCTGATAGACACACATGCACCCAACGACACAAACATTCTATAGACTGATGACTTAATCCCACTCTTGTAATCCCAAAGTGCTGCTGCATGGAGGAGGAGTGGCAGGTTACAAGGCTGCTCCCATGGCAATTTGTCCTGTTGCCAAAAGAGCTCCTACAAGCTCCAACATGTCTGTTTTATACAGCAAGTAAAAAATGTTTGTGTAATTTATCAAATCATTTGAATACGGGTTGTACACTTTTTATAATTTTCCACATCTTGTGAATGATGACAATGAGTAATTAATTTCAAACTAATGAGCACAAAAAATACCTCTCAAGGTGTTGATACAAACTGAGCATTATTTCCTTTATAAAGGAAGAATTATTCTATCTGTATTTATTTGAATTTATCATATTAACAGGTGTCTCTCAAAAGGGTCATCTCCTAATGTATACCTTTTTGGAACTTCCAAGGAGTACCTGTGATACTGAGTGATGACCCAGGGTACCACCCATTGCGTCCGGCCCAAGTGGCTTGTTCATTGAGAAGTTTTAGCTTTCGTAACACCCCATCATTTGTTACTTGCTGCTTGTCACTGCCCAGATTCCTTAGTACTCGATTTATTGAGGAAACCTAAAGAAAAGAGGGGTACATCACTATTGGACACAATTTCACTTTAGGATATAATACAGTATTTTGATTCTAAAAAGAACTGGAGGTAAAATAACTCCAATCTTCATTCAAATTCATTCATCTTCCATACCGTGCATCCTTGTAAGGGTTGCAGGGGTTGCCGGAGCCTATCCCAGCCGACTTCGGGTGGAAGGCAGACTACACCCGAGTCAGTCAGCCATAGGGCACACAGAGACACTCGACCATCCGCACTCAAAATCATACACATATATATACAGATAGCAGTTGTGGTCAAAAGTTTACATACACTTGTGAAGAACATAATGTCATGGCTCTCTTGAGTTTCCAGTTATTTCTACAACTCTGATTTTTCTCTGATAGAGTGATTGGAACAGATAACTGTCACAAAAAACATTAATGAAGTTTGGTTCTTTTATGACTTTATTGTGGGTTAACAGAAAAAGTGATCAAATCTACTGGGTCAAAAATATACATACAGCAACACAAATTAGCAATTTTGGTGACTTAGAAAGTTGTGTCAGTGAAATGAGCTTCATAGCATGGCCTCTTATCTTCTTGTGAGTGATTATGAGTGACTACAGCTGGTGACTTCTCTGAGACCATTTAAATAGGGCTCATTGGATGCAAACGCCCACAAACGGTACAATGGGAAAGTCAAAGGAGCTCAGCATGGATCTGAAAAACCGAATCCTTGACTTGAACAAGTCAGGAGAGTCACTTGGAACCATTTCAAAGCAGGTGCAGGCCCCAACAGTGCAAACAATTATTTGTAAGTATAAAGTGCATGGCACTGTTTTGTCACTCCCACGATCAGGAAGAAAACGCAAGCTATCACCTGCTGCTGAGAAAAAAATGCCAGGAGGGTGAAGATTCAACCGGGAGTCACGAAAAAGCAGATCTGCCAAGAATTAGAAGCTGCTGCAACACAGGTGTCAGTGTCCACATTCAAGCGTGTTTTGCATCTCCATGGACTGAGAGGCTGCCGTGCAAGAAGGAAGCCCTTGCTCCAAAAGCGGCACCTTAAGGCTCGACTGAAGTTTGCTGCTGATCACATGGACAAAGATAAGACCTTCTGGAGGAAAGTTCTGTGGTCAGACGAATCAAAAATCGAGTTGTTTGGCCACAATGAAAAGGTGAGGCCTTGAACCACACCATCCCTACCATCAAGCACGGTGGTGGTAGTACTATGCTGTTTTGCTGCCAATGGAACTGGTGCTTTACAGAGAGTAAATGTGATGATGAAGAAGGAGGATTACCTTCAAATTCTTCAAGATAACCTAAAGTCATCAGCCCGAAGATTGGGTCTTGGGCGCAGTTGGGTGTTCCAACAAGACAATGACCCAAAACACACATCAAAAGTGGTAATGGAATGGCTAAATCAGTGAAAATGGCCAAAGGACATGTTACCAAATATTAGCGCTGCTGTATGTATATTTTTGACCCAGCAGATTTGATCACTTTTTTCTGTTCAACCATAATAAAGTCATAAAAGAACCAAACTTCATGAATATTTTTTGTGACAAAAAAGTATCTGTTCCAATCATTCTATCAGAGAAAAATCATATATATATGTGTGTGTATGTATATATATATATATATATATATATATATATATATATATATATATATATATATATATATATATATATATATATATATATATATATATATATATATCAGTGGTGGCCCGTGAATTTCCTAGTGATGCCTTCAGCTGTCGGAGACAATTCAACCGTCAAAAACTATTTTTTGGCTATAAAACCTCTACTGCAGCTTCAGCTGCGACACATGAAAAATCATCTTTACAACGTCTTTTTCTTGAGTCTGTATCCGTTTTTGCTACTGCAACCAAGATGGCGCCGTTCAAGTGGCAGCCGGTGGCGGTAGCTTCGTCCACTCTTGCTCGTTTTTGTTTTAGCTGCTTTTCTGTCTTAATGATTTGATTTGGTGAATCTTAATGATCCTATTTACTTTGCTTTGCTTTGTACTTTGTGCTTTTGTTTTGTTGTTCTGCGGCCTTTGTGACTTTACTTTCTAACTTGGAACTATGTGTAACTATGCCTTTCCTGTATCTGCATTCTCACCCTCTTGCTACTGTCACAATTAAATTTCCCGAATATGGGATGAATAAAGTTATCCAATCCAATCAATAATAACCTCATACAATTGAAATATTATTTAGGAATATAGCCACATTTTACTCACCAAAAATCCTTTTTACCTGTACACAATATCCATCCTCCATTCTTTCCTCCTTCTTTTCTATAGCCATCGAAGCTAATGCTGAAAGTCGAGCCTGTCCTGTCATCGTATTTCTGGCATACGTTTTTATTCGATTTAGTGCTGAAAATGTTTGCTTGCTTTGGAGTTGTCCAGCCTTTCTTAATGATGTCCAGCTTTTTTTCCTTGAAAAGTCCGTCTTGAAAAGGGCTTTGACAGTAAATCTGCAAACAATTCCATTTCTTCTCTTCCTTCAGCCATTGAGGGTTGACAAAACCGCTATTAAATCAACAACAATATAGTATTTGCTTGTGCAGCTTGCTCGAGATACAGTTTGGTAGCTCTGGCTAGTCCACTCTATCACTAGCCAATCATAGTTGGTGAAAGTGATGACGTATCCATACGCCTGCAAAAAGGCAATGACGTATCCCTACGCCTGCAAGAAGGCATTGGCGTCGCCAACTTGAAAGCTGATTGGTTAAAGCAACAGTTGTATGGACACTTGTTTTATGCAGCAAAGCCTGCAGAACTGATTGTGAAGGCCTTGAGGCAGACCCTGGCAACAAATAATGGCTGAAATGTGATTGGTTAAATGCTTCAATATGAAAACACACATCTGGAAGCAGTGCAACCAGGGGGAAAAGCAATGAAAGGAAGCTAACATACAATTGGGAATTATTTAATAAGTATTCATGGGCAAAATACAATTAACATCAGTCTGTGATTCAGATATTTCTTAGGCCAGCAGAGAAGGCCTTGAAGGCCCTGACGGCACACCACTGATATATATGACTTCTACCCTCTGTCAATTACTCCAGGCTACTGCACACATTCATTCTGAGAATAATGGTCTCCTCATTTTCTCATCTCATTTTCTGAGCCTATCCCAGCTGACTCCGGACCAAAGGCAGGGGACACCCTGAATCGGTGGCCAGCCGATCGCAGGGCACAAGGAGACGCACAACAATGCACCCTCACACCCATACCTCAAGGCAATTTAGAGTGTCCCATCAGCCTACCATGCATGTTTTTGGAATGTGGGAGGAAACCAAAGTGCCTGGAGGAAACCCACGTAGGAGAACATGCAAACTCCACACACCTGGACGTGACCTGGATTTGAACCCAGGACCCCAGAGCTGTGAGCCCGACGCCTCAACCACTCGCTCCAGCGGGCCACCCAGAATAGTTGGTAGGGATAATAAATGAATGAACCAATACACATCTGTGCAAAAATTGCAAAAATCTGCCTGTGTTGCAATCTAATTCACCAAAATGTCCTTACTTAACCATTCTTATTAAATATGATTTGAGACAGAATGATTACTCATTTTCTCTAACATATGCACATATTGCCATACTTCATACTTTAATATACTATCCTGTGAAAGGAGAAAATAAAACCTTACACTAGGGATATTGTCGTTAGTGCAGGCTTCCTCGACTAAGAGTCTGTCTCGTATCTCCCAGGCAAAGATAGATGGACATTCTCTCTTGTACAAGGAAATTTTGCCCACAACTTCTGGAGTGGCCACCCTGGGTTTACTTCCTCCGATGGCTCGCGGACGAATAGAGCCAGTCTCGTAATACCGGCCCAAGATCTTACTCACACATCCATTGGATACCTGGATAAGATAGCACATACAATCAAATGTTTTCTCGGAAATAATGTTTGCCAGATGATTGTAAAAGTGACTGCATAATTGTCGACAGAGCCCATTTTTTGCTTGAAAGCAAAAAAGGCATTCAAGTAATTTTTAAATAGTATGATTAAAAAAATACGATTATTTTAATATGAGCTGTTAAAGAAATTGAAATGCAGTGTTAATAACAGGATGTAGTAACTAATATCAATTAGCCTATTAACCATGAACAAGCTGTTATTAATGTATCTAGTATTTACCTGCAAAATTCTGGATATGTCACATGGACGAGCTCCACTGTGAGCCAATTCCACTATCTTTTGCCTAGTGGAATCAGGCAAAGGTCTCCCGTTCACAAAGACACCTCCAAGTTGGTTCACTCCACTGTGACCTACAATCACAAAAAGAAGAAGTAAAAAAGATTCAATGGAATTCAATTTTGATGATCATGACCAACTACAATGTACTTCACAGATCTTGTACTTTCGCATTGGATTATCCCATGGACTTCATGGCGCTCGACTCCCACGCCACGTTACCAACCTGCCTATGCTGCTCAAGAGTACCTTTGCTCTGTTTTTGTACACCGCAATAAAGAGAGATCGCCACCATCAGAGTTGTCATTGTGCCTGCATTTGAGTCCTACCACGCTGTGCACACATAACACATTGACCCTAAATCTCCTCAGAAGTGTCATTTCAGACATGGCCATGTCATCATTACTCTTGTTTCTAATTTGCCCTCTTGTTTGTGTCTATCTTTTTGTTTATAGAGAAAGTAGTTATGTGTCACGGTGATGATATATAAGGAAATGCAACTGTTGTCGTATACTGTTGTCGAGTATTAGCTTTGTAATAAAGTTTTGTCATCAGAATCGTGTTGTATTCAGAAAACACAGCTATTTTTGAATAGCACATTTTATACAGATGCAATTTCAATGTGCGTTACAGGAGATCAAAGACAAAATGTTAAGTTTATCATTATTATAGATGTGTATCAATATTTTTATATTATAAGTACTTGCAACGAAGAGTAATTGACATGAATACAAAGGGCATTTTAATGCATCTCTTGCAAAGGTAAGGACTGTGGTTCGCATCAAGAGGACTGGGAATGGCCTTGGGCAGGATGGGTTCACAACAATAACGGTGGACTGTTTTTCGGCTTCGGAAGAGGAGTCCACAACAAACGGTCTTGGGAACGGTGGACTGTTTTTGCTTCGCGAAAAGAGTTCACAACAAGCGCCCTTGGGAACTGTGGACTGTTTTGGCTGGGCAGGACGGCCCCACAACTGGCGCTCTTGGGAGAATTCAATAGACCTACAATTTTTTTGATGACTGTGATAAAATGTTATGAAACTCTAAATATGTTTAGACTTCTGTGGGGCGTGGCGTTAAAATCTTATGAATAAAGAGCGAGCGAGACCTCGAGTTGTTAGAATGATCTAGGCTACATACGTGGATGGATGTATATCTCTTCTTGCAAGAATTAAACAAAGATGAGACTTCAGATCCCTCTTTTATTGTGAATTTGGAAATACCTAAGGATTATTCCAACATTTTGGTCCTTTGAGCCTGTGGTCAAGATACCGGAGCAGAATCCAGGACGCTTCCATTCGATATCTGGAAAAAGACCGTGGCCACGGCAGCTGATTCCCGTTAAGGGCTGGATTACTCGAAGGAGCGCCCCTGGATTCTGGACGGTTGACGACTAATACTACTGAAAGAGACATCTGGGGACATCTGGTAAGTCCACATGAATGTATGCATTTGTTGACGGTTGCCAAATGCGCGAAGGGGCATTGCATGTGTAGGTCCATTTTTGAGAAATGAGACAATAAAACCCTGGGCATACTAGTCTCTACCAGGTAAAGAGACAGAGCATGAGTCTATAAAACTTAGGGCAGTTTGGGGTGTCCTGTACTGTGGTCCGGAAAAGTACAAATATAACTCCGACGGTATATCAGGCTAGGGTATACTTTTGTGTTATGTGTGGTACGTGTATGTTAGGGCAGTTCGGGGTGTCCTGTACTGTGAAAAGTACAAATATAACTCTGACGGTATATCAGGCTAGGGTATACATTTGTGTTCCGTGTGTGTTAGGGCAGTTCGGGGTGTCCTGTACTGTGAAAAGTACAAATATAACTCTGACGGTATATCAGGCCATACATTTGTGTTACGTGTGTTACGTGTGTAGTTCCGATAATAAAGGGCGGAAAAGAAGGTTAACTAACTGATAACTGCGTGCACGCGAACTCCCTTCAAAATGGGCAGCTCAAATATCAAGGCGGCTAGGGATGACGATCCGAAACAGCGTCTGCCGTGTAAAGATTGGAAGTTTGTTAAAAATCAAAGCGCTACGAGGGTTAAACACCTAAATTTATGGATAAACGAGTATGGCTTTGCTGGCCAGCTTAATATGCATAAGATATTAAAACCTGCAGGATAAAATATGCACTAAGCATAGAATTAATCTATATTTAATATGTGAAGGGAGATACAAGCGAGGCGGCTTGTTCCACAGAAAGAAGAGTGATAAAACGGGTCATAGTATGACGTGATTTTCAAATTATGTCTTGGGTATTAAGAGTTATTTGGTTGTTAAAGCGATCAGACATGAAATTAACAATGCAGAAATGGCATGAGAAAATTCATGGCATTCGTCCAAATTATTAGGTCAATTGTACCTGGCTGGGGTAGATAAAATAATTGATGTCGGATAGGCATAATTTCCCTGGGACTGAGAAGCGTGGGGTGTTTTTCAAGTGCACAGAAAAAACATTCCCTGTTATTTCCTGAGCGGGTGAAATATGCTTTGGCGTGGGGCATGTTGATATTACGGATTGTATAAACATTGATCAGATTGATACAACCAAATGACGTTGCTTTCTATTGCTTTAAGGGCATACAAATTAAGAGGACTTTAACTTAAAACTTACAGCATTGCAATTATGGGGTTAATGCACCTAAATGTTACAGTGATAACGATTGGCAATAACAAGCTTAGATAAAGGGGAATATCTGCAACAAATTCTGGTGGGGCCTTTCATGGTGTGAAACAAGTGATGAAATAATGTCTATGTTTCAAAAATAACATATCCAAATTATAAAATATCAACCTTTGAGTAATGCTTTAAGTAGATGGGTTGTCTAGAATGGGCAAAAAAACTGATAGCATTGACACAGGGTATAATTTAATGCGAAATATGGAGGTACATTTTTACAAACGGTTAATATACTTGGGTGTGTGTGTGTTTCAATGTATCACAACTTTTCCGTTATTGCATTATTGGCAAACAAAGAGTTAATCAGAGCCACTCCAGTCGCTCGTCCTGGCTGACTAGGGCGACGAACGGTGGCGATTGAACTTCCAAAACAAATTTCTATTTGTAGATGTCTGACACGCGAATCTAGTACATTAATTACCTAGTTCCTTCTGGAATGATTATTGCTGACGGGGCAGAAAAAATGGGTGTACTACCAAAAAGGCCCACTGGGGATGGTGGTTTACACCTGTGATGAAAATTTACAGGCCACTGATGTATGGGTAAACGACCCAAATTGATTGACTGGTAATTAATGCATCAACCTTGCGGTTCGAGCATCTACTAATGGAAGCGGGGTGGATCCAGACCTTCCAGAGTGTGGAGTATTCCTGGTGTCCTCGAGAATTCGTGGGTTTTCTCCAGGTACTCCAGTTTACTCCAACAAACCAAAATTATGGATGCTAGACTGGTTGAACACTAAATTCCCCTGATTATGAGTGTGAGTGTGGATGATGGTCTGTCTTTTTGTGTTTTTGATTGGCTAGCCACCAAAATATGATCTACAATCAATTATCAAGGTGGAAAAGGATTTGGAAATTTGATATTGATTTCTGAAATCGCCAATAAGCCTTTCGAGGATGGCGGTGGCAGGTTAGTACAAAAACAAAAACAAAACAAAAAAGAAAAAAAAATCACCAAATGAAATTTTTGACAGGAATGCAGCAGCAATACTCCACATTTGAAACTTGACATGGAAAAACAAATAATCTGCTCTGCGAAATGTGAGATTTGGGATCACTGAGGTAAAAACAAAAACAAACAAAAACAAATTGGTACCTCAGCTTACTTGGGTGAGCTGCTTTTAACAAAGCTGGCTTGGGTCATGGGAAGTCCTGTGTCTCGACAGGGGGGATGGTGGCCTCGGTACGGTGCCACTACACAATTTATAGGGTTAAGTTGGTGGCAGAGCATGCTTAACCTGTATTCGGCATATCAGTGCACAATTTGAAATTCCAAAGATTTATAGTGATAATGGCACCCAAATTGTGTTAACAAAATTGTTGGCTGGATGGACAGAAGGTTCAATATCTCGTTATGAAATCACTGCCTACATAACGAGTTCAACAGGACAACAACATAGGGAAATCCTATTTAGTAGACCATACAAATCGCCATTATTCACTGCACGATTGGAACTGAAAAAATCTCTAAGAAAACACATTCAAATTGGCAGGGGGAAACTGTGCTTCTCAACAGGAAACGGACTGGACCAACGGAGGTGCTCAACCTGCAGTATAAAGAAGAAGCACTAGCACGCCGAGAAGGGGATGTAGAGCCACCTTTTGCATTGTAAGAAGGTACCCTGAGTTGAAACGGTTGAGGAGACGGGTAAGATAAACGTTCTGACCCAATAAAATGCAAACACTCCAATATTAATTGGAAATAACTTTGTTTATTGGTTTTATTGTCTCCATATGGTTTCAATGGTTCAAACGTTTCAATTGAGACTAAACCTTCTTACAAAGGGTTAAAACAAACGACCAGACGAGGGAAAATGCGATCGGATATAACATCTCCCTCAATCACCATTCTTTGGGAAAAGTGTTTTTACAAAAGAAAAAAAGGTCCTGCTTGTAAAGAAAAGGAAAATATTCAAACGGTGTCTATCCTATTGCAGAAGCAGTGAATGAAAAGTCATTTTTTCCACTGTGCTAACTTTACCTGTTTGAACCTTACAGGCATGGTCTGAATCTGGGTGCGGTAGATGACATATGGTGTGCCCATTGTCCAAGATTAACGGTCTCACTGATTCCACGTTTTTGTTTATGGTGGTGAAGTGGGGCAAATAAATAATATAACTCCTGTAAAAAAAGAAACAGGACTATGTGCTTTGCTTTCACTGTTTTTACCAGTATCTGTTTTAGAGTGAAGGAGATACAATTGGCGGCTCGGAATTTCGGTGCGGCAACTGGCCTCTCTCGACGACGTTGAGCCTCATCGAGGGATGGCGATCCGACTTATGGGTTGGTTTGCCAAATTGCAGCAGGAGTATATTTTTCTTTGGGTTATGCCAAATAAAGATATGAATAGGATGAAGAACATCCATTACAATGTCAAAAAAAAAGAAAAAAACAAATTGGATTTGCAATGAAGGAACAGCTGGCAGCCACCAGTCTCATGACTTTCCAGGACCGCAAAGCGGTTGATATGCTTCTGACGGTTGATGTGCTCTTGAGGGAGCAGGGGGCGTATGCAATGTTTGAAAATGTTGCACTCAACAACACGTCCCCCAATGGGTCCCTAACCTGGGCCGTTGAAGGCCTGCAAACCCTGAACCGGAAACGAAGAGGCACTCTGGAGTGGAACGATCCACCTTCTGGCAGACTGGTGGGATAAGGCCTTCGCCAAATGTAAAAAAATGGCCTTTACCGAGGTGATATCAATAGCTGTTTTGGCTAATACTTTGACAATGTGTGGATATTGTCTTATCCCCTGTTACACTTTTAGCTAGACCGACCTAGGGTTGATACAGTAGCTCTAACAAATTCCGAATTACAAGGATTGTATCTGCTTATTAGACAGCCTACTGGTGATAACATTGATGTCCAGGATGATGCAAATTATGAAAATGAGTTGAATGAGAATGATTTTGTTCTTCCTTTTTCAGGCCAGATATGCAAGTAAGGTGAATTCTGGTAAAGATCGAGACAACAGACTTCCCCCAAGTGTATTTGTATTTTTCATAAATAAAAAAATGATTATGGGATTGCGTACACATATATAATATTAGGGGGGAATGTTAGGTTTATCATTATTATAGATATGTATCAATATTTTTATATTATAAGTACTTGCAACGAAGAGTAATTGACATTAATACAAAGGGCATTTTAATGCATCTCTTGCAAAGGAAAGGACTGTGGTTCGCATCAAGAGGACTGGGAATGGCCTTGGGCAGGATGGGTTCACAACAATAACGATGGACTGTTTTTCGGCTTCGGAAGAGGAGTCCACAACAAAATCTTGGGCACTGTGGACTGTTTTGACTGGGCAGGACGGCCCCACAACTGGCGCTCTTCGGAGAATTCAAGAGACCTACAATTGTTTTGATGACTGTGATAAAATGTTATGAAACTCTAAATATGTTTAGACTTCTGTGGGGCATGGCGTTAAAATCTTATGAATAAAGTAGCAAGCGAGACCTCGAGTTGTTAGAATGATCTAGGCTACATACGTGGATGGATGTATTTCTCTTCTTGCAAGAATTAAACAAAGATGAGACTTCAGATGCCTCTTTTATTGTGAATTTGGTAATACCTAAGGATTATTCCAACACAAACCCTTCCTTCACACATCTTCACATCCATCCATCATATCTGGGGGGGGGGGGTATCATAACAAATTCGATAATTTAGACTAAGATGAGCCACGACCCATAGTCCTTTTCTTTAGTAAAATAAACCAAAAAAGCCTCCGCATAATAATGTTTTAATTGCATATCCCTGTTGGCCAGAAACATACAGTTATTACAGTAAATCTTTGGTGTACGGCTTCTTTGTGCACTATGTCCTCTTCCGGTTGTTTTCATTACTGTAGTGGACAGTGTTTTAGATGTTGTTTTTCCCCCAAGAAATTCAATCGTGTTATCGGAAAATTCTTAAACCGTATGGTGAAGGAAATCGGAACAACAGGAAGACTGGAGATGTAAGCCTCATTTTTTTTCTTTCCGGCCTATAGATGAACTGATTGAATTGAATACATAGAAGGAAATAGACAAGCTAGTAAATAGTCTATCCTGTTGTTTTAATCCAAATATTTTCCTCAAGACTGTGTTGAACAGGTGACAAATGACATGTGGCCAATGATTTGGGTTGATTTTTGGGCTAAACTGGAGCAGCTAGCTCCGGCTAGCTTCCCAAGTCAATGGCATAGGAAGCAAAACAACGAGGCTATAGTCAGTGTTCTGTTATATTGAACTACATATTTTGTCACTTTCCCCTGTTTATTTGGATTTAAGTTTTAATTTTTGAGAACAAGTTTGTTATTAAAGATTAGTGAAACCCCAGTCCACCGTTTCTGCCTTCTTCATTGCATTTGGGTCCGATCCTAGACTCATCAACTCCGGAAACCTAACAGTACAATCAGACGCTGCACTGAGCCACCTTGAGAAAAGAGGGAGCTACGTCCGAATGTTTTTCATCAACTACAGCTTAGCCTTTAACACCATAATACCAGACATTCTTATCCTCAAGTTGGCCAACCTAGGACTCCCACCTTCCACATGCTCCTGGATTGAGGACTTCCTGATCAACCAACCCCAGCATGTGAAGCTGGGTCGCCACCTCTCATCTGCCCGAACGTTGAGCACCGGCTCACCCCAAGGCTGCCTACTGAGTCCACTACTCCACTCGCTCTATGCACACGACTGCAGACCCACGCACCCTGAGAATTCAGACCCACACACCCTGAGAACATCATTATGAAATTTGCGGACGATACAACGGTAGTGGGGATGATCACAGAGGAGAATGAGACGGCCTACAGAGATGAGGTCCTTAGACTCAGCGAGTGGCACGCTCTCAACAACTTGGCGCTGAACGTCTCCAAAACCAGAGAACTCATCCTGTACTTCCGACGCAACAAGGCTGCTCCATCATACTTGTATATTAACAGTGAATGTGTGGAGCAAGTACAGACTTTCAATTCCTAGGCGTCCAACTCTCTGATGATCGCACTTGGACGTTAAACACCACATCACTCATCAAGAAGGCGCAGCAGAGGCTACATTTCCTGAGAGTACTCAGGAAAGAGCATTTGAACACCAACCTGCTGGTGACCTTCTACCGGTCTGCCATTGAGAGCATCCTGACCTATGCTGTATCAGTGTGCCACTCAAGCTGCACAGAAGCTGACAGGAAAAGACTGCAGAGGGTGATCAACACAGCCCAAAAGATCATCAACTGGCCCACACCCACCCTGTCCAGCATATACGAATCCCGGTGCCTTAGAAGGGCAGAGAGCATTATAAAAGACAGTACGCATCCCGGGTTCCACCACGTCAACCTGATGCCCTCTGGAAGGCGCTACAGAGCTATAACTGCAAAGACAAACAGACTCAAGGACAGTTTCTTCCCAAGAGCTGTCACCATACTCAACTCGAGTTCAGCACCTAAGACCTAATCAAGACATATTACTACTTCTTAAACTACAGTGGTACCTCGACATACGAGTGCCCCGACATACGAGCAATTTGAGATAAGAGTAAAATTTCGGGCAAATATTTATCTGAGCTAAGACATAAATTTTGATATACGAGCATACAGCGGACGCGAGAGGCTGCTCATAAGAACATCAAGGGCACTGTCTTTCTGGTCGCAACTCCCTCGTGTAATGTCTCTCTGGTCGCAACTCCATCGTGCAATGTCTCTACAAGCACTGGGAGGAGCGTTGAATTTTTTCAGTGTCTTTTTTGCCGTTAGTCAGTGCGAATGGCGTATATACTACTCGTTGGCAAGTGGTCGTGTGTTATCCTATTGTGAGGACATTTGTGTGCATCATTTTCAGAATATTTTGAAGGGAATACAAAAGCAAACAACCATCAATAGATTGCATCTGAAAGGTCAGGGTGGTGGCGGGGCACAATGAGCCATGAGAAGAAAGGTATCAAAATTTAAAACAAAATTAGATTTAAGTTTTGTGTAAGGTTAGATTAAAGTTATTTTTGAGTGTGTCTGCATCGTAATCCAAGTTCATTTAAATGTTTTTGTTATGTTAGGAGCACGTTGCCGTGCAAAAAATCCCCTCCCCCCTCTGTCCATCTCTCTCTCCCCTCCACAAAATCTGTCTAATTTTAGTACTATTAAACACATTTTAGTACTATTAAACCACTAGTTATTTGTTATTTTGTTAATAGATGGTGAATTAGAACAAATTAAAATGTTTTTCCAATCCAATATCCTGTTTTGGGTGTTTTCTCAGAGGGTTGGAACGAATTAATTTGATTTAGTTCATTTCTATGGGAAACGTTCATTTGAGTTGCGAGTAAATCGACCTACGAGCTCAGTCCCGGAACGAATTAAGCTCGTATCTCGAGGTACCACTATACTTATTTATTTTTTTGACCACTAATTTATCTATTACTATTTCGTGATTATTTATTATCATTACTATTTAGTGATTATTTCTCATTACAATATATTGGTTTCTATGTGTTTGCCTGTTTGTTGTTGCGTCCATAGACTCAGCGAGTGATGCAACTAAGCTGAACGTCTCCAAAATCGTGGCACCATCCTGGACACCAATCTTGGAATTCTGACGGAACAAGCCCGCTCCGTTCTGCCAGTGGCGGTCCGTGCATTTTCTCGTAGCACCTTCAACAAATCAATCCAACCCTCAAAAACTATTTTATGGCTATAAAACCTCTACTGCAGCTACAGCTGCGACATATAAAAAATAATCAATAAATCAGTGCACAAAATGGGGTAAAATCCACTTCCTAGCACCATTTAATGATTAAATACAAACATTGGAGCTTTTCAGACATTACAACTGGGCCAGGGGGGTGATTTTCCCGGGAAAAGACAGCGATGAACATCAATGGCGTACCGGCAAACATTGCCCGAAAATGGGGTAAAATCCAGCCGAAATCAGCATTTATTAATGAAATACAAATACTGGAGCATTTTAGACATCAGAACCGGGCCCGGAGTACCATTTCCCTGGGAAAAAGACAGTGATGAATGTCGATACGTCCATATACGTCCATTCGCGAAACGGCAAAAATTGCACTAAAATTGGGTAAAATCCACTTCCTAGCAGCAATTATTGATTAAATACAAATACTGGAGCTTTTGAGACATTACAGCCGGGCCAGGGGGTTGATTTCCCCGGGGAAAGACAGCCGTGGACGTCAATGGCGAAACGGCAAAAATGCTCTAAAATGGGGTAAAATCCACTTCCTAGCAGCGTTTAGTGATTAAATACAAACACTGGAGCTTTTCAGATGTCAGAACCGGGCCCACAGTTGAAATATTATTTAGGAATATAGCCATATTTTACTCACCAAAAATCCTTTATAACTGTACACAATATCCATCCTCCTTTCTTCCTTCCTTCTTTTTTATCGCCATCGAAGCTAATGCTGAAAGTCGAGCCTGTCCTGTTGTATTTCTGGCATAGTCCGTCTTGAAAATGTCTTTAAATCAACACAACAATATATTTGCTTGTGCAGCTCGCTACAGATACAGTTTGGTAGCTCTGGCTAATCACTAGCCAATCATAGTTGGTGAAAGCAATGACGTATCCCTACGCCTGCGACAAGGCATTTAGGTGTTGCCAACTCGAAATCTGATTGGTTAAAGCAACAGTCTTATCGATGCTTGTTTAATGCAGCGGAGCCTGCAGAACTGATTGTGAAGACCTTGAGGCAGAATTCTGACCCTGGCATCAAATAATGGCTGAAATGTGATTGGTTAAATGCTTCAATATGAAAACACATCTGGAAGCAATGCAACCAGGGGGGAAAGCATTGAAAGGAAGCTAACAGACAATTGGGAATTATTTAATAAGCATTGATGGACAAAATATAACATATGATTCCGATATTTCTTAGGCCAGCAGAGAAGGGCTTGAAGGCCCTGACGGCCTGCCACTGCGTTCTGCTGACCTCACTTGAACTATTTATTTATTTCTTATTATTGATTATTTAATGATTACTTATCTCTATTATATATTGATTGTGTCTGCTTGTTTGTTGTTGTGTCCATAGACTGAGCGAGTGGTGCGACTTGGCGCTGAACGTCGCCAAAACCAACCAAGGAACTCATCCTGGACTTCAGACGGAACAAGTGCACTTCACTCTTTTGACCTCACTTGGACTACTTATTTATTGTTTTATTTGTCCATCTCCTGGTATTTGTGCACTATGTGGTGAAATCTTTAAATCTCATTATACTTGTATAATGACAATAAAAGCATTCAATTCAATTCATCGGGAAGCCAATGTGTCTGTCCTCCACCTGCCACCATTTCTCCACCTGCCCACCTGCTGATTTCCTCCCTATTTGTCTTCGGAAAAAACAGTTCGATCTCCGTGTCCTTCCGCCGACACACACTTATATCTGTTTCTAGACTCAGATTTTTCAGAATGTGTGGACGACCTGAATCTGATTGACATTTTGGACTCTGACCCTGATTATGATTTCCTGCCCCCCGTTTTGTCCTTGGTTTACACATAAACACCACTATCAGCAACCCATTCCCAGGTCCAATTAAGGCAGGACAAGGTAGCCTGCGTACCTCCAGTGTGTTTCCCAGACGAGGTAACCTGTGTTCCTGCAGTGTGTTTCCTGGGTGAGGGAGCCAGAGACAGTCCAGGGCGATGCAGGATGAGGCAGCCTGCGTCCCTGAAGCGTGTTTCCCAGACGAGGTAGCCTGCAACTCTCCAGTGTGTTTGCCGGGTGTGGAAGCAGCCGTCGCCCTTCTAGAGTCTGTCCAGTGTAAGGCAGCAGCCGATGTCGCCCCTCCCGAGTCTTTCCCGGGAAGGCAACAACCGTCGTTGTCCCACTTGAGTTCATCTTGGGTGAGCCGTCTCCTCGTGCCCTGCAATCGGCTGGCCACCAATTCAGGGTGTCCCCCTTCTCCGGCCAAAAGTAAATTGGGATATGCTCCAGCACCCCCTGCGACTCTTGTGTGGATAAAGGTGTTCAAAAAATGAATAAATGAATGAAGATTATGACTCCGAATTCAGTCCACTTGATTTGGTATTTAATATCTGTAGATCAATTTTGTGCAAGTCAATCTAAGCAATTTTTGGTCAGGTTTGATGACGAAAAATCAGAAAAAATATTTTTTGTGGTTTAGTATTTTTTATAAAAAGAAAATAAACATTTTCTCTAAAATTAGCAATAAAACAATATCACCACTAACCAGTATTTTACAGCACATTTAATCTCTATTTTAAGATTTTAAGTCTTTATTATACAATTTAACCAGTTTAGATGATTGATGGACGTTTGCTAAAAAACCCTGTTAAATTAAAATAGAGGCATATCGATTTCTGTCCACCTTTCCCATATTTGATTCATAAACCAAAATGAGCTGAATTTTGGTCCAAAAGAGGAAGGGCAAGTCAAACTGTTTGGTGGAAATTTAATGCTGGTTGATGCCAGTCAGGTTAAGTAGGGATTTACTGTACAATTAATCAACTGTCTATTGTCTGTTAATGGCTTAGTGGGGAAAAGCATATTGCAGATTTATGGGTCTCTTCAGAGGGCATTAATCAATTATATGCATACATCATCAGAACAAACAAACACAAACCATGAATCTACAGTAAAAGGCAGCTCTCAAATCCAGCTTCACCTAGTTCTATCAAACAGCAGCAACTTTAACCTCATCAATGTTGACTACTATTTATTTATTCATTTTCTGCACTGCTTGTCCTTCTCAAGTTGGTGGGTGCTGGAGCCTATGCAATCTGATTTAGGGTGTAGAGCAGACTACACCCTAGATTGGTCCCCGGTCAATTGCAGGGCACACAAAGAGAGATAAAACCATGTACGCTCCAAATTACAGGGCCATTGAGTGGGAATCAAACCAACACTGCCCACACCAAAGTCAGGGGAAAGAACCATTACCCCAGGGGTCGGGAACCTTTTTGACGAAGAGAGCCATAAACAATTCATATTTTCTAATTTTATTCCTTGAGAGCCATACTCCGAATTTAAAAGTCAAAATACATGTAAATGGGTGTCTTTTATTTTAGTAATTTCACCACTTTTCAAGTGGAAAAAAAAGAATACTTTTGACAACATTCTTATGCAGTTGCTAATCAATGAGAGTATGCATTCTAGCAGAGTCTAATGCAGGGGTCCCCAAACTTTTTCCTGTGAGGGCCACATGACCTTTCCCTTCTCTGATGGGGGGCCGGTGTCAGTTTGTAACAGAAAAAGTGTGACGATCGTAGGGGAGCTTAAATTTTTTTATTGTTTTCCAGAAAGCCACACATAACCAAATAACCCTTTCCAGGTTCTTTACAGAAAAAAAGTCAGGAAACAAATAATAACACTATTAATGAAATAAATAATAACTAAATAACCCTCTGAGTTCTTCACAGAAAAAAACAGGAAATAAATAACAGTATTTATGAAATAAATAATAACTAAATAACTCTCTCTGGGTTCTTCATAGAAAAAAAAGCCATGGAACATTAACTTTCTGTTGTGCCATGCACAATCTTAACAGATAAAAGTTCAGCTCAGTTGTCAGAGCAGAATCTCTCTCACGTCAACACTTTGTAGCACAGTGCTTGCTGGTGAATTAGGCAGTGGACTCGTAGCAGGGCGGTGAGACCCTTTTTTTCCAACTCCTGGTTCATGCGTCCCATTAGACCGCGAGTTTCGCCCACCATGCTAGGAGCCCCGTCAGTCGTGATGCTAGCTAGCTTTGACCAGTCCAGGTCCAACTTCTCCATGGTTTGGCACACTTTGTCAAAAATATCCTCTCCCGTTGTAGTCCCTTTGAGACTTTGGAGGGCTGCCAGATCCTCGCATATCTCAAAGTTTGCACTAACTCCACGAATAAAAATGAGCAGTTGCGCTGTGTCTTGCACGTCCGTGCTTTCATCCAGTGCTAATGAAAAAAAGTCAAATTCTTTCGTCTTCTGCTGCAGCTGGTCATATACATTACTCCCGATTTCTTCAACGCGTCTGGTGATTGTACTCGCCGACAGACTTAAGGCATTAAATGCATCTTTCTTCTCGGGACACACCTCCTCCGCGACAGCATCCATACATTTCTTAACAAACTCTCCGTCAGTGAAAGGCTTACCACTGCTTGCTATCAGTTTAGCAACTCGAAAGCTGGCCCGAACGGATGCCTGGTTCAGCTGAGCTTGGCGTACAAATGTATTCTGCTGAGATAGTAGTTCACTTTTTCGCTTTGAGTTTGTCTGCTCCTATTTGGCCTTGCAAGCTATCGTACTTGTCTTTGTGACGGGATTCAGTGTCGGCGAAGATTGTATTCTTTGAATACCGCCACTGTCTCTTGACAGATGAGACAAACAGCCTTTTCTTTGCATTGAACAAAAAATAATCGTTTGTCCACTCCAGGTTAAATACCCTGCATTCTGAAACAATGTTTCACTTACCTAACTTTTTCGCCATTATTCCGTTCTCTCTTTGACAGGGCGGGGCCTAGGATTTTTTTTTTGGGAAAATTTTTTTTTCGGTAATTATTATTATTTTTTCCAAATAGGAAATAAATCCGATAGCATCTCTGGTATTGTTCAGAGGGCCGGGCCAAATGTGCTGACGGGCCGTAGTTTGGTGACCCCTGGTCTGATGCAAAAAAATAAGACTAAAGCAGCACTGGACGTAGTATCTCAGTTCTGTCACCAGCGGGTTCCATATTTTAGCTCACAGGTTAGCGAAGAGCCAGATGCACCCATCGAAAGAGCTACCTGTGGCTCCCGAGCCAGAGGTTGCCTACCCCTGCATTACCCCATCAGCTAGCTGAGTAAATACCAATGCATTAAATTAATCCTTCTAGTAAATAAGTTTACTCATATTGGCATTCCTGACCAGTGACCGAATGAGGACAATCAGTCATACATACTCGCTAACACTAAGTGGAAACTGAACCCTCACAGCTTGCATGGGATTCCAGAGAATAAACCATTTCCTTGTCAGTAGTTTTAAGTAGTCCTTAGAAACACCATCATAGTATTGTAAAACAATTACCAGTTTTACAAATTGGGTGCTAATAAAGCCAGGAAATGTCAAATACATTTAAACTGTAAAACCTGACAGTGATCTCTTTTTCAATATCACCTGGGGAGGCAGTGAAGGTGTTAATATATGTAATTCAGAGTTCACAAGTTAACTAAAACCAATAAATTATTTCATGGTTTTACATTTGTTGAAAACAGATGAAATATTGGATCAGCGAAATTAGGACTTTCAGTTCCAAAAAAGAATGACTTCATTGATACACATAATTATATCATTTCATATACACTTATTTGTATTACTTTTTTTGCTCCAGAAATTCTTGATATATTCTGTGGTACAGAAATCAAATTCTCTCAATTGTGACATGTATCAATGTTACACTTGTATGCGATGGTTGATTTCTCTTAGTCAAACCATTTCTCTTTGCTTCATAGACCATGTTTACACTGTGTTATCAGTGTGATCATCTTGCAGAAGAAATGTTAATCGCAGTATCATTCCCGAGAGGAGTAACGCTTTTCCCTTACTTCACAAACAATTAATAGACAGACATATGGCATCAATTTGGATGTGCTCCCTTTGGTATGTCTCATTACCCCCTGACCCCCACCCACACACAGACCCACCCATTCAAATACATATGAACGTGTCTGTATTCACCCACATGCTGCACACACACTGGGACAGGAGTAGGTTTCACGTTGAATTAATTAATTCAATTTGAATTGTAATTTATATTCATTCTCCCTAAAACATATATTGTATTTAATCCCAGTAGATACTAGTGAATAACTGTTTCCCAAAATTACTCATTAATATCAATTTTAATAACATCGATTATTATCTACCTGAAACTGCAGGTATTACAAACATGAATTTTTTATTTATATATATATATATTATATATATACATATATATATATACATACATATATATATATATATATATATATATATATATATATATATATATATATATATACTTGGAAATAATTTGAAAATCACATTGTATGATTTTTCAAGAATTTATTTCCCAATTAGAATGGAAAATAAGTATTTGGTCACCTACAAACAAGAAAAGTTTCTGGCTGTCAAACAGGTTTAACTTCTTCTAACGAGATCTAACAACGTCTCCATGCGTTATCTGTATTAATAGCATCTGTTTTAACTCATTATTGGTATAAAAGACACCTGTACAAAACCTCAGTCTCTCACACTCCATACTCCACTATGGCCATGACCAAAGAGTTGTCGAAGGACACCAGGGACAAAATTCTAGACCTGCACCAGGCTGGAAAGACTGAATCTGCAATAGGTAAAACGCTTGGTGTAAAGAAATAAACTGTGGGAGTAATTATTAGGAAATGGAAGACATACAAGACCACTGATAATCTCCCTCGATCTGGTACACGGTCGATTGGTCGCCGGTCTTTTGGTCGCCGATCTTTTGGTCGCTGGTCTTTTGGTCGCCCGGAAGGTAAGTGATAATTACCATTTAAATCGTTGCTCAAATACCCTAAATACAAACTGTGAATTACTATTTAGTCATACTTAATGCCCTGTGAATTATTAGGCTAAAGAGAAGCTCCAAATTTCCCGGACTTGTAGTGTTTTTTGTTTGAGAACTTGCTAAGACCCTGACGGACGCAGCTTCTTAAAGGGACAGCGCATGTACATACGAACTCATACACACACGTCGGCTCAGTGAAACTGCTCATGGCCATAGTTGGCTTTTATTGATGCGTAGACTGTGTTGTTTTACCTTGTTTTGTAGCCGGTCTTTTGGTCGTCGATCTTTTGGTCGCCCGTTGTCGCGGTCGGGGCGACCAAAAGATCGCGACCAAAAGACGGCGACTAAAAGACGGCGACCAAAAGCCCGGCGACCAATCGACCGCACACACTCGATCTGGGGCTCCATGCAAGATCTCACCCCATGGCGTAAAAATGATAACAAGAACGGTGAGCAAAAATCCCAGAACCACACAGGGGGACCTAGTGAATGACCTACAGAGAGCTGGGACCACAGTAACAAATGTTACTATCAGTAACACAATGTGCTGCCAGGGACTTAAATCCTGCACTGCTAGACGTGTCCCCCTGCTGAAGCCAGTACACATCCAGGTCTGTGGTTCACTAGAGAGCATTTGGATGATCCAGAAGAGGACTGGGAGAACGTATTATGGTCAGATGAAACCAAAATACTTGACCAAATACTTATTTTCCACCATGATTTGCAAATAAATTCTTTAAAAATCAAAATGTGATTTTCTGTTTTTTTTCCACATTCTGTCTCTCATGGTTGAGATTTACCCATGTTGATAATTGCAGCCCTCTCTAATCTTTTCAAGTAGGAGAACTTGCACAATTGGTGGTTGACTAAATACTTATTTGGCCCACATGTTCCCCCATGTCTTCCAGGTCAGGTTTGATTTTGTTATTTATTGCTAAGTCCTTGTTATTTTCTTGAATTCCCTACTCAAGCCCACTCGACTATTGCCTGTTTCCCTGCATTTGGGTCCCACTCGACATTACACGCTCAACGTTGCCAAAGACATAACACCGGGTCTGGGTATGATTGTATGTGCAATTGGTTGTTTGACTCATTTGTGCCCTGCGATTGGCTTGCAATCCCTTCAAGATGTCCCTCACGTACTTCCCAGTCTTTTGCTTGCCTCTCAGAAAAATGGTGAAAGACAGGGGACTTTCACTGAACTCAGCTCCGAAGAAAAAAAGTGGTGGACAGTGTATGGAAATAGAGCTTTCTGAGCGGACTGGATGACCAGGAGCCTCAGGGAGGGTGGATTATTTTTCAGAAATGCGAGCCCTTGGGGACATTATGGTGCACCTCGTTGCCTTAATCCGCAAAATAGAGGTCTCTCAGTGGCAAAAATGGCTGGACACCGTGGACGTTGAGTTTGCATTGAAGTCTGGGCAGCAGGCTGACACCGTTGCTCTTATCTGAAAACAGAGCTCTCTGGCGGGTTACACGGGTGGACGACACGGAAGAGCAAAGTGGAAGTTTAATTGACGCTAAAACAATGACGGCAATAAACTTTCAATATCACTCACAGTTTGAAACAGTGTCCCAGACATTGATGACAACATGGTCATAGACATGAAATATGGCAATTGCCTTGACAGTGTCATGTCGTTGTACAAAAGCATATTTGTAACAAAAAGGAAACGGTGGTCATAACTCCCCGTCAACATCTTTCTTGTGCGTCGAAAACCTCTCGCAAAAGCTCCTCCTGGAAACCTCCCCTACAGTGCCTCCTGAAGATTTCATCGATGATCCAATGCATCTCAAATCTGATCAATTTTAAAAGCCATTTTTGTGATTTTAGAAAAGTTTAGATATTTGAGCTACCACACAAAAATGGTGTCTCACGTTTTCCCCTAAAACTGAGGTAAACCCATCATTTAGCAACGGTTGGTAATGATAACGTTAACTAAAAATGGAAAAGGGAACTATTTTCTGATGAGATGAGATGCTTCTTTTTGGTTGAATTTGTGGTTTTGGGGTCAAATAATACATTTTGGGGCCTTTAAAAGTCTGAATTGTCTAAAAAAATATGATACTTAATAATGAAGGAATAGACATGTAAATAGACACATCTTCACTGCAGACAGCTTAAACCTCTTGTCCGCCAATAAGAAAGGAAACATGAATCAGATGATTTTCATCATTGAACTCAGAGACCCAAAGCAGGAATTAGTAAATGTTTTTTCAGTCAGTCGACCTGTCAGTTAATCAGTCAAACTACATTTCACACAACAACACATTCTAAAACTTAATTAATACACATTTAAAACCTCAATTCATGACACATAATTTCTTTACTTAACACACATAACCTTTGAAATGATGATTGCTCAATAAATTCAAAGGAAGCAACAATAATATCAAGAAACTCACTGTTTCGCATCATGGAGGCAACTCCCGTCTCCCAGCTTGTTTGACTTCTGTAATCTGACCAGACAGATAACATTTTATTACATCTATTTGGTTATTGTTACGAACAACATTTGCATTGTCATTTAATTGGTATTGTCAAATGTCAAAACACTCAGTTTCATCAATTTTGATCAGATAGTTGTTCGAAAACAAGGAGGACACCAAAGAAATCCGCTGAAAGGGTAGTTTTTTATTTCAATAAAACTCTTTTCTAATGTGTGCACTGTTCTAAACTCAAGATTATTTTACTTATTGAAATGTTAGCGCACCAGTGATTGTTCAATATTTGACTAACAATGTACTTTACAGGAAAAGGTGCAAGCCTTTTTATTTACATTTGCGGTCATAGGTTTTTGTATTATATATCTACAAATGCATCCATTTGTCTAGTGATTCCAATTTATTCTGCACTGTAACATAAGCATAAAAAATAATTTGGCAGAAAATTAATCATTCAAATGTGAAGTGTTTGTTCATCTATCTGTGCAATTGACGTGTATAGTAATTAACATGGTATATCTACTCCTTTTTATGGTTCTTAATTGATTATTATTCATTCATGTTTCCATTCCGTTTATCCTCACAAGGGTCGCGGGGGCACTAGAGCCTGTTTCAGGCGACTGTGGGCAGTAGGCAGGGGGCACCCTTAATTGGGTGTCAACCATTTCCAGTGCACAAGGAGACTTACAACCATTCACACTCACGGTCATAGCAAGGGACAATTAGAAGTGTTCAATCAGCCTAGTATGCATGTTTTGGGGGTGTGGGAGGAAGCCAGAGTACCCTGAGAAAACCCATGCAGGCATGGGGAGAACATGCTCTAGAAAAGAAGGTCAGGGCCCCCCTGAGATTAACCCCTCTGATCTCAGTCCTTTGAGGTGGACATGCTTACCATGTGATCGTTATTATTAACATTATATTATTATGATTATGTGTAACTGTAAAAATAATGACTAAAATGGTACAAAAGACTAAGTAAATGGAATGCACTGGAACGAGTAAATGGCTGCATCTTTTTGGTTCCTTGAAATGGCAACTGGTTCATGTAATAATAATAATAATAACAATATAATAGCAATAATAATAATAATCATATTAATAATAATAATAATAATAATAACAATAATAATAATAATAATAATAATAATAATAATAATAATAATAATAACAATAATAATATAAAATATAGTAATAACAACTAGGGCAATAAAATCTGAATTACTGACAAAAAAAATACAATTTGTGTGTACGTGTGCGCACGAGCGCGCGCGTGTGTTATAGTCCAGATATTATGTTAGTTATACTGAAAGAGACTGTCTATTTGATGTGACATGTTACAGGTCATTGGTGTAATAATAATAATATAATAATCGGACATAGGCTTTGTCATCATCCTTGACTCGACAAAAGCCTAATTGTCATCATACCCAGCAATTGCGTCCATAATGCATCCAAGCAAGTCCTTTCGCTTGCATTAAGAAAGCTATTCTTTTGCTCTAAGGCGCTTGCGGTTAACGAAGTGCAAATGAACGTGAATCGGCTCCATACATCGACGAACAGCAGTGCGCACGCAAACCGACAGCGAACACCTTGTCCCCGATGCACAGCACGTTCTACAGCCGTGGCTGCTTTTGTGTGTTCGAAGAATTTCGGTGTCTTTTGCCTCGTTAGTTGCAGTTCGGGAAAAACAGTGGGACAAAACCGCAGCAGGGAGCCTAGTTTCACTAGTAGAGCTGACATAAAAGAGTTGTGTTGAACACACTTGTCAAATACAAACGTCAGTGAGCCGCTTTTAGTTTTAGACAAGTGAGTTGATCGACATATAAAGCATTTAAAAAATCATAAGAATGATCCCGGGCTCTGACCCAAGTGGTGTGGAAAAGATCGCAATGTAATTATATAAATGCAAATCATATATATAATAAAAGTGACATTAAACTGAAGGTTTAGCCATCATGCAGCCTCATCTCATCAGCACAATAATACTCTAACTATTGCAGTTCCATTGAATGAAATATATTTTACAACATTTGTTACACAACCCAAGCCTAATTAATAGGGAATTATAATAATTTAATTAATTTGAGCAAGGCCTGATTATTTTAAATTCAGTCCAGATAGATGCAACAAGTGCCTGTGTTTAATATTAACATGCTTGTCTGGCGGTTCAAAAAATATGACGGCTTAGATCTTTTGTTATGTTTTGTTGAGGGAGTTGTTCAAATGTCAAAAATGCTATGTATGGGTCATTGTATAAAAGCTTTTTTCCCAAAAATAAAAACAATGTAGGAAAAAGGAAGGCAATAGACGCAGGTGAAATTAGAAAACATTTATTTAAGACAAAACTAAAAATTAAATCCGTGTTAGTTTTTTTTCTGGCGCATATGGCCCGCGCGCATTTAGGCGGGTTTGTGCGCGTTCTTTATGAAAAGACTTGGGCGCAATTTACTCTGAAGACTAAAAGCAAGATTTTTCACATGCACCCATAAAGTAAAATGAAGAATATCCGACCAAAGTTTATCTAAATATAATAATAATAACAATTATAGTTATCACCTCATTATTGATTGGTTAAAAGTGCCATCAATAACGTAAACAATTTCAAAATAATTGATTAACAAATTTCAAAAGATTGTGAAGTTTTAATAATATAAGAAACTCAGTCTTGGTTTGCATCATGCACGTTTTTGTTCAGTAGAATTGATTGTAAACACAACTGTATGGTACTCTTTGACTTGTTGGTACAATGCCTTTATAATTTTATACACGTATTCACTTGTAAATAGCAAAGACTTTCTCTGCGAATTGTTTGATTGGTTTTCTTTATTTGTGATACAATTAAGAAAGGTCTCACCATTCTTTAAAAAAAAGAAAGAAAAAAGTCGCCACCATGAGAAAGATAGGCAGGCCTAAATGTGTTTGTGTGCAGTTATCACTTAATGAATTTCTCTCGTGTCATTTCTTATTGTCTTCGTTCTCCATGAACATTAAGCAGAACTTTCAAGTCCAGTCTATGACAGGTGCATGTTGCCGTGATGATTAAAGAAGAAATGAGAAGCAAATTAAATCTTTAGTGGACCTACCTTTTTGTGGCATTCTGCTAGAATTTTGCTCCGCTTAGTTTAGCAACAGGTCCTTCTTCTTATTGTTCCCTGTAATTAATTTCTCTGTGACTGAAGAGACAAATGCAAAGACCGAAAGAAATATGAAGGGAGGTAGGGACCGTAGTTGGTATAGTGGGAGGGTAACGAAGGAGCAAGTGGCAGAGAGGTGAGCGCTCGCCAGGAGGGGGAGGGAACATTTAAACCTCAGTGGTGAAATCATTCATCCCGTTTTGCGTATTAAGAGAAACGAGAGAGTGAGAGGATCTGTTGCTCTCTCTTTCTGACAAATATATATATATATATATATATATATATATATATATATATATATATATATATATATATATATATATATATATATATATATATACACATACATACATATATATACACACAAATAAGTAATATAGAAATATATGAGTCACATCCTGTTAAGGTAAATACTAAAATATTGCCTAATCTAAGATATTATTACTATCAACGGAGATCCCGGTGGTCTCGAGATGTCCTCGGGGATATTGTAGGTTCGTTGGTAATCTGTTGTGATGGTTATATCGCATCTCCTCACTTAAATTTGCCAATGACACCACTGTGGTCGGACTCATCTCAGGAGGGGATGAGTCGGCCTACAGAGATGAGGTCAACAAACTGTCTTTACTAGCCAGATTAGCCTTATCATCCAGGTCCAATCGTGCAGTGAATAATGGCGTTTTGTATGGTCTACTAAATAGGATTTCCCTATGTTGTTGTCCTGTTGAACTCGTTATGTAGGCAGTGATTTCATAACGAGATATGGAACCTTTTGTCCATCCAGCCAACTATTTTGTTAACTCAATTTGGGTGCCATTATCACTATAAATCAATGGTTCTTTGGAATTTCAAATTGTGCACTGATATGCCGAGCACATGTTAAGCATGCTCTGCAACCAATTTAACCCTATAAGTTGTGTAGTGGCACCGTACCGAGGCCACCATCCTCCCTGTTGAGACATAGGACTTCCCATGACCCAAGCTAGCTTTGTTAAAAGCAGCTCACCCAAGTAAGCTGAGGTACCAATTTGTTTTTTGTTTTTGTTTTTGCCTCAGTGTTCCCAAATATCCCATTCTGCAGAGCAGAATATTTGTTTCTCCACCTAAAGTTTCAAATGTGGAGTACCGCTGCTGCATTCTCGTCAAAAATGTCATTTGGCGAAATTATTTTTCTTTCTTTTTGTTTTTGTTTTTGTCCTAATCTGCCGCTGCCATCCCCAAAAGGCTTATTGGCGATTTCAGAAATCAATTTCAAATTTCCAAATCCTTTTCCACCTCGATATTTGATTGATAGATTATATCTTGGTGGCCAGCCAATCAAAAACACAAAAAGACAGACAATCATCCACGCTCACACTCAATCGGGAGAATTGAGAGTGTTCAACCACTCTAGCATCCATAATTTTGGTTTGTGGGAGTAAACTGGAGTACCCGGAGAAAACCCACGAATTCTCGAGGACACCAGAAATACTCCACACTCTGGAAGGTCTGGATCTACCCCGCTTTCATTAGTAGATCATCGAACCGCAAGGTTGATGCGTTAATCACTAGTCTTTCAATTTGGGTCGTTAACGGTCCAGTGGTGTGCCGTCAAGGCCTTCAAGGCCTTCTCTGTTGGCCTAAGAAATATCTGAATCACAGACTGATGTTAATTATATTTCGCCCATGAATACTTATTAAATAATTCCAAATTGTCTGTCAGCTCCCTTTCATTGCACTGCTTCCAGATGTGTGTTTTCATATTGAAGCATTTAACCAATCACATTTCAGCCATTATTTGTTGCCAGGATCACGGTCTTTGCAATCAGTTCTGCAGGCTCTGCTGCATTAAACAAGCATCGATAATACTGTTGCTTCAACCAATCAGAATTCGATTTGGTGACACCAAGGCCTTCTCGTAGGCGTAGGGATACGTCATTTCCTTCTTGCAGGTGTAGGGATGTCATCGCTTTCACCAACTATGATTGGCTAGAGATAGCATGGGCTAGCCAGAGCTACCAAGCTGCAGTAGAGGTTTCATAGCCATAAAATAGTTTTTGAGGGTTGGATTGATTCCGATAGAAGGCGCTACTAGAAATTTCACGGACCGCCACTGCGTTTACCCATACATCAGTGGGCCGTAAATTTTCATCACAGGTGTAAACCACCATCCCCAGTGGAGCTTTTTGGTAGTTCACCCACTTTTGCTGCCCTATCAGCAATAATCATTCCAGAAGGAAATAGGTAATTAATGTATTATATTCGCGTGCCACACATCTACAAATTGAAATTTGTTTTGGAAGTTCAATTGCCGCCCTTTGTCGCTCTAGTCAGTCAGCATGAGCGACCACCGTGCAAGTGGCTGTGATTAACTATCTGTTTGCCAATAGTGCAATAACGGAAAGTTGTGACACATTGAAACACACACACACACCCACACAAGTATATCAACCGTTTGTAAAAAAATTACTTCCATGTTTTGCATTAAATTATACAACTCCGTTAACGCTATCAGTTTAGTTGTTTGTACGCAGAATTGAGGTGGCAATAGTTCTGTCTCCAAAGTTGTTTTGGTAGCCATTAATATATCTTGTATTCCGTTTGAGTTTTGCCCATTCCATTTATTCCTTGACAACCCATCTACTTAAAGCATCACTCAAAGGTTGATATTTTATAATTTGGAGGTGCTATTTTTGAACATAACTCCAGCACTTGTTTCATACCATAAAAGGCCCCACCAGATTTTGGGCATCCAGTGCCAAAAAGAGCCTATTTCCAAATTTCCCTCAAATTTGTTTTAGATATGGGATTCCCATTCCCCAAATATTCCAGAATTCATGCGCCAACGCATTTTGTCAAACCCAAAATGACAAACATAATCTGTTTCTTAGCCAGATTTTGGAACTTGGAGAATTGTTCCATTTCCCACTTATCTAAGCTTGTTCTTGCCAATCGTTATCAAGCAACGTCATTTGGTTGTATCAATAGATCAATGCTTATCCAATCCGTAACATCCTAATAGTCATCAACATGACCCATGCCAAAGCATATTTCACCCGCTCAGGACAAACAGGGAATGTCTTTTGTGCACTTAAAAACATTCCATGTTTCTTCAGTCCTAGGGAAACTATGCCTATCATAAACCAATTATTTTATCTAAACCAGCCAGGTACAATTTACCTGATAATTTGGACAAATGCCATGAATTTTTTCATGCCATTTCTGCATTGTTAATTTCATGTCTGATATCATTAACAACCATGCCACCACAGTGTCGTAAAAGGTCCTCAGCAGTGTCCTCTACACTCCAAAGGACCGTAGTCTACTCAGTAGGTAGAGGCGGCTCTGGCTCCTCTTAGAATTGCATTGGATTGGATAACTTTATTCATCCCGTATTCGGGAAATTTCATTGTGCCAGTAGCAAGAAAAGGCATAGATATAAGTTAGACAGTACAAAAAAAGCAAAGTGCAAAGTACAAAGCAAATCAAAGTAAATGGGATCATTAAGAATCACCAAATCAAATCATTAAGACAGAAAAGCAGCAAAAACAGAAAACAAGCAAGAGTGTACGGAGCTACCGCCACTGGCTTCCACTTGAACGGCGCCATTTTGATTGCGGTAGCAAAAACAGCTACAGACTCAAAAGACGTAAAGTTGGACAAAAACTGGAACCACACACAGTAAGTCTTCCACAAGATGGGGAACTTCTGTAGACTGTGACCAAGGTAGAGAATATGCAGAGTCACTCTTCCAAGCTTATCCACACAGTTCCTCAGTAGTCTGGAGCTGAAGACAACAGTAGCAGAGTAGAACCCCTCGACTCCATTGCTGGTAAGCGCCGACAGCTCTTCCATCTTATCCCACCATGGAATGGTTGGTCAGAAGCGTTGCTTCTTCTTCCGGCACTTTTGTCCAGCTCCGAATTTCCAGCGGGATTGAGGTGTTGCTCCTTCTGCTGCGTATTGTAACAACTAGTCCCATGTGTGTGACAGCGTAGGCATGGCTGATGGTTCCAAAAAAGAAGTGGCAGAAAGAAGCCAGGCTAACATATATAAGAAAGTTGTAAAAACATTAAAGTAAAAAGTATAAAGTACAAAGTAAAGTAAAAAGGAATGTATTAAGAAATATTAAAATGTAATAAAAAAAATATAGAAAGGCTGTAAAACACGAAAAACAAATAAGAGTGGACAGAGCTACTGCCACATGCTGCCACGTGACGGTGCCATCTTGGGAAAAAATCTATGCAGAACCCAATTTGACACACTTTTCTGAAATTTTCTGTCCCCATCCTGACTATCTTGAACACCATTTGACACAGTTTTCTCACATTTTCTGTCTCCATCCAGACTATCCTGAACTCGCAAAATTTCAAAATTGAAGAGAATGGGAGGAGGAGGCACAAAAAAGCATAGAAGAAACAGCAATAGAAAAAGATTAAAAACTTGGTAAGTGTACAATACCAAGGGTGCTAATATTGAATTGAATGCTTTTATTGTCATTATACAAGTATAATTAGATTTAAAGCTTTCACCATGTAGTACACAAATAACAACAAACATACAAATAAATAATTGATAAATAAGAAATAAGCATTCCAAGTGACGTCAGCAGAACGGAGCGGGCTTGTTTTGTCTGAAGTCCAGGATGAGTTCCATATTTTTGGAGACGTTCAGCCAAGTCGCACCACTCGCTGAGTCTATGGATGCAATAACAAACAAGCAAACACAGAAAATCAATATATAGTAATGATAAATAAATAATGACTAAATAATCAATAAATTAGAAATAAATACATAAGTAGTCCAAGTGAGGTCAGCAGAACAGAGCGGGCTTGTTCTGTCTGATGACCAATATGAGTTCCATGGTTTTGGAGACGTTCAGTGCCAAGTTGTTGAGTGCACGACTCCCTGAGTCTATGGACGCAACAACAAACAAACAAACAAACAAACTCATAGATAATCAATATATAGTAATGACAAATAAATAACCACTAAATAGTAATAGATAAATAAGTAGTCAACAAAGTTAAGTTATTATTAAGTTGAATTGAATAATATTCAAGAAATCAAAGCGGTTTCCTCTCATTAGTTTTTTTTCTCACTGTCAGTGATCATGCACATGACAAATTCAATATAAAATGAGGGGCATTTAAATCAAGGCTGGCAGGGGTTGCTGGATCCTATCCCAGCTGAGAGGGGCAACAACGTGAATCAGTGGCCAGCCAATCTCACAAGGAGATGGACAACCATTCACACACACTCATACCTAATGGCAATTTAAAGTGTCCAATCAGTCTTTCATGCATGTTTTTTTAGAATGTGGGAGGAAACCGGAGTACCTGGAGAAACATGCAAACTCCACAAAGGTGGACAGACCTGTATTTGAATCCAGGACCCAGAGCTGTGCGGCCGACGCGCCAATATATATATATATATATATATATATATATATATATATATATATATATATATATATATATATATATATATATATATATATATATATATATATATATATATATATATATATATATATATATATATATATATATATATATATATATATATATATATATATATATATATATCTCTTAAAATTCATGTTGTATTTATATATAATAACATATATACTGTACAGACAGAGTTCTCTGGGTACTTTGCTTTCCACTACAAGAAAAAAGCAGCAACTTTGTTACGGGGGCCACTTTTGACATTGGAAAACCCATCCCATTCTGACGAAGTGGCCGTGCCAGCTTTGGTTGAGACTGACCGTGTTTCGGTAAATGAAAATGATTACAGGACTTTGTTTTCTAAATAAAGTGGCTTCCAAAATTCGCTGCATCTTGGTTAAATGAGGTTTGATTAGTACGGTGGATCGCAAGTCTCAGTCTATAAAAATGTGAGTCTTTAAATACTATATACATTCATAAACCCTCCTTTATCTAACCTGATGAATTTATTTACATCCATCTGGTTACAGATTCAAAGAAATACACCATGAAAACTAAAGTAACACAACAAGTTTTCAATAAACTTGACAAATCAAAAGACAATTGACAATGAAATTAACATGTACACAACTAAACTAACAGAACTAATCTGGTTGGCTGAAAGAAAGAAGGAAGATCCTGCAGTTTCTGATCAGAATGTAGCTTTTTGGGGGGATAAAGGGATAGAAAATATACTCTTACTTTTCCACCAATATTTAATCAACAATATATCAAGGTATATGGTGTGTTTTTTCCTCACAGGAGAAAATAAAGGACTGTGTGTAAATCACTGATCAAGTCAACACCACCCTATTTGTCCCCCAGCCTGGCAAATTAGCTGACCCACTTGTGGATAATATTGAAGATGTTGTAGTAAGTGGAGTCACCCAGAAGTTGTTATTATTTCTCTATCTTTCCCTTTGCCATTTTTCTGTCTTTTTTGAAAATTACTCAACTGCCACCCTTTATGGATAAAAAAACTGTCTTTGAACAGTTCCTGCTAGAATGTAGTTTGTTTCGGGAGGGGCTTAGTGGCTGCAAAGGAACAAAATCTAAGATGTAAGTTCTTACTGTAATCATGGTTTATCTGGATACTTCTCCTCCACAGGAGAATATACTGAGGTTTGTGTCAAACACTGATGAAACCACTGAAGAAAACAACACAGTAGTTGTTACAGATTATATTATTATACAGAAACGGATCTGAAGAAGGTATCCTGCACGGGTGGCCTGACTTCAAGGAGGACACACTGCTGGCGGTGCGAGACTACTGGCCATTCCGAGATGAATTGAACGTGCAGAATGGAGTGGTATACAGAGGGCAGTGCATCATTATCCCAAAGGCCCTTAGGGCAGAGCTGCTCAAGAGGATACACTCGAGCCATATTGGTGGCGAGACCTGTTACAGACGGGCCAGGGATACCATCTTCTGACCAAGCATGAGAGCTGAAATCAAAGATTTTGTAGCTAACTGTTATGCATGAAATGAGTACGCAAGGGTTCAGCAAAAGGAATCCATGATGTCACATGAGATACCCATGCGTCCGTGGCAGACGGTGAGCATGGACATATACGCATATGCGGGCAAAGACTTTCTCATTCTTGTAGACCACTTCTCGGATTTCTGGGAAATTGACCAGCTGCCTGACCTATCCGCCGACACGCTGATCACACGCTGCAGAGCCCAATTTGCGCATCATGGCCAACCGGACAAGGTGATTACTGACAGTGGCCCCCAATTCGCCTGTGAACAATTCAGAAAGTTTGCTTCGAGCTGGGGTTTTACCTATGTCACGTCGTCGCCCCGCCATCCGAAGTCAAACGGCAAAGCCGAGGCGGCTGTAAAGATAGTCAAATCGCTCTGTAAGCGGGTGAAGGCAGATGGGACAGACGTATGGATGGCCATCCTCCACTGGCACAACACGTCCACAGAGGCGGTAGTCCTGCCCAGCGCTTAATGTCAAAGAGGCTCAAATCCCCTCTACCAGTTGCAGACAGCCTACTGAAACCACATGTGGTGGTCGGAGTGACTGACAAGTTGGTGTGGAAATGGCAGACGGCGAAATCGACTTACAACAGATCCGCCAAAGACCTCCCAGAGCTAAATGTGGGAGATCAGATCAGAATGAAACCGCTTCTGGGTGACCGCACGGGGAGATGGCCATTGTGCCAATGCATTCAGAAGGTTGCTCCTCGCTCATTCGTAGTGGATGTTCACGGCACTCTCTACAGGCGCAACCGCATGGATCTATGAGTGGCAGAGCGCTCAGCGGAAATAATGCCAATAAGGGGGCCAGAACAGCAAAGTCTGGAACAGGGACATGTGACTGGGACATCAGCCCGGGCAGAGACTGCCCATGGCTCAGGCCATGGGGAATCGCACCGTGCGGAAAGCCCAGGCGCCCCAAGCAGTCTGGCTCCTCGCAGCCCGTCTACACCAGCACCAGGACGATGCCAGACACCGGAGAGACGCATTGACTCACCAGGCCAGGCAGTCTACATACGTTGTGGCCGCCTCTCACGGCCACCGCCTAAACTGAACTGGTGATCGTAGAAGAGAATGTATGAAAGCATGGTTCGACTAGGGTGTAGGCTGCACGCTGCCCTTACTAAGCCTAGACCCACACATACATAGACAATGACAGCACACACAGGAAGAAATAGCACAAGAGACTTTCGGTTTGTTGTTCGATTGTTGGAAAAAAAGAGGGGAAAAAATGTCATTTTGTTAGTACAAGGGTTAATGTCAGCATAATACAATAATATTTTATGTTCAGAACAATATGTCATGGTGGGCAGCAATGTTTAATGTGAATAAAAGGTGACTTTAAAGTTACAGAACAGTAATCTAAAGGGAGGAAGATGTTAGATTATAGTAAATGATTATAGTGAATATTGAGCAGTTAGCGACCTCTAGTGGTTCATTATTGTAGCACGTTCTCAGTTCTACCCATAATGCTATGTGCTGTCGTGCTTCCATTCATTCAATAAAGTCACGATCTGAAACAGTAGTCCCACAGCCTGATGATGTAATTTTGGCTGGCCCAGAGGGGGAATGGTTAGCGCGTTGGCCTCTGAGTTCTGGGGTTGCGTGGGTGTTCTCCGGGGACTCTGGTTTCCTCCCACATCCTAAAACATGCAGGAGTGGCTGGTTGAACTAAATTGTCCTTATGTATGAGTGTGAGCATGAATGGTTGTCCATCTTCCTTGTTTCCTCCGATTAACTGGCCTCCATTTAAGGGTGTCACCCACCTGGGGCCAGTAGTTGGCTGCGATAGTCTCCAGCACCCCCTGCAACCCTTATGAGGATAAGTGGTTCAGAAATGAATGAATTAATGAACATAAAGCTGTCCATCTTATGAAATATCAAGCGAAGTACAAATGCAAATTGATTAATATACAGTTTTCCCTTGATTATCACGACTTAACTTATCGCAAATTCACTTTTTATTTATACTATTAATTATTTGTCAAAATTATTATTATTTTTTAATGCTCATAAAAATGTGAAAAACCACACTGAAACTCGCAAGCGGAAGCCTATCTCCTGTCTTTCGCTTGGTACTAGGACTCAGCACTGGAGAAAAAAAAAGGATAGTTATAATAGGGGTGAGCCTACTTTGCGATTTTTCGATTATAGAAGCCATGTCTGGTCTACATTAACCACGATATTCGAGGGATTTCTTTGGGAGAGTTGATCTTGAGTTTAGCAGTCAAGACAGGCTAACTTACAACTTATCACACTTATAAACATCCACAAGTGATAGCCTCATAGGCATCTATTTACAGTACTCAGCACGGTAACCATCACCTATTACGCCAGCAAATGGGTGGTGTAGGTGGGTTTATATATATATATATATATATATATATATATATATATATATATATATATATATATATATATATATGTATATGTATGTATATATATGTATATATATATATGTATATATATATATATATATATATACATATATATACATATATATACATATATATACATATACATATATATATATATATATATATATATATATATACATATATATATATATATATATATATATATAAATATATATATATATATATATATATGTATATATACCCAAGAGCAACAGTGAAAACAATTATTTTTAAGTATAAAGTGCATGGCACTGTTTTGTCACTGCCACGATCAGAAAGAAAACGCAAGCTATCACCTGCTGCTGAGAGAAAATTGGTCAGGAGGTTGAAGATTCAACCGAGAATCACCAAAAAGCAGATCTGCCAAGAAATAGAAGCTGCTGGAACACAGGTGTCAGTGTCCACAGTCAAGTGTGTTTTGCATCTCCATGGACTGAGAGGCTGCCGTGCAAGAAAGAAGCCCTTTCTCCAGAAGTGGCACCTTAAGGCTCGACTGAAGTTTGCTGCTGATCACATGGACAAAGATAAGAACTTCTGGAGGAAAGTTCTGTGGTCAGATGAAACAAAAATCGAGCTGTTTGGC
The DNA here is from genome assembly GCF_051989625.1 of Stigmatopora argus. Taxonomy (NCBI): domain Eukaryota; kingdom Metazoa; phylum Chordata; class Actinopteri; order Syngnathiformes; family Syngnathidae; genus Stigmatopora; species Stigmatopora argus. The sequence continues at coordinate 3,061,765 of NC_135389.1, read as the reverse complement.
CACAATGCCCAGCAATATGTTTGGAGGAGAAAAGGTGAGGCCTTTAACCCCAAGTACACCATGCCTACCGTCAAGTGGTGGTAGTATTATGCTGTGGGGCTGTTTCGCTGCCAATGGAACTGGTGCTTTACAGAGAGTAAATGGGATAATGAAGAAGGAGGATTACCTTCAAATTCTTCAAGATAACCTAACGTCATCAGTATGAAGATTGGGTCTTGGGCGCAGTTGGGTGTTCCCACAGGACAATGACCCCAAACACATCAACAGTGGTAATGGAATGGCTAAATCAGGCTAGAATTAAGGATATCCAATGGCCTTCCCAAAGTCCTGACTTAAACCCCATTGAGAACTTGTGGACAATGCTGAAGAAACATGTCCATGTCAGAAAGCCATCAAATTTAAATGAACTGCACCAATTCTGTCAGGAGGAGTGGTCAAAGATTCAACCAGAAGCGTGTGGATGGCTACCAAAAGCAACTCATTGAAGTGAAAATGGCCATGTATGTATATTTTTGACCCAGCAGATTTGATCACTTTTTTTCTCTTCACCCATTATAAAGTCATAAAAGAACCAAACTTCATGAATGTTTTTTTGTGTGACAAAGAAGTACTTTGAAGTATTTTCACGCCTATTTGGCGCATCGTTTCTTACGCTGCAGTGTCAGTAACTAGTGCTATTTCTATATTTTAGACACACAAAGCACGCACCATTTCATTAGACGCATATATATTATATATTTCATATGGATTAAGATCGAAACGCAATAGCGCTGGCTACCGGAAGCATCTTATTTCCGGGTTCCGGTGCGCAGTGACTGCTGGGAAATATAGTTCTTGGGCACTAAACCCACACGCTAAAAACATGCTTTAAAAAGGCAACGGAAGCAAAACTGAGTTCAGTAGGGCTTTATTTGGACATTTTACAATTTACTCAAGTCATCATCACCTTCAAATCCCTCCAACTCCTCATCTTCTGTGTCAGAATTAAACGTTTGCCCGAACGAGCCTTCCAAATAGCCGTGTCCCCCCTCTCTTCATTTTCAGAGTCACCATAATTTCCATGTGGCTCCTTAGAAATTATGCCGGCTTTGGCAAAAGCTTGAACAACCGTGCAAGCAGACACGTTCGCCCAGGCGGCAATGATCCATTGACAAATCGTAGCGTAAGAAGCCCGGCGCTGCCTGACACTTTTCATGAAGCTGTGTTCGCCAGCGATCATCCACTGCTCCCACGCCGCTCGTAACTTTGATTTGTAAGCCCGGTTGATGCCGATGTCCAGCGGCTGTAATTCTTTGGTCAAGCCTCCGGGAATGACGGCAAGCTCTGAGTTCATTTTCATGATCTGGTTTTTAACCGTTGCTGTGAGATGAGCACGCATGGAGTCGCAAATCAAAACAGACGGCGAGCTGTGAAAAAATCCATCTGGTCGCTTGACATAAATGTCACGTAACCATTCTCGCATTTTCTCCTCATCCATCCAGCCCTTTGGATTCACCTTCACGATGATGCCGGCTGGAAACTTTTCTTTAGGCAGAGTCTTTCGCTTGAAGATCACCATTGGTGGTAGCTTCTGCCCATTAGCATGGCAAGCGAGAACAACAGTAAAAGCCGACTTCTCGTGCCCCGTTGTTCGTATCCCCATCGTGCTGGTCCCCTTTCTCTCGACAGTGTGGTTCATCGGGATGTCGAAAGTCAGCGGCACCTCGTCCATGTTGGTAATGTGGTTTGGCTGTATAAGTTTGTCGGCAATCGGCTTGGAGCAGTAGGTGTGGAAAGCGGCTAGCTTGTCAATGTAGTCCGCCGGGAGTTGCTGCGCCACTGTTGTCCTCACTTTGATCGCCAGATGATGCCGTTTCATAAAACGAAAGCACCACGACGGTCCTACTTCGAAATGTTCAAGTTTCAAATCCTCCGCGAGCGGTTTTGCCTTCAGTCGAATGGTGACTGTGGAGACGTTTCTCCCAGCTGCTCTCAGGTCAAGAATCCAGCACTCAAGATGCTCTTCCAGGTCCGGCCACCTAGCCTTGCTCCCACGGAAACTCAGCTTCCTCTTGTTGACCTGGCGAAGCTCCTTCTCCTGCTTTCTCCATTTACGAACCATGGATTCGTTGATGTTGAATTTCCTCGCCGCTGCTCTGTTACCATGATCCACTGCATGATCGATGGTTAGAAGCTTGAACTGTGCTTCGTAAGAGTGCCTCTTTGTGGAAATATTCATTCTTTAGTTTGCAATTGAGCACATGCATCACTGTGCCCATACCAGCTGTATATATAGGAACCTTGTAGGGGCGTGGCTTTAGCGTCTTCTCCCACACCCCCCCTCCCAAGCCTTGCCCCTTGCCCCACCAACGTCCGCCTTCTCTCTATATATAAAGAGGATATTCGCAGTTAGTGCTCAGTCAGGCTCCGGAGCTCTCTCCTCGGCGCCCCCGCTCGGCGTCGCTCGTCGGCGCTCACAAAGGGCGCTCTGCATTAAAAGGCGCCTTGTCTATTTTGGAGAAATTGTTTGACTTTTATGCGCGCCTTATAGGCGTGAAAATACAGTATATGTTCCAATCACTCTATCAGAGAAAAATCAGAGTTTTAGAAATAACTGGAAACTCAAGAGAGCCATGACTGAGTGACTCCACTAAATTACTATTAACTGTTTGGTTTTTAATCGCGAATTGATGTAGCTACGATTCTGACTGGATGCTGATATTTGTTATGAAGTATGCCAAAAATACTGCATCTCTGACTTTGATATAGATGCACACGTTTGATTTTAAATCAAGCAATCTATTGTCCTTTCAAAGAACAAATTCTATTGACTCTATTAATAGGAGCGAATGGGCCTGTTCTTAAAATGGCGGACAAGCGACGACGTCTAGCTCCGTTGCCTCACAACACGCATCAGAATTCTAGTCTGTATACACGATACCTATGGGAATACCAAGCAAAAAAAGAAGGAAGACGACGAACAATATGTGAATTTCCTTTGTCTTCTTTTTTATATATGTTTTAATAAACTAATTTTATTTATTGCCTTTTATTTTAAAAACAATCGTTTGCGAGTCCGGCGACAAATTGTCAGCGACGACGTCTAGCTCCGTTGCCTGACAACGCGCTTCGGAAATCTAGTCTCTATACACGATACCTATGGGAATACCAAGCAAAAAAAAAGAAGGAAGACGACGAAGAATATGTGAATTTCATTTGTCTTCTTTTTAATAAAATGATTTCATTTATTGCCTTTTATTTTAAAAATGGAGCGCTCAACATAGGAACCATTTAACGTAGGAACCTTTTCGTGCGTAGTGTGTTTAGAGACGCGCACATTAAGTACGCACACGCCCAAATGTTAATGTGTTTGTGTTGTCGAGCAAGTTTTTGCTGTTTTATTTTCTTTAATAAAGAATATGTGAATTTCCTTTGTCTTCTTTTAAATATTTGTTTTAATAAAATAATTTTATTTATTGCCTTTTATTTAAAAAATGGAGCGCTCAACGTAGGAACCTGATAGGTTCACCAATAGGTATTCCCAAATTTACCTTTCAACAGAAGAGGCATCTGACTCACAACCGTGTTTCTCGCAAGAGAGAATCGATCCCCACGCGCCTTCGGACCAGATCATTCTAACGAATCGAATCCTCTCCTGCCCATTTATTACATGAGATTAAACAACAAGCATCATCTATTACATGACAATTGAAGGTCTGTCGGATCTTCAGAAGTCAAAACAATTGAGAGTCCTCCCGGATCTTCGGTATGAGTGACCGTGTGAGAGGTCGATGTTAGTCAAAACAACTTTGATAAGTCCAGCTGGATAGAGGAGCGACCTTCCCGTTGTTTATCACTGTTGCAAGCGAAGCGTTATTCATTGCGAGCAAATATATAATAAATGTGAGACTAATGAACCTAACAGAACCGTTTAACGTAGGAACCGTTACGTGCGTAGTGTGTTTAGAGACAAGCCCATTTAGTACGCCCACGCCCAAATGTTAATGTGTTTGTGTTGTCGAGCGAGTTTTTGCTGTTTAATTTTCTTTTCTAAGGTTACGCGATCTGTCTGGCGACGAAGTGTCCGGCCACGAAGTGTCCGGCCACGTAGTGTCCGGCCACAAAGTGTCCGGCCACGAAGTGTCTGTCGACGAAATGTCCGGTCACGGTTCACATCAACAACAAACTAGACTGGTCCACAAACATCGATGCCCTGTATAAAAGGGGCCAGAGCCGCCTCTACCTATTGAGGAGACTACAGTCCTCTGGAGTGTGCAGGACACTGCTGAGGACTTCTCACGACACTGTGGTGGCATCCACAGTGTTTTATGCAGACAGTGACAGCCTGAATAAGCTGGTCAGGAGGGCCAGCTCTGTTCTGGACTGTCCTTTGGACTGTGTGGAGGAAGTAGGAGAGCGGAGGATGAGCCAGGATGATGTCCATCATGGACAGCACCTCCCACCCCCTGCATGAGTCCCTCCGAAGCTCTTTCAGCAATAGACTGCTGCACCCTCATTGCAGGAAGGAGCGCTTCTGCAGATCCTTCCTCCCATCAGCTGTCAGGCTCGTTAACAAAACAAATGGCTGAGTGTTAAGACCTACAGTATGCATACATGTATATATATATATATATATATATATATATATATATATATATATATATATATATATCTGCGTGTGATGACAAGTAGGCTTTTTTGTGTTGTGATAATGACGACAGGGCCTATGTCCGATTATTATATATATATATATATATATATATATATATATATATATATATATATATATATATATATATATATATATATGTGTGTGTATATGTGTATATGTGTATACGTGTAAATGTGTATATGTATGTGTATGTGTATGTGTATGTGTATTTGTATGTGTATGTGCATGTTTATGTGTATGTGTATGTGCATGTGTATGTGAATGTGTATATGAATATGTGTATATTTGTATATGTGTATATATATGTGTATATATATACCGTAATTACTCGAATATAACACGCAGATTTTTGCTATATAATTAATTCCAATAGTTGGGGGTGCGTGTTATAATCAAGAACTAAAATAAATTACAAATTTTCGATCGAAAAAAGCATTGTCAAACTCACTTTGACGCACGGATTTTACGTCATCTCGTACAGCCGACGCACGGATTTTACGTCATCTCGTAAAGCCAATCGGATGATGTGTTGTGGGAGGAAGAGGAAGTTGACGCATACCGGCTGTAGCCAATCCATTGTTTGCTTTCGTTTCCTGTATTTAAGTAGCGACGCGTCATCACACGTCGCCGGATCGTTCACTATCGTTGACTATCATTGACTGTTGTTAGCGGTTGCTAGCGGTCGCTAGCTGTCGTTATTCTGTTGCCTCTGTCCGTATGCGCGCCGCATGCGGCCACGTTTGTTTCCACGCCTTGGTTGATTCATTAAAGGACTCCGTATCACGCTGAATGCCTCGTCCTCTCCTGCTTCCTGTATTTGGGTCTACCTACATCCACGGTCGCGTCGCACAACGCGGCGCGACCGTAACAGATGCCCCCGATCGCGCTGCGACGACCCAGCGACGCGGCGCGATCATAACAAGAGGACAGACAAAGAGAGAGAGGAACTCTTCATTTGAAGGATTCTAATGAATAAATTTGTTTGAACAAAACAATCGTGAAACGAAGAAAAAAAGGCAAGATTTCTGATTTTCGTCAGCGGGAAATTTTAGGTGCGCACTATATTCGATTACTGCGTTTTTCCAGATATTTTTGGCCCAAAATTACCTGCGTGTTATTTTCGAGTGCGCGTTATATTCGAGTAATTACGGTATGTGTATATATATGTGTATATATATATATGTGTATATATATGTATATATTTCAGCAACACACTTATTTATTTATATATGTATTCATGTATTTATTTATTTATTTATTAACTTACTTATTACCTATCTATTTATGTCTAAAATGCCTTTCCTATTTTTGAATCCTCACACTCTTGCTACTGTGACAACGAAATTTCCCGAATAGTGGATGAATAAAGTTATCCAACCCAATCCAATCCAACATGTTTTTTTTTCTTTTCTATCAAGCAGAAAGGACCTATTTTCACTATGTATACAGTACAATATTTTTAAAATATAGATTATATTTAGCCATTAATAAATTACAGTCTTCATATGCGGGCGGCCCGGTGGTGCGATTGGTTAGTCAGCCTCACAGCTCTGGGCTCCTGGGTTCAAATCCAGGTCACATCTATCTGTGTGGAGTTTGCATGTTCTCCCCAGGCCTGCGTGGGGTACTCCGGTTTCCTCCCACATTCCAAAAACATGCATGGTAGGCTGATTGGACACTCTAAATTACCCCTAGGTATGGGTGTGAGTGTGCATGGTTGTCCATCTCCTCGTGCCCTGCGATTGGCTGGCCTCTGATTCAGTGTGTCCGCCACTCTGGCCCGGAGTTAGCTGGGATAGGCTCCAGCACCCCCTGTGACCCTAATGAGGATAAAGCGGTTCAGAAAATGAGATGAGTCTTCATATGCTTATAGCTCTAATATTTAATAAATACACGTCTTGATAATTGCAGTTGTCTACAGTAATACCTTGAGATACCGAGCTTAATGCATTCCGGGACCGAGCGACAAGAAAAATCAAGAAATTACCCTCGCAGAATTTGAGGCCTGTTTTTTAATGCATCACCCTGTAATTGGCTAAAACTAACAGCGTTCGAGCTACACTTGGAATTGGTTACTAAATCATGCATTCGTTGGTGACATAATTACACTTTCATCATTTATTTCTGTAATAAATACATACTGTACAATTATATATATATATATATATATATATATATATATATATATATATATATATATATATATATATATATATATATATATATATATATATATATCAGTGGCGGGCTGTCAGGGCCTTCAAGGCCTTCTCTGCTGGCCTGAGAAATATCTGAATCATATTATATTTTGTCCATCAATACTTATTATTCCATTTAAGCATTTAACCAATCACATTTCAGCCATTATTTGTTGCCAGATCAGATCTGCCTCAAAGCCTGCACAATCAGTTCTTGCGGGCTCTGCGTCATCAAACAAGACTGTTGCTTTTAACCAATCAGATTTCGAGTTGGCAACCCCACAATGATTTTTCATAGGCGTTAGCATTTTGCTGGCTGGGACATGTCATTGCTTTCACAAACTATGATTGGCTAGTAGCCAGGCCAAAGCAGCCAGAGATCGCAAACTCCACCCACATGGCCGACAGTGGCAAAAACAAATGAATTCTGTTGCAGATTTCTCTCCCAAAGGTATTTTCCAGACTGACTTTTCCAGAAAAAAAATGGACATAATTAAGAAAGGGCGGTCAACTCCGAAGCTAGACAGCCTGTTACAGCCGGGAATATGGTGTGTGCGGCACTTTCAGTGTGCTAACTTAGCTCCACAAGCAAATAGTATATTGTTGTTTTGATTTAAAGCCATTTTCAAAACGGACTATGCCAGAAATATGACAGGACAGGCTCGACTTTCATCATTAGCTTCGATGGCGATAGGAAAGAAGGAAGAAAGAAAGGAGGATGGATATTGGGTAAAAAGGATTTTTGGTGAGTAATATATGGCCATATTCCTAAATAATATTTCAATTGTGGGCCAAGTTCTGATATCTGAAAAGCTCCAGTGTTTGTATTTAATCACAAAATGCTGCTAGGAAGTGGATTTTACCCCAGTTTAATTTTTGGCGTTTCACCATTGACGTCCATCGCTGTCGTTTCCCGGGAAAAATCACCCCCCTGGCCTGGTTGTAATGGCTCATAAGCTCCAGCATTTGTGTTCAATCAATAAATGATGCTAGGAAGTGGATTTTACCTAATTTTAGTATTTTAGTGCATTTTTTGTCATTTCACGTATGGACGTATCGACGTTCATCGCTGTCTTTTTACCGGGGAAATGATACTCCGGGCCCGGTTCTGATGTCTAAAAAGCTCCAGTATTTGTATTTAATCAATAAATGCTGTTTTCGGCTGGATTTTACCCCATTTTCGGGCAATGTTCGCCCGTACGCCATTGACGTTCATCGCTGTCTTTTCCCGGGAAAATCACCCCCTGGCCTGGTTTTAATGTCTGAAAAGCTCCAGTATTTGTATTTAATCATGAAATGCTGCTAGGAAGTGGATTTTACCCCATTTTTGCGCATTAATTGATTGATTATTTTTATGTGTTGCAGCTGTAGCTGCAGTAGAGGTTTTATAGCCATAAAATAGTTTTTGAGGGTTGGATTGATACGTTGAAGGCGCTACCAGAAAATGCACCGCCCGCCACTGATATATATATATATATATATATATATATATATATATATATATATATATATATATATATATATATATATATATATATATATATATATATATATTCCACACACATTCCATATTTCCATATTTCATTTGTCTAGTGGTGCCCAATGTGTATTGACACTATTTAGTATTAGCATCCTCTGACTTCCAAAAAGATGGGCGGGGGCCACTTGTCATTTATCGTCTATAGATTGTCCATTTCTTCAAATGGCATGAATTATAGTTGAACTTTCAGAAATGTGTTGTCACAACCATAAAAGACGGTGGAGAGGTGGGGGACAGACAGTTGGGAGTTGGTTGATTTTGTAGAGAATACACTTGAGGGGGAGATTGGCAGGAAGTGAGGGAGTTTGCCTTGTGTTCATCAGAGTTTTATGGTGTCTAAGTTTAGATCTTGGCTCAAATTCAGCTACTCAAGTAGCATGTCTTGTGGGTCACCACAGCCGCTGAACATAGTGATAGAGACAGACGGAAGCAGCACTCTACACTTTAAAGGGGGATGATCAAAACAAGAATCGGCATGAGGATAGTTTGATTCCAGATACATTGTCAAGAGAAATATTTCAACTACCAAAAACAGTAGGGAGAACAGTGAGGATTTTTCATTTTCAGTTTTGGGCTTAGCACGTTTGTGTCTCCACCAACAATGAGATATGAGGCAGAGCCTAGAGACCACTCTGGAGCTTCAGTTAAGCAGGATCCACATTTTCTGCAGGATGTCGTTTTCCATGGCAAGTTTGAGGTGAGTTTTAATTGTACTTTAAATTTAATCTTTTTTTGTTTGTTTTTTCATTAGAGTGATGCTTACTCATTTTTGAAATGATCGCCATGTTAAATATATATGTACTATATATAGTATCCCTGAGTTTTGGGTTAGGGTTAGTGAAAGGATGTAGTACTGGTAATAGATTGAAAAATTGTGATAAATACTTTTCTTTTTAGTGGAGCAAGTGGTTAGCAGGTCAGCCTTACAGTTATGGGGTCCTAGGTTCAAATCCAGGTCGGTCCACCTGTGTGGAGTTTGCATGTTCTCCCCGGGCCTGCGTGGGTTTCCTCTGGCTACTCTTGTTTCCTCCCACATTCCAAAGACATGCGGGGAGAGGCTCCAGCACCCCCTGCAACCCTTGTGAGGATAAAGCGGTTCAGAAAATGAATGAGTTAATAAATGAATGTCTTTTGAGCCTAATTTACTGTTAAAAACAGAGAGGTTAGTGTTTTTCAGATTCACAGAGAATTAACAGTGATGTCTGTGTGAAGGAGCACACATTTTCTTAGAGATCAGGAACCTTTTTGACGGAGAGAGCAGTTTAGCAGAGAGCCATATGTACCTGTCCAAAGAGCCACATATGGTTCCCGAGTTATAGGTTCCCTACCCCTGTCTTAGAGGAAATGATTAAGTGTTATTCCATGGCATATTATTGCTGCGACTTTAGTGTCTCATGGCCTAAATCAGGGGTGTCAAAAATATGGCCCACGGCCCGCAGGATAATTTCAAAGTGAAAAAAATCATAAAATACATGGATTTTTTTAAATTAAATGCAATTCGAGAATTATCCGCTAGGGGCGCACTCTTTTGTGCCATCAACTGCTCGTTATGACTTTGTTTCTACCCTGTTCTCTACCTGCCCGCTACACCCTCATTAGGCGGCTAAACTTGTATGTCCCGAGATGTTTTGGTACCAGCACTTTCCTTTGTCTGCCTTTGCTTCTTGCTTTTGGGTCTCACTCCGCTCCACAGCCAAGGCGTACATAACAGAATAATCACACCACTATGGACCCAGCAGTACCTCTATTGCTCCAGTGTGGGATGGCCCACTGGTCTCCTCCCTGGGAGTCAACAGGGGGCTATCGGCAGTCCCTGCTCGTCGCTCTCAAGCGCTGGATCTTAGTCTTTGTTCTCAAGTGCCAGTCCCGGCGCTCCGCCCTTCTGCACCCATCCCGGCGCCCCGCTCCTCTGTGCCTGTCCTGGCGACACGCTCCTGTGTGCCCCGCGTCATCAGGGACCCCAACGGTGGCAAATCTGACGGCGGGGGCCCTGACGTTGGAAACTCTGATGGTGGGGGCCGTGACGCTGGGGAAGATGATGGAAAGGTCCTGATGCTGGGGAATCTGATAGTGGCATCTTTGATGGCGGGGGCCTTGATGCTGGTGAATCTGATGACGACGACTCTGGCGGTGGTGTCCCTGACGCAGGTGACTCTGAAACAAGGGCCCTGACAGCGGCGACCCATCGTGCTTCTCTGCCAAGGCGGCATGCGATCTCTCGTTCTTCCCAGTTGAGGCGGCTGCAACCCATCGTGCTTCCCGGTCGAGGCGGCCTGCAACCCATCTTGCTTCCAGATCGCAGGCCTGCAACCCATCGAGCTTTCAGGTCGAGGCGGCCTGTGACCCATTGTGCTTCCCAGTCGAGGCAGCACGCAACCCATTGTGCTTCCCAGTCGAGGCGGCTTGGGACATTGCCATTCCCCTCCAGACACTGTAAGGCACCAGATCAATTCCTCGCAACCTCCTGGTGGACCAGCTCACCGCTTCCTCTCGAGCCAGCCAGGATGACTGCCTGTCTAAGGATTTTCAAAATGTTTTTGTACATTCAAGGGTTTTTTGATGCGGGTAGTGCACTTGCCCTCCGCCAAGCTCGCCCCCCCTTCCTTTTTTAAGTAGTGTGATTTTGTTCGGGACGTCTGGGATCCGTCCCTGAAGGGGGGATTCTGTAATGTTTTGTTCGGGTTTTGTGCTTCGGTGTTTTTTCCTTGTGTGTCCTCTCTGCGTGATTGTTCATGAATATCACCTGCTCTATCTTTTCTGGCTATTGTTATCTTTTGTGACCAATGTTTGACCCTGTCACAGTGTTACCCTGTCTGTGTATTTAAACCCCTTGTCTTTGTCAATTATTTTCTGTCTCATGGTTATCTTGCCTTTTGTTGGTGTGCGTCTCTTCAGCTTGCTGATTCCCCGTTCAGTTCGTTTCTTTGTTGTTTTCCCAGTTTTGAGTTTGTAAGGTTTATTCTGTTATTTGTATTAAACCCTATGTTATGGCACCAGCACTTTCCTTTGTCTGCCTGTGCTTCCTGCTTTTGGGTCCCACTACACTCCGCAGCCAAGGTATACCTTACCAAAGTAGGCTGGTTGGACCCTTTAAATCGCACCTAGGCATGATTGTGGCATGAATGGTTTTCTTTCTCCTTCTGTCCTGTGATTGGCTGCCCACCAATTCAGGATGTCCTTTGCATCATGCCCGCAGTTAGATGGGATAGGCTCCAGAACCCCCATGACCCTTGTGAGGATAAGAAGTTCAAAAATGAATGAATGAAATAATAACACATATATCCCCGGAGCGACTACGAGGACCTGCGTAGGTGCCTTCATCATGTGTGGAGATGGTCGAACCTGTGGGACCTGCAGCTCAACATCACGAAATGCAGTCATTTGGCTATTGGGGCTCCTCCTGATGCACCTCTTGACTTTGAACCGGGACGCCTGGAACTGGAACGATCTCAACGGTGCAAAGATCTGGGCATCATTGTCGACGACACGTTCAAACCAACGGCCCAACGCATCCAAGCAGCCAACAAAGCTTGCGGAGTGCTGTTCCTGATGTTCCGGTCCTTTGCCATCATCACAGCAGACATCTTCCTTCCGTTGTATGTTTCCCTGGTGAGGCCCATTCTCGAGTATGGGATCCAAGCCGCATCACCGTACCTCGCCAGGGACATCCAGCATCTGGAGCGGGTCCAGAGGCTTGCAACGAGGATGGTCCGCGGCCTCAGCTTAATGTCCTACGAGGAAAGATGCCAGCGACTCAACCTGCCGACCCTTGAGGCTAGGCGTCTGCGAGGGGACCTGATACTGGCCTACAACATCCTCCACGGTATCTACAACATGCCCCGCAATGTCTTCTTCACGCCCGCACCTGATCGTGGTCTGAGGGGTCATCCGTGGAAGCTGTATCCCCGCAGGTTCCGGTTGAATCGGCGGAAGGCTGCTTTTTCAGTGCGCATCGGCGGTCCTTGGAACCGGCTTCCGCAGAGTGTGGTCGAGAAGCCGACGGTCGCCCAGTTCAAGAGGGCTCTGGATGACGTTTTGGCCGTGAACCAGTGACTACACCGCGTTTTGTTGCACATTTCTTGTATCTTTGTTACATGGCCCTAAGCATTGTGCTTTTTCTTGCCAATAAATTGAATTGAATTGAAAAATGGAAATAAATCAGCACCTGCAATAGTTTAGGCAGACCTATTCATATTTGTGAAGAATTATATCCAAGAAGAAAGTGCACAATATTTTGAAGAACTGTTAAAAAGAAAAATCATAATTTTTTCTACATCATAAATGCCATTTCTTGTTGTCGCTGTGAATGTTCTCAGTTGCTGAAGACTCTAACCCCAGAGGAAAATACACATTCTCAGCACGGCCTCTATTTTCAAGATGGTCAGCGGCATGTGGACTATGTTCTCACCTACCCTTTAAAGAAAACATCTGTGGGACGTTCAATTCGGTACACAACCCATTTGCTCACCGAAAATGCTGTGGCACGCAGCCTGAGGCGTAATCATCAACAATCTACAAATACGTCAACACTTTCCAATGTGGAGCTAAACAGCCTAGGAGAGACCTTCAGTGCTCATGAGGATCACAAAACCTTCAGGAGGGAGGAGTTTCAAGGAAAACTTAGAGATATGGGCCTGGAGTTGGAGATTGCTGAAGATGTGAGTATTTTTTTGCATTCACCATAAATGTGTACTTAATGATTTAGAATGTTAATCATTTTATGATGTTTGCGGGGAGGTGTGAATACTAGAGTAAATCTTGACTCATTTACTGAACCGCTTCATCCTCATTAGAGTCGTGGGGGGTGCTAGAGCCTATCCCAGCTGACTCAGGGCCGGAGGTGGGGGACACCCTGAATCGGTGGCCAGCCGATCGCAAGGCACGCGAATACAGACAACCATGCACATTCACACACACCTAGGGGCAATTTAGAGTGTCCAATCAGCCTACCATGCATGTTTTTGAAATGTGGGAGGAAACCAGAGTACCCGGAAGAAACCCACGTAGGCCTGGGGAGAACATGCAAACTCCACATAGGTGGACGTGACCTGGATTTGAACCCAGGACCCCAGAACTGTGAGGCCGAAAAGCTAACCACTCGTGCTATTCGCGCCACCGGGCCACCCAGAGTAAATCTGTAATCTGATATTCTTGCTCTGTGTAACCAAATGTATAACATAAATCTGTAGAACCTAAATAGAAAAAAAACTACAAACTTGGCCCTGAAGATTCAATCCATCAGATCAGGGACATCCTTTTTGTATAAGAAAGAACTCGCTGTGTTTTTGTGCAAAGAAAAATAAATGATAATTTTTAAACATCACCCAAAATGTTAACAGGAAGTACCTCTCTTTGGAAAAATCTGGAAACCTCTGCTTACAACAGGAAATGTTTAAACAAAGCTTCCCACGCTGTAGCAGAATTACTCTCAAAACCATTAAAGTGTTATTGTGTTGCTATTTTTTAAAATGAAAAGTCTGCAGCTCAGAGGGCTAGAATACGTTTTTCTTTCCACATTTGTCTAATCTATTGCATTTATTCATACCCCACGTCCGTACTTGGATGGATAAGCGCTTAAACTTATTAACCCCTTAACTTAGACCCTAAACTTTGAATTATTAACGCCTTAATTTAGACCCTAAACTTTGAATTATTAACCCCCCTACCCTACACAATGGAGGTACAGTGGTACCTCGACATACGAGTGCCCCGACATATGAGAAATTTGAGATACGAGTAAAATTTCGGGAAAAATATTTATCTCGGGATACGAGACAAAATTTGATATACGAGCATACAGCGGACGCGAGAGGCTGCTCATAAGAACATCATGGGCACTGTCTTTCTGGTCGCAACTCCCTCGTATAATGTCTCTCTGGACGCAACTCCCTCGTGCAATGTCTCTACGAGTACTGGGCGGAGCGTTGCATTTTTTCAGTGGGTTTTTTTGCCGTTAGTCAGTGCGAATGGCGTATATAAACTTCTCGTTGGCAAGTGGTCGTGCGTTATCCTATTGTGAGGACATTTGTGTGCATCATTTTTGGAATATTTTGAAGGGAATACAAAAGCAAACAACCCTCGATAGGTTGCATCTGAAAGTCAGGGTGGAGGCGGGGCAAATAGAGCAAACCTGGGAGAAGAAAGGTATCAAAATTTAAAACAAATTAGAATTAAGTTTAGTGTAAGGTTAGATTAAAAATATTTTTGAGTGTGTCTGCATGTTAATCCAATTTCATTTAAATTTGTTTATGTTATGTTACGAGCGCCTTGCCGTGCAAAAAGTCTCCCCCCTCTCTCTGTCCCTCTCTCTCCCCTCCGCGAAATCCGTCTAATTTTAGTACTATTAAACACATTTCAGTACTATTAAACCACTAGTTATTTCTTACTTTGTTAACAGATGGCGAATTAGACCAAATAAAAATGTTTTTCCAATCCAATATCCTGTTTTTTTTTTTTTTTTTAGATGGTTGGAACGAATTAACTTGTTTTTAGTTCATTCCTATGGGAAACGTTGATTTGAGTTGCGAGTAAATCGACATACGAGCTCAGTCCCGTGACAAATTAAGCTCGTATCTCGAGGTACCACTGTATGGTTTAAAGTAGGGCACCAAGGCCAAGCACAGACTGAAACATGCCAAAATCATCAATGAAGCCCAGAGACCCCGAGATATTGTTAATGTGCTTGAAAATAATTCGTGTACTGATCAGATTTATTGACTCGTTTGTGTTTATACACGGTTTTACTATTTTTAAACACTCATTAACAATGTTATTCTGTTATGATGGTAACATATGTCTCCATTTGCATCCGTGACTTTACTCTAAATGTAGGCTCGGCTTGCTGCAAGGGGGGTTGGTGGTCGGTGTAAATACTGCTTACAATACCTTGGTGGCAAGGTTCAATGTGTAACCTATAATAATATGTGTACAAATGTTCCAACAAGTGGGAATTGAACCCAGGGATTTTTAGAACGATGGGCCACCATGGGTATATATACATTGAAAACAAACACTTTCCTTTAATATTTTGGGGCAGATTTCTGTCTCAGCTCCAGCTGTAATTTCACACCACAATACTTTGTTCTTAATCCGCTTGGGTTTTTTAGTGATTAATTTATTATAATTATATTATTTTATGTTATTCATGGAGTGGCCCGGTGGGGAGAGTGGTTAACGTGTGGGCCTCACAGCTCTGGGGTCCTGGGTTCAAATCCAGGTCATGTCCATCTGTGTGGAGTTTGCATGTTCTCCCCGAGCCTGCGTGGGTTTCCTCCGGGTACACTGGTTTCGTCCCACATTCCAAAAACATGCATGGTATGCTGACACACTAAATTGCCCCTAGGAATGGGTGTGAGAGTGCATGGTTGTTCGTCTCCTCGGCTGGCCACCGATTCAGGGTCTCCCCCGGCTCTGGCCCGGAGTCAGCTGGGATAGGCTCCAGCACCCCCCGCGACCCTTATAAGGATAAAGTGGTTCATAAAATTAGATGAGATGAAATATTATTCATGACATGATGTTATAATTCCTAGGCATATCATTAATTTATGTGAGTATATATATAATATATATAAAAGAGAAAGTAAGGGTCATCAGTCAATAATGCAAAGCTGCATGTGATCAGTGCAGCTGTGGGAGTTCAATCATTTCCTTTTGAAACCTCCAAGAGGGAGCCTATACAAACAGGAAGCAAGTTCATGTAACACACAACATGTTATGCCATGTTTTTTCAAAGAACATGTTTCCCATCTTCCCATGAAAGTTCTGCCCATGTGGTAGAATATACTTTATAGTACATGTATGTATGTGTATATATATATATATATATATACATATATATATATATATATATATATATATATATATATATATATATATATATATATATATATATATATATATATATATCAGTGGCGGGCTGTGCATTTCACACCTGGGCCTTCAGTAGTGCTACGTGTGAATCCATCCAACCCTCAATAAGTATTTTATGTCTGTAAAACCTTTACTACAGCTACAGCTGCGACACATAAAAATAATCAAGTTGCATTTCTGGCATAAGTTTTTATTCTATTTATGGCTGAAAATGTCCGTTCGACAGAAGCAGTGGATACGAGGATGGTCACTGCCAAACACACTAATGTGTACAGCTGCACCATGTTCTCACTCAGATTTTTCTGCTGAAGGAAGTCAAAGAGATCAGTGGGAGATTTTCTTGTAAAATCATCTGTGGCATACATTACAATCAGTTCTGTTCTTAGCCAAGGCAGATCAAAAAGTGCTCCGTGGCTCTGCATTAAGCTGGAAAAGGCTGCATGTGGGAACGTTTTCTGGTATTCCCAAAACTTCTGCGGGTCGAGGAGTGAGAGAAACATCAGTCTTTCGTGTTCTTAAAATCTGGTCCGCATCTGGCAAATAATATTGTCCAGAATCCTGTCGTGGAGTTGGTGGTAGTGCGCGCGAGAATCTTGCGCTTGACCTCTCTGTGCGCTTGGAGCACCTGCACTGTGTTCAGTGGCCTCGTAGATTTCCTCAAATCGACTCCTCTCGCGCTGTAGTATTGAAAAAAGCATGTCTGAATGCTCAAAAATGCCATTAAATGTGTGAAGCAAAAAAACAAAATTCAAAATCATCCAAATGTGCTTTAAATTCATCAGCACACTGCACATACTCATTCACCATTACAGAGACAAACAGTACTTTTATTTCCCTTCTCATCTCTTCCTCCATCACTTCAGCAATAACAGTGATCAGGTCGTTTTGTATTTTGGCCGACATGCCACTAAACATTTAATTAGTTGACAGGTTGAAATGTACATCCGTGTTTCTCTCAGCAATGAGAGAAAGAAGTTCCACATAATTTCCTTTGTTTGGGGATGCAGCGCTTTCATCGTGTCCCCGAAATGAAAGTTTACACAGTCGATCAAACCTTTTAAGATTTCCCTATTTTTCTTTACCTTTTCGTTGTGGCGCTCCGTTTCCCTGCGCACTTGCTAGCTGAACTGTAAATCCATTCAGGTTTCCCCAAAACTTTTGGAGAGCACCGTTGTTTGTAAGTCTACGGGAGTGCGTTGGTGTCTCGTTGCTGCTTTGGTTAAACAAGTCAAATTTTCAAATCCAGGGTTGCTCCAAACACCATGTTGATCGGTGGCAAATAAAAAGCACTCCCAGCAATTCAATTTGCAGTGTTCCTCGGAGCCCGTGAGCCAGGGATAGCGCTCGTAGTTAGCGAAGTGAAAGTGGCGAACAAACCCTTTTCCCGGTTGTAAGAGGCTTGCTAGCTTCGGAGTTGAACACCCTTTCTTAATGATGTCCATTTTTTTCTGGAAATGTCCGTCTGGAAAATGGCTGTCAGAAAATCTGCAACCAAATCCATTTGTTTTCCTCCGTCGGCCATTGTGGGTGGAGTTTGCGATCTCTGGCTGGCTCACTCTGGCTTTGGCCCGCCTACTCTATCACTAGCCAATCATAGTTGGTGAAAGCAATGACGTATCCCTACGCCTGCGAGAAGACCTTGGTGTCACCAAATCGAATTCTGATTGGTTAAAGCAACAGTCTTATCGACGCTTGTTTAATGCAGCAGAGCCTACAGAACTGATTGTGAAGGCCTGAGGCAGATTTTTGACCCTGGCAACAAATAATGGCTGAAATTTGATTGGTCAAATGCTTCAATATGAAAACACAGTGCAACCAGGGGAAAAGCAATGAAAGGAAGCTGTAAGACAGGGGTCTCAAACTTGCGGCCCGCGGGCCAACTGCGGCCCTCGGGACGATAATTTGCGGCCCCCGTCTTAATATGAAAGATTAATGTTCGTGCGGCCCGCAAAATTGATATGAATGACACTTGTGTTCGGAGCAATGTTCCCTCTAAGCTGCACGCGTGCGCAATTGGCCACTACTCTCGTCTTCTCTGCGCAGTAGCAATCATATGGCACGCAGTAAAAAAAAAAATCAATTTTTTTTTTTTTTAAATTTTTTTTTTTTTTAAATTTTTTTTTTTTTTCTTTTTACCCCTTTCCCCATGATGGCGCCGTTTAAGTGGCAGCCAGTGGCAGTAGCTCTGTCCACTCATGTTTTTCGTGTTTTACAGCATGTTTTACATGAAAAATTAGAGGGAACATTGACATGCACCTGCTTGTGGCAGGTGTGATACTGGTGTGCCCATAGCGAGCAATGATGATGTCGTGACCGGATGATTCGCCTAAAGACGTTTCGCCGACGGACGTTTGACAGACGGACAGGTCGTACTAGTATTTGTTAGTTTAATGATTAAATACAAATACTAGTATTTGTATTTAATCATTAAACGCTGGTTTCAGCTGGATTTGACCGAATTTGAGAGCATTTTGAGCCGTTTGGCGAATGGACGTCTATAGACGTTTTTTTGCCTCCATCGTGATATCATCCAGTATTTGTATTTAATCATTAAATGCTGTTTTAGGATGGATTTGACCCGATTGCTGTCATTTTACGGCTCGGTTCTGCTACATCTGCCTGCCCAAGAGTGCTTATTCCCGGACTGCCATGCCCGCCCAAGAGTGCTTATTCCCGGGCTGACATTGATGGTAGACGAACATTGATTTTTACTATAATTTGGACAACACCGGCGGCGGGCCGGATTAAAAATCCTAACGGGCCGTATATGGCCCGCGGGCCGAGGTTGAAAAACTTGTACACACACGATCCGGCGGGGCGAGCGTTCGAATCCCGTTTCGGCGAAACCTCCGTTCGGCCGAATGAACGTTCGGTGGAAGGTCCATTCGGCGACCTGCCCGTCTGTCAAACGTCCGTCGGCGAAACGTCTTTAGGCGAATCATCCGAGTACCGATGATGTCGCTCACACTGGTACTCAGTGCGCTCAGGGAGGTTGTCTTTCTGCTCAGACCAACAAAAAAATAGAGGGAACTTTGGTTCGGAGCTGAATGAACCAATCACGGTGAGGTATACGGCTCTGGAGGGCGGGACATCGGCCGGGCTGTCCAGTGCCTCGCTCACTCACTCATTCATTCCTCCAATCAGCTGGGCGGAGGAGAAGCCGTGAGGCCGATCACTCCGCTCGGCGCGCACACTCCTCCGCTGCTCTCAGCATAGAACTGAATGAGGCGCTATGATCCGTGATCCAGCCTGTGTCAGTGTCTGTAGCCATCTCCGCGATTGAAACGGAGAGCGAAAGTGCACATGCGCCACAAACCTGCGCGACTGAATGTGAAAGATCAACCCGAGACTCATTCCAAGTGGAAAAACATATTACAGAGCCCCAGAGATGTCTCTTTCAAAGCCTGCCGTGAAGAGAAAGGTCGGTGATGAGCACAGACAGTTTCAAGAAAAGTGGGGAGTGCAATATTTCTTTGTTGAACACAGGGGCACCCCGACGTGTCCCATTTACACTGAAAAAGTTGCGGTGCACAAGGAATACAATTTGAAACGTAATTGTACTACGAGACATGCTGAGGAGTACGAAAAATACCAGGGAGATGAGAGAGCCAACCAGGTTGCCAGTCTTAAAACACGTCTTCTGAGGCAACAGGATTTCTTCAAGAAGGCTACCAAAGACAGTAATGCAGCAGTCAAAGCTAGCTACGCCGTTTGTGAGTTGATTGATCCTGTGCTAAGTGATCCCAAATGGTTCATGGACTTAGCTTTTCTTTTTGATATCACACATGAGATTAATGTACTGAACAAGAAGCTACAAGGCCAGGGGCAACTTGTCAGTGCTGCCTATGACAACGTGAGAGCATTCTGCCCTAAACTTGTGTTATGGAAAGCCCAGCTCTCTCAGACAAACCTTTGCCATTTCCCAGCATGCAAGGCTCTCGTGGATGCAGGCACACCATTCAGTGGTGAGAAGTATGTTGAGGCCATTTCGAAGCTACAGGAGGAATTTGATCACAGATTTGCATACTTCAAGACACACAAAGCCACATTTCAAATTTTTGCGGACCCCTTCTCCTTTGATGTGCAAGATGCCCCTCCTGAGCTTCAAATGGAGCTCATTGACCTGCAGTGCAACTCTGCACTCAAAGCCAAGTTCAGGGAGGTGAGTGGAGAAGCAGACAAGCTTGGGCAATTTTAGAGAGAGTTGACCCCCAGCTTCCCTGAACTTTCCCGAAGGTTCAAGCGGACCATGTGCCTTTTTGGGAGCACATACTTGTGTGAGAAGCTCTTCTCCACCTTGAACTTCAATAAGTCCAAGTACAGGTCCAGACTTACTGATGAGCATCTTCAAGCTCTACTGAGGGTCTCCACTGCTTCCTCCCTCAAGCCAAATGTGACTATGTGAGAAGAAGCGCTGCCAGGTCTCTAGCAGCAAGGAGTAGGCAAGAGAAGCCGTGTTCAGAATATTTCATGTTCAATGTTCCATTCAAGTTCAGAAAGTTAAAGGTTAAAGAGCTGTTAATACAGACATTTGAAACGGAATAAAAATAATTCATTTTCTCTACTTAGCCAGCCAGTGTATATCTACTGTATGCTCATTAGTATTATTTGGTTTTGTATTACTGATTGATTTATTTTTTATTCATCTTTAAGTTAATTTATTTAATTCATTATTTTTTGTTAAAAAATAAAGATATTTGATAACGTTGGAATGTTTTATCAGTGCTTTTCTTGTGGAAATCCTGATGCGGCCCAGTCTCACCCAGACTCGGCCTCTAGCGGCCCCCAGGTAAATTGAGTTCGAGACCCCTGCTGTAAGACAATTTGGAATTATTTAATAAGGATTGATGGACAAAATATAATATATGATTCAGATATTTCTTAGGCCAGCAGAGAAGGCCTTGAAGGCCCTGACGGCACATATATATATGTATAAAAAAAAGTTCTTAAAAAAGGAAAAATTCACGCTGAAACTATATATATATATATATATATATATTGTGGCCGGATGATTCGCCTAAAGACGTTTCGCCGACGGACGTTTGACAGACGGACAGGTCGCCGAATGGACGTTCCACCGAATGGTCATTCGGCCGAACGGAGGTTTCGCTGAAACGGGATTCGCGCGCTCGCCCCGCCCCCGGATCGTGTGTGTACAAGTTTTGCAACCTCGGCCCGCGGGCCATATACGGCCCATTAGGATTTTTAATCCGGCCCCCTGAGTAGGTAAATCATATCCCTACGGTCATCGGAGGGGTTTCTCCCCGGGAACAGTGCTTTTTGGGCGGATTTTAATGACACCTGCTGAGTTTAATTATCGAGCTCCATATATTTCCCGAGTTTGAGCACTTTAAAAATCGGCGGGGGTTCCCCCCGAGCCTATCCGAGAATAGTGCACCGTGAGCGGACTGGGTTGGACGACGCCCCGCTGAATTTCTGCAGCTCCAGAAATTTTTCAAATTTGAGCCCCACACACATTGGAGGGGTTTTTCACTGAGCACAGTGCTCTGTGGGCGGACAGGGGTGACACATGCCCCGCTGGAATCCTGAGCACCATAATTTTTTTCTAAGCGTGAGCACCACACACATCGGCAGCATTTTTTCCCGAGCGTAACCAAGGATAGGGACACATGAGCGGACTGGGTTGGCTGATGCCCCGCTGAAATCCTGAGCTCCATAAATTTTTCAAAATCCATCTTAAAACAGTGTTTAATGATTTACATATATATATATATATATAAATATATATATATATATAAATATATATATATATATATATATATATATATATATATATATACACAGGGACGTGTCTTCCGCTTGCGAGTTTCAGCGGGAATGTTTCCTTTTTTAAGATTTTTTTTTATACCTAATATGAAAAAACGTGATGTACTGTAGCCACGAACGTTGAAGCCGCAAAGTGGTGGAGGATTACAGTATATGTAAATGTATTATATGTAAAGATGTACAGTGGTACCTCTACATATGAGCTTAATTTGTTCCGGGACTGAGCTTGTATGTCGATCTTCTCGTAATTCGAACAAACGTTTCCCATTGAAATGAACTAAAAACAAATTAATTCGTTCCAACCCCCTGAAAAACACCAAAAACAGGATAGTGGTTTGGAAAAAATGTTTTATTTCTTCTATTTCGCCATCTATTAATAAAGTAATACATAACTAGTGGTTTAATATAATAAAATGTGTTTAATAGAACTAAAATTAGACAGATTTCGCGGAGGGTACAGAGAGGGACATAGAGGCAGGCGGGGCGGGGGGACTTTCCACGGCAACACACTCGTAACAGAACAAACAAATTTTATTTATCTTGGATTAATATATACAGACACACTCAAACATACGTTTAATGTAAGTTTACACAAAACTGAATTCTAATTTTGCTTTAATTTTTTTACCTTTGTTCTCCGGGTTGACTCCACCCGGACGTTCAGCAAGAGTTTTTAAAAGGAACTCATCAAGAGTTGTTTGTTTTTGCCTTCCATTCATAATATTTCGAAAATGACGCGCACAAATGTCCTCACAATACGATAACGCGCGACCACTTGCCAGCTTGTCAGGGTGCCTCTTTTCTACAAAATCAGAAAACTCTTGCCACCTCGCTAGCATGTCTTTGATATCCTTTGTAGCCAGGCGGCCCCCCTCTTCCACCTACTCCTCGCTACTGAGTTACCGCAACACCTCCAAATGTTCACTCTCCTGGAGCTCGATTAAATCCTGTGTCATCAGTTCTTCGTGGTGCTCGGTGATTAGATAATTCACATCTGCCTCGTTAACCTCCAGCCCCAAGGAATTTCCAAGTGACACAATATCATCCATGACAACGAGCAAGCTCTGTGACACATACCCCACTCTGATATTTTTCAATTATTTCGGGCTTAATGTTGATTGTCAACGTTAGCCTTTTCTTTGCATGCATTGACTAACGGGGAAAAAACACGGGAAAATGCAAGCTCCGCCCAGTGCTCGTAGATATCTGTTATACACGAAAGAGATGCGGCAAAAAGACAGTGAGCTACAATGATAAACAGCCTCTCATATCTTGGCTACCTGGCTTTCCCGCATCTCGAAATTTTCCTCATATCTCGAGCTGCTCGTATGTAGAGGTGCGCGTATGTAGAGGTACCACTGTATTAATAATAATATATGTTGAGCCATAAAAAAGACAACTTATGCCAACCAAGACCAATCAGGCAGCAACCGCAATTAGAAAGGTTTGCTGTACCAAACACCATGCCTCTGTCATGTCAAAGCAAACCTCAACATAACTCCCAAGTGGTACGAATGTCGTACAAATTGTTGTACACAAATGTTGCATGATTCTGTGTGAACACGTTAAAATAACATTTGCTCCTGTTTTGTTTACTACAGACCCAGATTCTAGGAGCGGGATTTGTAAAAATTCATGCTCCATGGAATGTTCTTTGTCGAGAAGCAGAGTTCATGAAGCTTAAGATGCCCACTAAAAGGGTAAAAATCAGTTAACCTTCCATTAAACTGATTTTTCTTTATATACATTGGATCTTAATTGAAGCATTTCATCTTATACAGTCCACAAATGAAGACTGCGAATAGCCAACAATTAGAAGTGGGGATTTTTTAGATTGTGTATATCTTTGTCCATTAAAATCTATTCTCATTTAATTTTACATGTAGGTCTATGAAGTCAAGAAGTCAAGTGGTGTTATCGAGAAGATCAACCAACTCATCAATAAAGTCCTTGAGCCTATTCATCCTCATGTTGAAGACTCCCAGCCAAAAAACATCAAACACCTGTCACACACTTTCTCCCGGGAAAAGGTACACCTGTAAGTATAAATTGTTGTACATGCGGGGTTGAGTTAGTTTGATATTGTATTTTTAAGTGTCATATAGTGTTCATATCTTCACTAGAGTGTCAAAGACATGTGGCCGCAATTCCGATGACACAACTACAAAGTTCACCATCGAACTGTGGCCAAGGGTGTCCTGGTGCCAACTGTAGATATGGACACCCTTTTGCTTGAACATGGTGTTCATTATTGACAAGCCGCGTCAAGCGCAGAAGTCCAACAATAGAACACCGCTCGAGTTCTGATCAATGGGGCTGTTCGTTCCAATCACGCCCATCCAGGTCTCACCGTCATTGCCTATGTGATCATTGAAATCCCCCAGCAGAAGCAGGGAGTCCCCTGGACTAGTACTCTCCAGCACCCTTTCGAAGGACTCCAAAAAGCATGTGTACTCTGACAGTCTGGACCTGGCGGAGGGATGCTACCCTCTCGTCTACCAGGGTGAACCCCAATGTACAGGCTCCGAGCTGGGGGGCAAGGATTATGCCCACACATGCTCCTTGGTTCTTACACTGGGCAAGTCCAGAGTGAAAGACAGGTTTCTACATTAACTTTTTAAGCCACCTTCCCATACGGCAGGTAACCCGTCTATCTTACCTGCTCGAGGTGCCAATTTACCTGCTCTAATTTATAACGTTAGAACGATGAGCAGACGAAATCCCAAACGGAACAAAAAAACTAATATTCGTTGCAAAATGGCGCCACCTTTAAGAAAACAGACACATTTTTCACACGAGCAGCGGAAAGAGTTCACATGCGCACTCATCAGCACAGTAGACAAAAATGTGTCACAATGTGGCAGGAAAGAAAACAGATGAAGCGATTGTGATATCCCAAATGTATTTTACATCACATAAAAACGTTACCGACCCTTACGAACAGCTGTCAAAATGTTACCAGCCGTATTTTCACGACTATAAGGCGCACTAAAAAGTTTAAAATGTTCTCCAAAATAGACAGCGCGCCTTATAATGCGGAGCACCGTGTGTAAGCTTTAAAGCCTGACTGAGCACTTCTTGCCAACACGATTCTTATATAGAGAGAAGGCGGAGGTGGGTGGGGTCAGACACTAAAGGCACGCCCCTACAAAGTACCTGTATATCGTGTGGGCATGTGTTTATTGCAAAACAATTTCGGTTTGGTTTGTAAATGAATATGAATAATACAAATAGACACGCTTACGAAGCTCAGTTCACACTT
Organism: Stigmatopora argus; assembly: GCF_051989625.1. NCBI lineage: Eukaryota > Metazoa > Chordata > Actinopteri > Syngnathiformes > Syngnathidae > Stigmatopora > Stigmatopora argus. Next base: position 3,036,458 of record NC_135389.1, on the reverse strand, counting down.
CAAGCCATCAATTCTGCAGGGGAACATGGGAATAGAGCAGCCGCGAGGGAATTTTAGATCAATGAATCCAATTTTCATTTGCGCATTGCCATCTCGCAGCGGCGGTGAAAAACCAAGTCACGAAAATGAACTCTGAGCTTGCCGTCATTCCCGGAGGCTTAACTAAAGCGCCGGGCTAGTTACGCCACTTTTTGCAAATGGATTATGGCCGCCTGGACGAACGTGTCTGCTTGCACTGTTGTTAAAGGCACTAACAACAGATGCTCGAAAACCCCTGGACATCGGCATCAACACAGCTTTACGAAGGGTGGCAGGCAACGCTGGGCTAGTTATGCCACGATTTGCGAATGGATTGTGGCCGCTTGGACAAACGTGTCTGCTTGCACTGTTGTTAAAGGCACTAACAAATGCTTGAAAACCGCTGGACATCGGCATCAACAAACCTTTACGAAGGGTGACAGGCAGCGCCAGGCTAGTTACGCCACTATTTTCAAATGGATTGTGGCCGCTTGGACGAACGTGTCTGCTTGCACTGTTGTTTGAGCTTTTCCCAAAGGCGGCATCATTTCTGTGGAGCCATGGCAATGACAGTGATTCTCACAAAGAAGAGAGGGAACCCGGCGTTTTTGATGAATCATTTGGACAATTTTTCATTTCGGACACAGAAAATGAGGACTTTGATGGATTTGTGGGTGATGATTGATCAAAAAACGTGAGTACATTGTAAAATAGCTAAATAAAGTACAACCGAACTCAGTTTTGCTTCTGTTGCCTTTTTAAAAACGTGTTTTTAGCGTTTGTCCTTATGTTTAAGCTGGTGTATGTTTTGCCATGCCTGGCTGCGCCTCTAAATGCGGTGCGTCTTGTGTGTGTCAAATACAGAAATAGCACTCGTTTCTGACACTGCGCCTATAAATGCGGTGCGCGATATAGTCGTGAAAATATGGTACTCTTTCGGGCAGCTGTCAAAACGTTACCAGCTCTTTTGGGCAGCTATCAAAACGTAATTAGCTACCTGAAAGGAGTACTTGGTTGCTCTGAAAGAGCAAAGGAGCCCTCACCTTTGGCTGCCTCCCAACTGGCTCCGCACTCAAGTTTCTTGGCCCCTCCAACATGTTGTGAGCCCATGGGAACGAGATCCCACATTGTCTCTTTGGGCTGTGACTGCCCGGGCCCCATTGGTTCACCCACCAGGTGCTCGCCATCGTGAAACACCTCCAGGCCTGCCTCCAGAGTGCATCCCTCAACCCCTCCTCCCAAGCCGCGTCAGTATTATGGAACATGGAGTTTATTGATTTGACTCATCATAGGACACGTGTCAAACCGATTCCGGGCCAAGTGGGTGCAGGTTTTCCTTCCAACTGAAACAGCACAGTCAATTTGACCAATGAGGTTTCTACTGAAACAAGCAGCACCTGCCTGCAATCAACTAATTACAGTTGAAAGAGAACAGATTGGTGCCAAGGTGTCGTCTCCATTGTTTGGTAGGAAAACCTGCACCAACTTGGCCCTTTGTGGAATTGGTTTGACACTGTCATAAATGCGCCTCGGGTGTGCAGTGGAGTCGGTCCCAAAGATGCAGGAAGGAGACGAAAACAGGAGTGCTGGTGCACAAAACTGAAGGTTTTAATAAGAACCAACAGAAAAGCCATACAAACTTAGGACTTAGTAAAAATCAATAAAGAAACAAACCTAACAGGGATAGAACGTATGCACACTGACAGGGAGACGACATGGTCAAACGCAAGCAATAATCCCACAACCAGACACCAGGATGCAACGTATAAATAGGCACACTGGATAATTATCAATCAAACACACCTGGTCACATAAGGAAGGGGAGCCTAGAGGGACACACATCACCCAGACAGCACACACAAGGAACACACACCACCCTAATCCCAAACAAAATATGACAGTACCCCCCTTAAGGGACAAATCCAAGACTTCAATAATGGAAAAAAACGGGAGGGAGGCAGGGGGCCCAGAGGAAGGAAAATGTGCGGTCCAAAACACACAAAGAAAATGAATCCCCAGTCGGGTGGTCGACCCAGCCGGCCCGCAAAGAAGCGGAAAACAGGTCCTTGGGGAGCGGGCAGGCAGGCGGGTGATGGGCAGGTCGTCGTCGGCCTTCACGTCGACGCCGGTAGCCTCCCGGCGGCTCACGGGGAGAAGACCAGTGAGCGATTCCACACTAACAGATTTGATCCTGCTGGGTCCATTATTGGTTGGATTATTTTGTCATGAATATGCCTTGGGTGCGCAGCGAAGTCGGACCCAAAGATGCAGAAAGTATAAGAGACAGGAGTGCTGGTGCACGAAACTAAAGGCTTTCATAAGAACTAATAGAAAAAGCCATAGAAATTGTTTAAGACAGTATTTAAGACATGATGGCTTATTTCAAACTGGTTTATTTCCTAGGTATATTAATAAGGGATATATTTCATTCAATTCATTCATTTGGAGTTGTACATTCCTCTAATTGATTGGATAACTTGATTCATCCCGTATTCCGGAAATTTCATTGTGACAGTATCAAGAGGGTGAGAATGCAGATATAGTTACACATAGTTACAAGTTAGACCACGTGTCAAACCAATTCCGCCGAGGGCCGCAGTGGGTCCTGGTCTTTGTTCCAACCGATCCAGTGCCGACATTTTAACTAACTGATTACACTTGCAAAAGGTATCCTCTTGTTGAGTTGGAATGAAAACCTGCACCCACTGCGGCCCTTTGAGGACCGGTTTGAAACCCCTGAGTTAGACAATACAGTTGCAAAGGCCGCAGAACAACAAAGCAAAAGCACACAGTACAAAGCAAAAGCAAAGTATATGGGATCATTAAACATCATTAAATCAAATCATTAAGACAGAAAAGCAGCAAAAACACAAAACGAGCAAGAGCGGACGCAGCTAGCGCTACCGGCTGCCACTTGAGCGGCGCCATCTTGGTTGCGGTAGGTAAAACGGATACAGACTCAAGAAAAAGACGTTGTAGAGTTGGATAAAACTCGAACCACACACAGGAAGTCTTCCACAAGATGGGGAACTTCTGCAGACTGTGACAGAGGTAGAAAATATGCAGAGTCACTATTCCAAGCTTATCCGCACAGTTCCTCAGTAGTCTGGAGCTGAAGAATCAACAGTAGCAGAGTAGAACCCCTCGACTCCGTTTCCGGGCTGGTAAGCGCCGACAGCTCTTCCATCTTCTCCCATGTTGGTTGAAGCGTTGCTTCTTTTCCCGCCACTTTTTTCCAGCCCCGAATGCAGGTATCGTCGGTAAAGTTCCTACTCCTACAGTTAACAGTATTGTCTACCTTTTGCCCAAAGTCAGGGATAAGCTTCAGCATTGTCCTGAACAGCAAAAGTGTTGAAAATCGTAAGTAGATAGAGAAGAATTAGATTATTGGTGACTGAAATAAAACATTGGTTCAGTGAATGAGATGTGCCAATTTCAGTTTTTCAAAAAAGAGACTGAAAAAAGTCCTTTCAAATTAACATCATTATATTTGTCTTAAAGTTTATTTTCACACAGGAAGTAGTGAGTGATATTCATTGCTGATATATAACATAAAATGTAAATCCATTCACATTAACATCATTATATTTGTCTTAAAGTTTATTTTCACACAGGAAGTAGTGAGTGATATTCATTGCTGATATCAGCAATGAATATCACTCACTACTTCCTGTGTGAAAATAAACTTTAAGACAAATATAATGATGTTAATGTGAATGGATTTAAATTTTATTTTCACACAGGAAGTATTGAGTGATATTCATTGCTGATATATATATATATATATATATATATATATATATATATATATATATATATCAGCAATGAATATATGCAGTGATATTCATTGCTGATATATATATATATATATATATATATATATATATATATATATATCAGCAATGAATATCACTCCTTACTTCCTGTGTGAAAATAAACTTTACATAATGTCATCGCTCTCTTGAGTTTACAGTTATTTCTACAACTCTGATTATTCTCTGATAGAGTGATTGGAACAGATACTTCTTTTTCAAAAAAAAAACATTCATGAAGTTTTGTTCTTTTATGACGTTATTATGGGTGAACAGAAAAAAGTGATCAAATCTGCTGGGTCAAAAATATACATACAGCAGCGCTAATATTTGGTAACATGTCTCTTGGCCATTTTCACTTCAATTAGGTGCTTTTAATAATAATAATAATAATAATAATAATCGGACATAGGCCATGTCGTCATTATCAACAACACAAAAAAGCCTACTTGTCATCACACCCAGAAACTGCGTGTGACGAAATTGGTGGTGCTTCTCCATAAGCTGCGTTTACTCGGCAAAGACCTAAATAAGTGCAAGTTACGGACTTGTAATTTGGCATTCTGCTGTTGTGGATACAGGTCGCTTACCTCTCGCTTACCTCTCACTGTCTTCCACTTACCTTACTTCAGTCAGCTAGTAGGAGGCAGATCACCACCCAAACATCTTTTCATATTACCGCAGAAGGGAATATGTGTTATGTTACCGCAAGTTTAGATTTCTGATGGATGTGGGGAAAAAACTGTCCTTAAGCCTATTTGTCCGTGCTTTGTGGGACCTATAGCGTCTGCCAGAGGGCAACAGCTGGAACAGATTGTGACCAGGGTGGTAAGGGTCCCCTATGATGTTCTTGGCTCTGCTGAGGTAACGAGGGCTGGCAATGTCTTCCAGTGAGGGCAGAGAGCAGCCGACAATTCTCTGGGCAGTGTTAATCACTTTCTGCATGGCCTTTTTGTCTGCCGCCGTGCTTCCAGCGTACCACACTGTGATGCCGTACGCCAGGATGCTCTCTACTGTGGTTCTATAGAAGGTTATCAGAAGCTTGGTGCCCAAGTTGTTCTTCCTAAGTACCCTGAGGAAATGGAGTCGTTTCAGAGCCTTCTTCACCACTGCCGTGATGTTTGTAGACCATGAGAGCTTATCCGTGACGTGGACCCCCAGGAATTTAAAGGACTGGACCCTGTCTACACATACTCCATTTATGAGGAGTGGGGCCAGATCTGTGCCGTGTTTGCGAAAGTCCAGGATTATTTCTTTAGTTTTCGTGGTGTTCAGTGTGAGATTGTTCACCGAGCACCACGAAGACAATTTGTTGACCTCATCTCTGTAAGCCGACTCATCCCCTCCTGAGATGAGTCCGACCACAGTGGTGTCGTCAGCGAATTTGATGATGGCGTTAGACTGGTGGGTGGGTGTACAGTCGTATGTGTACAGGGAGTACAGAAGAGGACTCAGTACACAGCTTTGAGAGGAGCCAGTGCTTAGTGTAATGGAGGAAGAGAGGTGGGGACCAAGTCTAACGGTTGGTCAAGAAGTTCTTTATCCAGCAGCAGATTGAAGAGGATAGTCCAAGGTGGGAGAGTTTGTCAGTCAGAATGTCCGGTTTTATGGTGTTGAAGGCTGAGCTATAGTCAATGAAGAGCATCCTCACGTAGTTCCCATGGTGTTCCAGGTGGCTCAGTGCTGTATGAAGAGCAATGGCAATAGCATCCTCAGTGGACCTGTTTGCTCTATAAGCAAACTGGTGAGGGTCAATTGAGGGAGGGATTGTATTCCTGATATGGCGGGCTACCAACTTTTCAAAGCACTTCATGATCACAGGCGTGAGGGCAACAGGCCTATAATCATTCAGGCTGTCAATGGTTGGCTTTTTGGGGACAGGGATAATGGTGGCAGATTTCAGGCAGGATGGAATGATGGATTGTTGCAGGGAACAATTGAATTTTTTTGTGAAAACTCCAGCCAGCTTAACCAAGCCACGGCGCTATGTGACCCACAACATAAACCAAAAGGACTCCTTGGTGGTTATTTAAATATCAAAAGCATCTTGCCATAGTGTGACCAAATTCCTCATCTATTCAGTGACTCAAACCTTGATTTTTTATGCTTAACCAAGACCTGGCTAAATGTAAATTCACTGATGGCAGGATTGCAAACACCAGGTTACAATATCTTCAGAAGGGACCGTATGGCAAACCGTGGTGGGGAACTGATGTTCTATGTTAGGGAACACCTTAAATGTAAACAGATAGAATGGGTCAACATACACAACTTTAAATGCATCAGCCTCAAAATTTTTATCCCCACAGATGTCAATAACTTTGATTGGCATTTATAGACCTCCATCCGCCTCTAATAAATTCTATATGGAGCTTCAGGCCCTACACAGGGAATCCGACACAAAAAAATGAAGTTATCTTGCTTGGAGATTTAAATATCTTATCAAAAGTCCTGCTAGACTAATTGCTTCTTCCGAAACATGCATAGATCTCTTTTCCAATAAGTATGAGAGGATCCAAGAGACGTTCAATACGATTACAGGTTTATCAGACGATAACCTCAACCTATTCTCAAGAAACCTTCCTCAAAATAGATACTCATCTGCTCAAAAAACATATCAGAGCAGATGAGAATACTAAAAAGGGAGATCTCAAATCTGAAACAGGTGTATAGTCAATGAAAAGCATCCTCACGTAATTCCCATGGTGCTCCAGGTGGCTCAGTGCTGTGTGTAGAGCAATGGCGATAGCATCCTCAGTGGACCTGTTTGCTTCATAAGCAAACTGGTGAGGGTCAACTGAGGGAGGGATTGTATTCCTGATATGGCGGGCGACCAACTTTTCAAAGCACTTCATGATCACAGGCGTGAGTGCAACAGGCATATAATCATTCATGCTGCCAATGGTTGGCTTTTTGGGGACAGGGATGATGGTGGCAGATTTCAGACAGGATGGAATGATGGATTGTTGCAGGGAACAATTGAAAATGTTTGTGAAGACTCCAGCCAGCTGGTCAGCACAGGCTTTGAGCACCTTCCCAGGTACTCCGTCTGGGCCAGCAGCCTTCCTGGTGTTCACAGACCGCATTACCAGTCTCACTTCCTGCAGGGTGGTGGTGAGGGTTTTGAGACTGGGTCTGATTTGTCAGTCTCAAAGCGGGCAAAGAAACGGTTCAATTTCTCCGCTAGTGAGGCATCTGCATTAACAAGATATTATTGTTATTGTAGTTGGTAATATGTCGTATTCCTTGCCACATCTTCTTTGGGTTATTTTCTGTGAAGTGCTCCTTAATTTTCTTGGTATTTGCTGCCTTGGCCTTTTTAATGCCTCTTTTCAGCTCAGCTCTGGCAGCTCTATATTTTATCTTGTCCCCTGATCTAAAGGCGGAGTTACGGCATTTGATGAGTGCCTGTGTCTCATTGGTCATCCAGGGTTTTTGGTTAGGAAAAACCCGTATTCGTTTATCTATAGTGACGTTGTCAATGCAGTTTTTTAATGTAAGAAAGTACAGAGTCCGTTTAGTCCTGGAGGTTGTCGTGTACAAAAAGTTCCCAGTTGGTGCGGGAAAAACAGTCCTGCAGCTGAGAGAGTGCGTCGTCGGGCCAAGTTTTTATTATCTTTATTTGTGGCGTTGTTTGCCTCCGGAGTGGAGTGTAAGCGGGGGTGAGAGATAGGCAGCCATCCACAAGCTTCTGGCAAGCTTCTGGTTGAATCTTTGACCACTCCTCTTGACAGAATTGGTGCAGTTCAGTTAAATTTGATGGCTTTCTGACATGGACTTGTTTCTTCAGCATTGTCCACAAGTTCTCAATGGGGTTTAAGTCAGGACTTTGGGAAGGCCATTGGATAACTTTAATTCTAGCCTGATTTAGCCATTCCATTACCACTGTTGATGTGTTTGGGGTCACTGTCCTGTTGGAACACCCAACTGCGCCCAAGACCCAATCTTTGGGCTGAAGACTTTAGGTTATCTTGACGAATTTGAAGGTAATCCTCCTTCTTCATTATCCCTTTTACTCTCTGTAAAGCACCAGTTCCATTGGCAGCAAAACAGTATAGTACTACCACCACCGTGCTTGACGGTAGGCATGGTGTACTTCGGGTTAAAGGCCTCACCTTTTCTTCTCCAAACATATTGCTGGGCATTGTGGCAAAACAGCTAGATTTTTCTTTCGCCTGACGACATAACTTTCCTCTAGAAGGTTTTATCTTTGTCCATGTGATCAGCAGCAAACTTCAGTCGAGCCTTAAGGTGCCACTTCTGGAGAAAGGGCTTCTTTCTTGCACGGCAGCCTCTCAGTCCATGGAGATGCAAAACACGCTTGACTGTGGACACTGACACCTGTGTTCCAGCAACTTCTAATTCTTGGCAGATCTGCTTTTTGGTGAGTCTCGGTTGAATCCGTAGCCGGATGATTCGCCTAAAGACGTTTCGCCGACGGACGTTTGACAGACGGACAGGTCGCCGAATGCACGTTCCACCGAAAGGTCATTCGGCCGAACGGAGGTTTCCCTGAAACGGGATTCGCGCGCTCGCCCCGCCCCCGGATCGTGTGTGAACAAGTTTTGCAACCTCGGCCCACGGGCCATATACGGCCCATTAGGATTTTTAATCCGGCCCGCCGAGTAGGTAAATCATATCCCTACGGTCATCGGAGGGGTTTCTCCCCGGGTACATTGCTTCGTGGGCGGATTTTAATGACACATGCTGAGTTTCATTATCGAGCTCCATATATTTCCCGAGTTTGAGCACTTTAAAAATCGGCGTGGGTTCCCCCCGAGCCTATCCGAGAATAGTGCACTGTGAGCGGACTGGGTTGGACGACGCCCCGCTGAATTTCTGCAGCTCCAGAAATTTTTCAAAATCCATCTTAAAACAGCGTTTAATGATTAAATACAAATACTAGTATTTGTATATACAATACTAGTATTGTATTTTATACTAGTATTTTATTTAAAAGAAGACAAAGGAAATTCACATATTATTGGTGTATACAGACTAGATTTCCCTTGCGCGTTGTGAGGCAACGGAGCTCGACGTCGTCGCTTGTTGGCCATTTTAAGAACAGAGTCATTCGCCAAACGGCTCAAAATGCTCTCAAATTCGGTCAAATCCAGCCGAAAACAGCGTTTAATGATTAAATACAAATACTAGTATTTGTATTTGCAACATCAAATGTCGGATAGGCACTGGGGAAAACACCGTTGATGTGTGTGGGGCTCAAATTTGAAGCATTTCTGGAGCTGCAGAAAGGGTTAGGGTTAGTCGTCCAACCCAGTCCGCTCACAGTGCACTATTCTCGGATAGGCTCGGGGGGAACCCCCGCCGATTTTTAAAGTGCTGAAACTCGGGAAATATATGGAGCTTGATAATGAAACTCAGCATGTGTCATTAAAATCCGCCCACGAAGCAATGTACCCGGGGAGAAACCCCTCCGATGACCGTAGGGATATGATTTACCTACTCGGCGGGCCGGATTAAAAATCCTAACGGGCCGTATATGGCCCGCGGGCCGAGGTTGCAAAATAGGTACACACACGATACGGGGGCGGGGCGAGCGCGCGAATCCCGTTTCAGCGAAACCTCCGTTCGGTGGAACGTCCATTCGGCAACCTGTCCGTCTGTCAAACGTCCGTCGGCGAAACGTCTTTAGGCGAATCATCCGAGTACCGGTTGAATCTACACCCTCCTGACCAATTTTCTCTCAGCAGCAGGTGATAGCTTGCTTTTTCTTCCTGATCGTGGCTGTGACAAAACAGTGCCATGCACTTTATACTTACAAACAATTGTTTGCACTGTTGCTCTTGGCACCTGCAGCTGCTTTGAAATGGCTCCAAGTGACGTTCCTGACTTGTTCAAGTCAATGATTTGCTTTTTCAGATCCAATGCTGAACTCCTTTGACTTTCCCATTGTAGCGTTTATGGGCATTTGCATCCAATGAGCCCTATTTAAATGGCCTCAGAGAAGTCACCAGCTGTAGTCACTCATAATCACTCACGAGAAGTTAAGAGGCCATGCTATGAAGCTCATTTCACTGACACAACTTTCTAAGTCACCAAAATTGCTAATTTGTGTTGCTGTATGTATATTTTTGACACAGCAGATTTTGTCACTTTTTCTGTTAACCCATAAGAAAGTCATAAAAGAATCAAACTTATGAATGTGTTTTGTGACAAAGAAGTATCTGTTCCAATCACTCTATCAGAGAAAAATCAGAGTTGTAGAAATAACTGGAAACTCAAGAGAGCCATGACATTATGTTCTTCACAAGTGTGTGTAAATTTGATGGCTTTCTGACATGGTCTTGTTTCTTCAGCATTGTCCACAAGTTCTCAATGGGGTTTAAGTCAGGACTTTGGGGAGGACATTCGAAAACCTTAATTCTAGCCTGATTTAGCCTTTCCATTACCACTTTTTATGTGTGTTTGGGGTCATTGTCCTGTTGGAACACCCAACTGCGCCCAAGACCCAATCTTCGGGCTGATGACTTTATGTTATCTTGAAGAATGTGAAGGTAATCCTCCTTCTTCATTATCTCATTTACTCTCTGTAAAGCACCAGTTCCATTGGAAAAATCAGAGTTGTAGAAATAACTGGAAAATCAAGAGAGCCATGACATTATGTTCTTCACAAGTGTATGTAAACGTTTGACCACAACTGTGTATATATATATATATATATATATATATATATATATATATATATATATATATATATATATATATATATATATATAGTATATATATATATATTCATGTAAATCTGTGTGTCCCCAGGTTTGATCTTTCAGACAAGGATTCCTTTTTTGACAGTAAAACCAGGAGCTCAATAGTAAGTCAACAGATGTCTTTAATGAAACATCACCATCTTTTAAATAGATAGTTACTCAGTGAGCAAAAAACAGACTTTGCTGGTTTAAGTTGAAATGGTCAACACTCTCATGTCCCTTTAACCATGTCAATTTATGTGATGCCTTATGGTATCCACTGGTAAGTGCTATAGTGTGTTGTAGCAGCACGACTTATTGATTGATAAATAGTGTTTATATGTCATGTAATAGTCATTTAATATTCTGTATAACATTATTTGTATCACAGTGTGGTCTTCGTGGTTGGACGCACACAGCAAGATGACGAATAAGTTTGAGTAATAAAAAACATTTTTTTTAATCCACGTTAGAGTTAGCCCTCCTCTAATCCAGGGGACGGTATGGGAAATGTGTATTCAAACCGACATTACGAGAAAAATTGCAAATCAAAACAGACGAAGAAAAAATTAACATCAATCAGTTTACTACGATAAAATGTATGTTGAATGCAAAGGTGGAGGTAGAAGCTTCATTTCAATAAATAGTCTGGGGAAACTTTGAGTCCCCTGGTAACTACAACAGCGATAGAATGAGAGTGGTTTACAGGACAAAGGCTTTGGGTCGTTGTTGTTTCACATATCTGAGGTATGTTGCTGGAAACACGTCCAACAATCTCACTCATGTAAGAAGGCATCACTTGGATTTGCCTTTTGTTTGCGTTGTGTCTTGAACTCATACCGACAACATCATGCACTCGTTTTCTGTGCTGGGGATTTTAAGATAGATGGAGAGAAGAAAGACTGACGCTCGGGTGCATTCAGGCACATTGGGAGAGGCTTTATTGCAAGAAGCACACCCGACTCGACATGTGACTCCAATATATCATCTCATTTTCTGAACCGCTTTATCCTCAATAGGGTCGCGCGGGGTGCTGGAGCCAATCCCAGCTGTCTCGGGCCAGAGTTGGGGAACACCCTGAATTGGTGGCCAGCCGATCGCAGGGCACAAGGAGACGGACAACCGTGCACACCCACACACATAGCTAGGGGCAATTTAGAGTTTCCAATCAGTCTACCTTTCATTTTTTGGAATGTGGGAGGAAACCGGAGTACCCGGAGGAAACTCACGCAGGCCCGGGGAGAACATGCAAACTTCACACAGGTGTACTGACTTGGATTTGAACCCAGGATCCCAGAGCTGTGAGCCCGACACTTTAACCACTCCAACGCCGGGCCACTTATAGATTATATTTAAATCTTAATACATTATAGTCATCTCATATGCCTGTAACTGTGATATTTAATGAATACACTTCTTGATAATTGTACTTGTGTCCTTGTATTTTCGTATAGGCGTGAAAACACATAGTATGGTATGTAGTAATAATAGGGGCGAGCCTACTTTGCGGTTTTTCGATTATCCCGGCCATGTCAGGTTTACATTATCCGCAAAAAAAACGAGGGATTAGTGTACATAACACTATCAATGGGGGAAGGAGAAATAAATTGTTATTCCCACCAACGTATCCCTGCTTTTTTAAAGCAACCCTTAGATGTGAAAGCAGGACAGGGCCAATTTTATTACCGAAGCAATTGGCATCTACATTTCAACTTCTTTGCACCCTAATCCTTGAGCGGAAGAGCTAACAAGTTGTGCTACCTCATTTAAGTATGCTTCATGTTGCCAAAAGCAGTCCAAAATCGAGCAAAGCTATTACCTCGCGTTGTCTTGAATATTCCATTTCAATATTTTTGTGCATAATACATCATTGCTTGTCTTAGTTATTGGTCAAAAGGCATTGAAAATTAATACACTGTCAAAATGCTAATCACTGGCACCAACGACAAGCGCCACAACGTCAGCGTATTAGTTTGTCTAATAAGTAAGTCTAATTTATGCGCATATAAACTGTACCCTGGTTTAAGTCAGCATTTTTTTAGCGTCAAATACGGCTTATATGCGAGAAAATACGGTAACTCACAAAGAGATGGCCACTTCTTTCAGCTGCCTTGATCATCAATATTTACCTGAGTCAAGCTAAATGTGCAGCACCGTAGTGGGCGTACAAAGTAGTTACCAACAAAGTTCCACACTGCCAGCATATTTCTGAGTATTTCTCTTAACAACAACTGAATCATGTGTCATTCTATTCCCACATTATTGGTAACATAATTCTTTCATGACATTATTCATCTTCCACACTGTTCATCCCTATCAAAGGCACCAGGAGCAAGGTTATGTTGTGAAGTGTTTAATATTCGCCAAGCACATTCAGACAAACAACCATCCACACTGACAATCAGACTAATTTAGTATTTCCAATTTTAAGTTATAGTTTTAAGTCAGCCTATCATGCATGTTTTTGGGATGTGGGAGGAAGCCAATGTACTCAGAGAGTCAACGAAGCTACTGTGAGAACATGCAAACTCTAGTCTAGACAGCAAGGCTAGAGCCTGGGATTCAACTCTTCATCTCTGAACTGTAAGGCAGAGGTGCCGACATCAAAGCCACAATCATATTATTTTATGCAGTGGCGGTCGGGGCATTTTCTCGTAGCGCCTTCAACGTATCAATCCAAAAACTAAGTTATGGCTATAAAACCTCTACTGCAGCTAGAGCTGCGACACTTAAAAAATAATCAATAAATTAATGCACAAAAATTGGGTAAAATCCACTTCCTAGCAGCATTTCATGATTAAATACAAATACTGGAGCTTTTCAGACATTAAAACCAGGCCAGGGGGTGATTTTCCCGGGAAAAGACAGCGATGAACGTCAATGGCGTATGGGCAAACATTGCCCGAAAATGGGGTAAAATCCAGCCAAAAACAGCATTTATTGATTAAATACAAATACTGGAGCTTTTTAGACATCAGAACCGGGCCCGGTAAAAAGACAGCGATGAACGTTGATACGTCCATACGTGAAATGACAAAAAATGCACTAAAATTAGGTAAAATCCACTTCCTAGCAGCATTTATTGATTGAATACAAATATTGGAGCTTTTGAGACATTACAACCAGGCCAGGGGGGTGAGTTCCTCGCGAAAAGACAGCGATGAACGTCAATGGCGAAACGGCAAAAATTAAACTGGGGTAAAATCCACATCCTAGCAGCATTTAGTGATTAAATACAAACACTGGAGCTTTTCAGATATCAGAACCGGGCCCACAATTGAAATATTATTTAGGAATATAGCCATATTATACTCACCAAAAATTCTTTTTAACTGTACACAATATCCATCCTCCTTTCTTTATTCCTTCTTTTTTATCGCCATCGAAGCTAATGATGAAAGTCGAGCCTGTCCTGTCATATTTCCGGCATAGTCCGTCTTGAAAATGGCTTTAAATAAACACAACAATATATTTGTTTGTGCATCTAAGTTAGCGCAATGAAAGTGGCGCACACACCATTTTCCCGGCTGTAACAGGCATGCTAGCTTCGGAGTTGACTGCCCTTTCTTAATGATGTCCATTTTTTTCTGGAAAAGTCTGTCTGGAAAATAGCTTTGTGAACAAATCTGCAACCAAATCTGTCAGCCATTGTGGGTGGAGTTTGCGATCTCTGGCTGCCTCCACATTCGGGCTTTGGGCCGCCTACTAGCCAATCATAGTTGGTGAAAGCAATGAAGTATCCCAGCCAGCAAAATGCTAACGCCTATGAAAAATCATTGTGGGGTTGCCAAATCGAAATCTGATTGGTTAAAAGCAACAATCTTCTTGTTTAATGCAGCAGACCCCGCAGAACTGATTGTGAAGGCTTTGAGGCAGATCTGATCTGGCAACAAATAACGGCTGAAATGTGATTGGTTAAATGCTTCAATATGAAAACACACATCTGGAAGCAGTGCAACCAGGGGGAAAAGCAATGAAAGGAAGCTAACAGACCATTTGGAATAATAAGTATTGATGGACAAAATATAATATGATTCAGATATTTCTTAGGCCAGCAGAGAAGGCCTTGAAGGCCCTGATGGCCCGCCACTGATTTTATGTATATGTTTGGTCCAGACCCTGTCTGCTTAGAATACTGTACCGTGTTTGCCTTGCAAGCAAGACGGTCCTGTGTATTTCAAGTGTCTAACCACTTTGTGGCCTTCTGATGATCCGACCAACTTGGAGGGGGAGGCAAGAACTGCACACGTGACAAGGAAGCAAAACAAAGTGTTTCCTGTAGATAGGTCAATTTTCCCAGTTTTGTCAGAAATAAACTTAATCTCCCCATCAAAAGGAGTAAAGAATGTCACAAAAAAATTCTTACAGGAAATGATGTTTTTGCAACGGCCTCACAGTTCTGGGGTCCAGGGTTCCCGGGATTCCGTGGGTTTTCTCTGGGTACTGCAGTTACCCCCCCATCCCAAAAACATGTAGGGTTGACTGGTTGAACACTATGTCGTCCCTAGTTATGAGTGTGAGCTTCAATGGTTGCCCGCCTTCTTGTGCCCTGCATTGAACGGCTGGACACTGATTTAGGGTGCCCCCTGCCCATAGTTAGCTGGGAAAGGCTTCTATTTTTGCCCAAAGGTATGGGTGTGAGTGTGCATGGTTGTCCGTCTCCTTGTACCCTGCTATTGGCTGGCCACCGATTCAGGGTGTCCCCCGCCTCTGGCCCAGAGTCAGCTGGGATAGGCTCCAGCACCCCCGCGACCCAAATGAGGATAAAGCGGTTCAGAAAATGAGATGAGATGAGAGATGCTAGCATGCATGTTAGTGTAAGTTTCATGATTCCAACAAGCTTATCATCATCTTCTATACCACTTATCCTATCGCAGCCAACCACAGGCAGCAGGCGAGGGACACCCTGAATTGGTTAACAGCCAATCGCAGGGCTCAAGAAGACGGACAACAACACATGCTCAAAATCACATTACCACCGAGTGTGAATCAAACCCAGACTGCCCGCACCAAAAACCACTGCACCACTGGGTGGCACGGTATATGTTGTCATGTCATATTTTAGCGTGCGTACATGCTGCCTTAATGATGCACCCATTATGTTGTGAATGCTTGGTGGCGGAGTGGACCCATGAGCAGGAAATAAGTCATTAAAACATAAGACTTTAATTTTAACTAAAAGGGTACAGAACAAAACCTTACAAACTAAAAACTGGGAGAATTAAACACAAAGAAACTTATGGACCAGGGAAGGAAGATGCACACCGACATAGCCTACAAAACGAGACAATACTCCCACACAGACTGACAATGACACATGGTTTAAATACACTGACATGGGTTGACAAGACAATTTCAAACACCTGGGTCACACAAGGGAAGGATCACCGGAAAGACACAGCAGATGGAACACAATCACGCGGACAGCACACACAAGGGAAAACACATCCAACCACCAAATCCCAACAAAACATGACACAATAACACTATGTTAAAAAAGCAAAAATTGCACCAGCAACCGAGACAGTGACGTTTATGATCGTGAAATTATGACACAATGGTACCTCTACTTACGAATGCCTCTAAATACAAAATTTTCCGTGACCGGACGTTTCGTCGAAAGACGTTTGGTCGACGGATGTTTGGTCGACGGACAGTTCGTCGAATGGACGTTTCGTCGAACGGACGTTTGGTCGACGGATTCGCCGCCGGACATTTCATCGAACGGACGTTTCGTCGCCGCGTTCGCTCGCTCTCAAAATTATAATCATGAGAGAGAGAGAGAGAGACCGAGAGTTTACTTTTGAAAGCGATCAACCAGGTAATCTCTCGCTCTCAAAATTATAATCATGAGAGAGAGTGAGTTTATAATTGCATTGACAATGTAGGAGCATTAATATCTAAATATCTAATATCAAAATTATCAATAAGTTGTGTATTATTGGCGTGTTACTCGTCGCCGAATTCGCTCGCTCGCCCCGCCCCCGGATTTGCTCGTATTGGTGTGTTTTTCAAACTCCGGCCACGGGCCATATGCGGCCCGTTTGGCTTTTTAATCCGGCCAGCCGACGTTGTCCCATTTATGGTAAAAATCAATGACCTCATTCATTTCCCTTTGCCCTGCAATACCGCTCATCACTCTCAATTTAAAGACTGCTTTCTTTCGTTGAATAATAATATGTTCTTAATGTTGAAAGTATATTTGAAAATAAATTTACACCTTCAATTGTGTCTTTTTTCTTACATTTCAATCCCCAGGATTGATAAATTACATTGCGTGTCCAAATGCTCCTGGCCCGGCCAGCCCCTCTGTCAAATTTTAGTATCCATTCTGGCCCGCAAGTCAAAAAGTTTGCCCACCCCTGGTATAGACAAACTTGCCTCTTTATACTATTATTGTCCCAAATTAAACACATTATCAATAAACTGCCATTGACGGCGGTAGACGTTCATGTTTACTGAGGTGCAGATGCTATTTCTGTTATTAGAGCTCCATCAAGTGGATATATAACGCAGCAGTCAGCATGAATCGGACGTCGGACGGCGGTAGACGTCCGTTCAACGAAACATCCGTTTGACGAACTGTCCATCGACCAAACGTCCGTCGACCAAACGTCTTTCGACGAAACGACCGGGTACCAAATTTTCAGGTTACAAAACATTGTGATATGCAAATGACCGTTACAATATACCAAAACAAGATCCGAGGTACTAGGTCCCCCAAAACATATATACATTTCCTGTATTCATTATCTTATTTTGAAATGGTCTTGCATCCTGCTGGACACTCCGCTGACTTTCTATTAAAGCCTCACAACAGCAACTCTTATTTGACCGCCTTTTGTCATCACGGAGTTCTTTATTTAAAATTATTGGTGTGAAGGAAATTAATAAGGGGGCCCTGTTATACATTGAGGAAAAACAGAAGATAATAAAGTGGTATGCGGTTTAATCATATTGCAAGCCAATACATGCCCGCTGTCACCCACCTACAAGCATCACTATGCTATGGAAGCAGAAGGAAGCATAAAAGCGACAATTCCTTGGCATGGCTTCCCTGTACTGAACAGTGAGAAGAAGAGACTGTTACTCCTTTGGAGTTTTATTTAATCCTAAATTGTTTTGAATTCATAATTTGAAGATGTGCATCTGTTCGTGTGCAAATGTTAGCTTCCTCTTTACAGTGCACTGTACGCCTGTATATTTTGGCATGCTTGTTATTCATTTTAATGCTTAATAAATAATTCACTTACCATTTTCTTTCATTTTTGTGTGTTTCTCACATATTTCATGCAAAATGTGACACTTTCATCATTTTAAAGGGTTTGGTTTGTAGTTTTTTTGAAGAACATGGAACGAATTAGAGAATTTACACAAAGTACTGCTCTACCTACAAAAAAAATCGACGTTGGGAAATAAGTTCTGGAACCCATTAATTTCATAAGTAAAGGTAAGATTGCATATTCGTAGAGGATGTATAGAACAATCAATCTGGCATGCCTGGTTACTAGTGAGTAGTATCCCCTTTTATTATTCGAATCCTCAAACGTATGCATGTTTTGATGACCTAGCCAGAGAAATGGAGATGACATTTTTTGTAGTGTTGCATGTGACCAGATTTTTTCTTTCTACACAAATTATGTTGTAATCTAAAGCCTCCGATGTGGTAAAACCAAATTTTGAAAAGTTCATAATTGATCCACCATTTTTTCTCCATTAGAACATTTTTTTTAAATGTATTTTGTTTGTACCGTATTTTCGCGCATATAGGGCTTACCGACTTAAAATGTGATGTCTCCATTGTGGGTGCGATTTCTGTATTCAGCCCATGCACAAGGCGCTTCGACTTAATGGGCGCAATGCATGGTACTATGCATGCGTGCTAAAACATACCATGCCAGCGTATGTTTTGAAAAGGACAGCAGGCGCAAAACTGAGTTTGAGTGTACTCAGGTAATTTCTATAATAGAAGCATTCAAACATCCATAAATATGTCAAAGTCCCCATCTGCTTTATTCAACATAAAGAGTTCGGCTAAATGGGAAAGTTCCCAATTAAACACAATGAGTTCCATCTTACTGTCAGAGTCAGAGTTGTCGCTATGGGGTTCTGTATTATTGACGAAAGCTCGAATAGTAGTAGTACTCTTTAGTTCAGGAATCCACAATCCATTTACAAATTTTCACGTAACTCGTCTGACTCTGCCTGGCAGACTTTGTACAACTGTTTGCCATCGGACATCCATGACTCCCAAGGCATTCAAAACTTTGTTTTCAATGCCTCGATTAAGCTAATGTCCAGTGGTTGGAGTTACTTTGTCAAACCTCCTCGAATAATTGCAAGGTCTAAGTTCAGATGCCGGACTTAGTGTTTCACTTCGGCTGTGAGAGGGGCCTGCATGGAGTCGCAGATCAAAGGGGATGACTTGTGGGAAAAGCCATCATATACACCTCTTTAGATCACTCTCAGTCTGTCTTCCAACCTGCGAACCAAGGACTCGTTTATGTTGAATTGTCTTGCTGCAGCTCAATTTCCAATTTCCTCCACGTAGCTCATAGTTTCCAGTTTAAACTGTGCCTCGTAAGCCTGTCTCTTTGGAGGTTTTTTGGGGTCAAACCGATATTGTTTTGCAAAATGTAAACCTACGCTATATTTACGTTCTTATTGGTACGTGCTCTTTTTTTATAACCTCCCACCTTTGACACCTGCATTCTGTTGTCATTCACATCAGGCCTTTCCTCATACTGCGTGTCGGCAAGTAATGCACCCCGTCAGTCATGCAGTCAGAATCATGCAGCAAAATCTACAGAATATTAAATTTATTGCATACACAAAGTGCACCGACTGATTGGGTGCATCATCCATTTTAGACATTATAGACTTTTATGTGTGTCCTATAGGCATGCAAGAAATGGTATTAAATTTGTAAAAAAAAAGCAACAAGCTTTAGTTTATGAATTGTACTACACGTTTTGCATTACACTAATCATAATGTTTATCTTTTAGGTTTACGAAATATTAAAACGGATAATATGCAAGGCCAAGTACAGCATGGGTAAGTTTGATGTTCTAAACAAAAAAAACCCTCAGAACCCAGCCTATAAATTACATCTTAAATGACATTAAGTGCACAATCATACCGGGGAAAAAAAGTATATTCTGCAGAAATGTGCTACTGTAATTTTGACCATTTTAAAAATGTATTTATTTATTTTGTGCGATAAACTGCAGCACACAACATTCTCTACTCCTTCAGACAACAAAACCTATTCAGTAAGATAATGTATGTTATGTGCGGATGTTGACTTCAGCTACCCAACTTTCCGTGCATGCTGAAAGGAATTGAGCCAAAATATGAATTAGTTAGCCAGTGTCAAAAAGTCAAAATGTGAATCGTTCATCATTCATCATCATTCTTCCTGCCGATGTTATTAAGCAGGTTCTGTTCCATTTTACTCAATACAAACTTTTCGTAATTCATATATTCATTCATTCATTTTCTGAACCGCTTCATCCTCACAAAGGTCGCGCGGGGTGCTGGACCTATCCCAGCTGACTTTCGGGCACGAGGCCGATCGCAGTGTACAAGGAGACGACAACCATTCACGCCACACTCATACCTAGGGGCAATTTAGACCAGCCTACCATGCATGTCTTTGGAATGTGGGAGGAAGCCGGAGTGCCCGGAGGAAATCCACGCAGGCCCGGGGAGAATATGCAAACTCCACACAACACACACACACATATATACTGGGGGGCTTGTGTAATGAGCCAATCCCAGTCTCAACAATGGGCTAGCCAATTAAGAGGCACAAAGAGACATGCAGTCATACTTCTACTTACGAATGCCTCTACGTGCACCATTTTCAGGTTACAAAATCTTTTTATATGCAAATGAGTGCCTCGAGACACAAAAACAGATCCAAGTTAAGAATTCCCCCAAAAAGTAAATGCATTCCTTATCCGCTATTTTATTTTTTAAATATTGTTGCGGATGGATTGATGCTCACTTTAGAACATTGCTACACCCTACTGGGCTCTTATTGGCAGTCTCACAACAACCCTCCATTTTTCTTTGACCCGTTGTCTGCTTAAACTTATGCTTGGAAGAAGCTATGGCCGAGTGCCTTAGAGTCTACTCTAAGGCTTAGACGGACTTGCAGTCGACAAGAACTCTTCATGTTTCAAGATTCTCTTATTGTTTTTTCACTGCCGTTTGTCATTCGTCGTCTTGAAGTTTTTCTTGGAGGAAGCTGTGGCCGAGTGCTTCGATCTGAACTGCAGCCTGTGGCAGGCGATGGGGCTTGTGGTCAGTAATGAGGACGTTGACGAGTTGGTCGATGGGCACCAAAACGACCGCTCAACGGAGCATGAGTAAATGCAACGCTCGGCAATACACGAGGAATTCAACGAGAAGGTGGCTGAGGAGGAAGCAGCCACCATTGCAACAGCACAAATCAGCAAAAAATGGGGGAGAAATTCTTAATTGTATCTTTATTGGATTGCGTTCGTGTCCTCTCTGCCTCTGTTGTCTAATGTTAGCTTCCTCTTGTTCCCCTGCTATTCAACACATGTATAGATTTTGAATGATTATTATTCATTTTAAGACATTAATATATCATTTTCTTAATTCTTCAAGTTACGAAAAAAGTTCTGGAACCAATTAATTTCATAAGTAGAGGTACGACTATACAACCATTCAAGCTCAGATTGGAACCCATTGGCGATTGAACCCTCGATCTCAAAACTGGGACATGGGTGTGCTAAACACCCCTCTGGGCCGCCCACATATCGTGATATCATTAGTAAATAGACCATAAAATCACTGGGCGATGCAACTAATTACATGCTAGCTCGGGGTTTCTGGCCTAATGCTGAATATTGACGTCTCAACTCATCTCATAGACCTTCAGTACAACACCAAAAAAATCCTCCAGTTCTAAAGCCCCATTCCCTAAAATTGACTTTTGTACTTATCTCTGTTTTTTTCTGAGATGTATGGATTTTCTATAATACTTTGTTTTCATTTGAATTTTTATATTTCTTTTAAACAAAAGAGATATTCACTTGCACGGCGGCCCGGTGGCGCGAGTGGTTAGTGCATTGGCATCACACCTTTGGGATCCTGGGTTCAAATCCAGGTCGGCCCACCTGTGTGGGGTTTGCATGTTCTCCTGGTTCCCGCGTGGGTTTCCCAGGTACTCCGGTTTCTTCCCACATTCCAAAAACATGCATGGTAGGCTGATTGGACACTCTAAATTAACCCTAGGTATGGGTGTGAGTGTGCATGGTTGTTTGTCTTCTTGTGCCATTCAATCGGCTGGCCACTGATTCAGGGTGTCCCCCACTTCTGGCCCGGAGTCAGCTGGGATAGGCTCCGGAACCCCCCGCGACCCTAATGAGGATAAAGCGGTTCAGAAAATCAGATCAGATGAGAAGATCCTGTATTCGTTATTTTATTTTCAATTGTCGCGGTAGCGTTGCGCCCTGCTTGACAATCTCCCTACAATCCACTGGCCTCCATTTGGCTCTCTCATGACAACAACTCTGCATGTTTTTTTGTTTTGTTTTGTTTTGAGTGTGGGTAAAGCAGCTACGTTCTTTATTTATAATTACATTTACAAATGAAAGAAGAAGCAGGTCCTGTTATCCATCCATGACTGATATTGCAAGGCAACACGGCCATAGCCCAGCTACCATTGCTATCGATACTATTATTTGTGCGTGCATCTGGGAATGCCTATTGGTGAACCTATCAGATATTGAAGCAGAAAGACGCATTAAAAGCTATAACTAGCTATATAGATTGTCATTCTTTTCTTTAGGACAAAGGAGGAAAAAATTGCAGGTCATACGGTAACGGAGTCGAGTATTTCTGAAAAAGCATCTATTTAATGCTATGTTGTTTTGAATCCATAATTTGTAGGTGTTTAGATGTGTTCATGTGCTTTGTCTGTTGCCTAAAATTAATTTACTCCTCACACATATGCACCTGCACAGGTAGAAAATGGTTTTGCATGCTTCTTATTCATTTTAATAGATTAATAAATAATTTTCATATAAAATTGGGACAGTTTGATTATTTTGAAAGAGTTTAGTTAGTAGTTTTTCAGAGAACCGTGAAATGAAATTTATCTATGAAAAATCCAAGTTACAAAACAAGTTTTGGAACCAATTAATTTCATAAGTAGAGGTACCACCGTACAACCATTCCACCAGCTTAGCATGCGTGTTTTGGGGACATGGGTGGAAACCGGGGTTCCAAGAGAAATCTGTTTATTATTATTTTTACCATGTTTATCTGTATAACTTTGGTGCGGGCAGTGTGGGATTGATTCCCGCTTAATGGTGGTATGCTTGTGAATGCAAATGGTTTGCCATCTCTCTTTGTGCCCTACGACTGACTGGTGGTCAGTTTAGGGTGTAGTGTAGTTTCAGCCAAAGTCAGCTGGGATAGCTTGAGCACCCGGCGTCCCTGTTGCGGTTAAGTAGTGTGAAAAATGAGTGAATGAATATTTATAATTTTTTGATATAGGATTCTATCTAATTTTGTAATTAAAATAAAATAAAAATAAAAATAAATTAAGTAATAAATTAATAAATAAATTATTATTAACAATGACATTTTCTCCTGGTAGGTATCACCAGTCTCCTGGGTAGTGGTGTCTATACAGCTGCTTACCCCCTCCACGATGTGAGTATTTCAGACATGGCCAAAAGCAGAACTTCAGACTTGGTCAAATCATGAAATTGTCAATGACTGGAAACATCCAGTAAAAAATGTTTCCTCTCATGCAAAAGTTGCTGCAGTTCTCAAAAATTGCTTTATAATTATGTTGTGTTTCCATATAAGTTACTTATAATTTTAATTAGTATTAATGATTGTTAGCTCACATTGGAGCTGTAGACTAAATGTGAGATACATATTTTTACATTCTTCTACAACTCATCAATATTTCAGGGCTTATTTTGAGTAAAATAAGTGATAGACCCCAAACAATTGACACTGATATTTACAAAGGTTTTAAAGCCTGATGAAGGCATTTAAATCTTGGAAACATGTCAAATTTATACCTCCAATTAATAATTATTGTTTACACGACTAAATATGTAACTTTTGATCTTTAGGGAGATATTGATGATGAGAGTGCAGAGCCTAATGACAGAAAAGTAAGTATTCCGTGCTAGTTAAAATATAGAGAGTTTGGGAATAACTGAGGTTTTGTGAAACAAAAGATATATTCATTCTTCTGCTCACATGAAAAGTTATCACGCTCCTGGTAGAATCGCCCCTATTATTACTACATACCATACTACGTTTTCATGGCTATACAAAAATACAAGTACACAAATACAATCATCAAGATGTGTATTAATTAAATATTACAGTTATAGACATGTTGATTGAACACTAAATTGCCCCTAGGCGTGAGTGTGAATTGTTTGTCTCCTTGTGCCCTCCGATCGGCTGGCCACCGATTCAAGGTGTCCTCCGCCTCTGGTCCGAAGTCAGTTGGAATAGGCTCCAGCATCCCCCGCGACCCTAGTGAGAATAAAGCGGTTCAGAAAATGAATGAATGAATGAGTTATAGGCAGTGTGTCAACTCAACATTCCTTTTGTCAATGTTGATGGTCATCAGGTTAAGCACTGCTGGCCACTGATCTTTCAAAAATAGCACATGGAATCTCTGTTCCCAGAAATTGCATAGTTGGAAGCGATGACATTACCAGAGGTAAGGATTCCAGCAGAGGGCAGATGACTCGGTAGTTGAGGCTCATTGATGTTATCACGCGACAAGTAGGAATACAAAATTGAAAATGGATGAGAGGAGGTAGTATGTCCTGCAGAACGTGATTCCCAGTTAGATTTTACTATCCAAGCTCAAACCAGAGGTAGAATCACCATAATACAATGCATGTGAGTGAGAAAGTGTGCCCGACTTGTAAGCAGTTTTGGCACCAATAAAATTGGAACTTGCCTACAAAACAGTAAATATCTTACATCCATGTCTCTTGAGTCTCCAAGGAAGTACAGCGATTGAAAAACTAGTTATGAATCATCAGAAAATATTAAAACTAGGATTTTTTTGCAGGTGCACCTTTGCCGACGCCCGGGCCAACAATTTAGGCTAATTTCCTATGTTCATACACAAAATATATTAACTATTTTTCAAAGAAAAACAACTTAATTTCTTGGAGAAAATGCCACAGCAATGAAACTAAACGGAGGAGGCGCAGCGCACGAAAAAGTCTGTCTACATCACTTACGCTTACTGACTCTGGCTTCCTGGCCAGAAGGGAAATGGGATTAAAACTGTTTTGTTCTTTTTTTTAATCAATTCATTAATTTTCCATATTGCTTATTCTCACAAGGGTTACGGGGTTGCTGAAGCCTAAGCCAACCAATTATGGGCACCAGCCGGTGGACACCTTGAATTGATGGCCAGCCAATCGCAGGGCACCAGACGAACAAAATTCGATCTCACACTCATAGCTTGGGGCAATTTTGAGTGTTGAACCAGCCTACCATGCATCAATTTGTGATGTGGGAGAAAACCGGAGTACCCGGAGAAAACCCACGCAGGCCCTGGAAGAACATGCAAACTCCACACAGGAAGGTTGGGGTTGAACCCTTGACTTTGTAAAATTTATTTTACAATAAAAAGCACTGGAGGTTGTGGCTTAGTAAAGTCCAATCTATCAAATACAGTAAACTTCCCCTAAGGTGCTAGTGGGACTTTAAAAATCTTGCTATTGAGTTTCCATGCTGTATCCCACATGTCATTTGTGCCTCTTCTGTAAAAATTTTGAACACTGTGATGCAAGAATTACATAAAAAAAATATATATATATTTCTTCAGCTTTTGTTTGAGGAGTGGGCAAACTACAGTGTCTTCTACAAATACCAGCCCATCGGGCTAGTAAGGTAAATCTTTCTACTTATTTATGGATAACAAAATATATACAGTCTTCTATTTATTTTCCCTTGGTAAATAACTTGGCATTTTAAATATTGGCTTGCGAATGAGAACATTTGTTCAAGAAATGTTTTGAACATTTCAGGAAATGTTTTGAACATTTCAGGAAATGTTTTGAACATTTCAGGAAATGTTTTGAACATTTCAGGAAATGTTTTGAACATTTCAGGAAATGTTTTGAACATTTCAGGAAATGTTTTGAACATTTTCATCAGATACTCATCAGATTGATTTTTCATTTTTTAATTGTCATAGTAATTTTCGAACTATAAACCGCTCTTCTTTCTCCATTTCTACTGTTTTATAGCAAACCATCTTATTTTTGACAAGTGATTTTTATGTTTTCTTGTCAAAACTTGAACAGTTACATTTTATTTATTTTGTAATTTGATTTTGCTCTGCGGGGTGTTGCGCCATGATGTGTTGACAACTCTCTTGAGTTCTTATGTGCTCCAAAGCAAAGCTTTTAATTAGGTTGTGAGCTTTTTTCATATCAAACATCAAATTGGTGTCAAGAGAAGAACATTGTTCGACTGCACAAGAACCATTGAAATCAAACAATTTGGCTCTTATACTATCTCTGAAAAACCTTACCTTCATCAGACTTCATGAAAATATCTAGGGAATTTACAGGATAGGACTCCATCAGATGCTATACACATGTACAAAAGAATAATTATAAAAGGATGAATTTCGAACATATTCATCCACTACTCTGAGGACTTTATTGCCAATAAATTGCTAATAAATATTGCCAAATGCTTGATGTCTTTACAGAAGAACAGATTAAGGTTATCTTTGGGTGTTTTGATGGATTTAAAGAGCACTGATACTCATTGTGTAATGCAACATAGCTGCTGTGAAATTAATATGCGCGTTATAGTTTGGAAATTATGATATTTTTACTACTTCTCCTAAGTATGGCTTTTCAATAGTTTTAAGTGACTGGTTTTGCCTTGGGATGTATAATACGTCGGAGTGCAGGAAACTAAAATAAGACAATTTATGTGTGTATGCAAATGTGTCATTTGTTTGTGTAATTAATTTGTACAGGAAGTACTTTGGAGAGAAGATTGGACTGTACTTTGCCTGGTTGGGTCTGTACACCCAAATGCTGATTCCTGCTTCCCTTGTGGGAGTCATAGTCTTTTTGTATGGATGCGCCACTGTGAATGACAATATACCAAGGTAAACTACACTGTAAAAAATAACTCAAATTCTCAACAATTTGCACCTAGTCTTTTAGAGGATTTTTTTGTTGAAGTAGTATATTCTCTCTGGGAGAACTTGCAATGTTGAAATACTTTAGATGGAAGTCTTAGTATACTTTTAGCCTGGAACTTTGACATTAAAATAAAAGGCAATAAGTAAAAATAATTTATTAAAAAGAAGACAAAGCAAATTCACAGATCGTGTTTTTATTGAAGCAGTAAAACTTACAGATTCTGTACAAAAATTACAAACACAAACTTACAAATTATGTACAAAGGGAATTCACAGATGGGAGTTTTTATTACAAATTGTATGCAATGACTTGCAGGTAATCTACATTGTTCGCGAATCAATCCGGGTTTCCATAGTCCTCCGAGTTCATTGGACGCCTATGACAGTCGATGGCAGCAGCCGATGTGTTAAATGAGTGCTCTTATTTCTCCCAGAGAGAATGAAGGTTGCTAGAACTTGTAAGTTTTACTGCTTCAATAAAAACACCATCTGTGAATTTGCTTTGCCTTCTTTTTAATAAATTAATTTTACTTATTGCCTTTAATTTTATTGTCAAAGTTGTTAAAAGTATACTAAGACTTTTATTTGTTTGATAAAAATGACCATCTAAAGTATTTCAACATTGCAAGTTCTCCCAGAGAGAATGAAGGTTCATTGGACGCCTCTGACAGTAGATGGCAGCAGCCGATCATTTGGGCGACCAAACCGCGACCAAAAGACCGGCGACCAAAAAGTTCGGGTGACCAAACGTCCGGGCGACTAAAAGACCACGACCAAAAGACCGGCGACCAAAAGACCGCCGACCAATCGACCCGGGCCCGGGAGAGGCAAACGTTTTGTGAGTGTCTGCTGGGAACGCCTGGCGGAGTCACCTGTCAGAAAGAGTTTCAATTCCCAACTCTGACAGAGCTTCTCTCATGTCCGTGAAGAGGTGTGGGACATTGAGTCCGAGTGGACCATGTTCCGCGCTTCTATTGCTGAGGTGGCAGACCGGAGCTGCGGCCGCAAGGTGGTCGGTGCCTGTTGTGGCAGCAACCCCAGAACCCGCTGGTGGACACTGGCAGTAAGGGAGGCCATCAAGCTGAAAAAGGAGTCCAACCGGGCCATTTTGGCCCTTGGGACTCCAGAGGCAGCTTACGTGTACCGGGTGGCTAAGCGACACGCGGCTCTGATCGTCTCCAAGGCAAAAACCTGAGCATGGGAGGAGTTCAGCAAGGCCATGGAGAACGACTTTGGAAATTTTGGTCCACCATCTGACGTCTCGGAGGGGGAAGAAGTGCAGCGTCAAGACAGTGTATAGTGGGGATGGGGATATTGTGAATCCGTGGGCCGAGTACTTTGAAGTCCACATCAATTCCACTGTCATGCCTTCCCACAAGGAAGCAGAGCCAGGGAACTCTGGGGCGGACTCTCTTACCTCTGGGGTTGTATTCACCAAGGTGTTTAAAAAGCTCCTTGGTGGCAAGGCTCCAGGAGTGGATGAGATCCGTCCGGGGGTTTTAAAGGGTCTGGATATCGTGGGACTGTCTTGGTTGACACGCATGGACATCGGGGATAGTGCCTCTGGATTGGCTGACCGGGGTGGTGGTTCCTCTTTTTAAAAAGGGAGACCAGAGGGTGTGGTTCATCATCTGAGTTCTTGGGGGCATGGCAGTTCACCCAACCAGTCTACATGTGCTTTTTGGACCTGGAGAAGGCGTTCGACCATGTCCCCGCAGAGTCAGGTGGGAGGTACTACGGGAGTATGGGGTTCCGGAACCCCTAATACGTGGGGTTCGGTCCCCACTTTTTGGACAGAATATCTAGGCTCAGCCTTGGCGTTGAGGGGGTCCGCTTCGGTGGCCTCAGTATTTCAACCCGATTCCCAACCGAGTGTGAAGCGATCGGGATGAGAATCAGCACCTCCAAACCTGATAAGGGATCACGTCCTTCCCCAGGTGGGGGAGTTTAAGTATTTAAGTTAAGGCTCTCTGTTTACCGGTCAATTGATGTTCCCAGCCACATCTATGGTCATGAGCTGTGGGTCGTGACCGAAAGAACGAGATCCCGGATACAAGCAGCTGACATGAGTTTCCTTCGCAGGATGTCCCGAGAAGTTCGGTCATCCACGAGGGGCTTGGTGTATAGCCGCTGCTCCTCCGGATCAAGAGGAGCCAGATGAGTTGGCTCGAGCATCTGATCACGATGCCTCCTGGACGCCTCCCTCTTGGAGGTGTTCCGGGCATGTCCCACCGGGAGGAGGCCACAGGGCCGACCTCGGACATGCTGGGGAAACTATGTCTCCCGGCTAGCCCCGGAACGCCTTGGTGTCCTCCTGGAAGCTGCTGCCCCTGTGACCTCGGATAAAGCGTAAGAGGATGAGAGATGAGACTAATAGATTTTAGATTCTTTAATTCTAATTAACCGATGCTTATTAATGACATGAAAATTTTACCATTAATTATATAAACTGTTAAATACATTTTATATTTCTGCAAAACTTATTCTAAAATATCTTGTAGAATATTTTTTTTCTCTGTTTGATTGTTTTTGACCATGTTGTATCAAGTTATATGTATCCATTGATACATTATGAATAACATGCAAGAGCATGTAATTCCTGCAAGTGTTCGGGACTTTCTCCATTTGGGTAAGATGAAGTTTGCGGACATTGTGTTGACCCCTCAAGGGGTGTGTGTAGTAAGATCCAGCGGTGGTCCGTGAATTTTCTAGCAACGCCTTCAGCTGTCGGAATCAATCCAACCCTCAAAAACTATTTTATACTATAAAACCTCTACTGCAGCTACAGCTTGCGACACATAAAAAAATCATAGTTTGGTAGCCTCGGCTAGTCCACTCTATCACTAGCCAATCATAGTTGGTGAAAGTGATGATGTATCCCTACGCCTGCGAGAAGGCAATGACGTATCCCTACGCCTGCGAGAAGGCCGTAGTGTCACCAAATTGAATTCTGATTGGTTAAAGCAACAGTCTTATCGACTCTTGTTTAACGCAGCAGAGCCTGCAGAACTGATTGTGAAGGCCTTGAGGCAGATTTCTGACCCTGGCAACAAATAATGGCTGAAATGTGATTGGTTAAATGCTTCAATATGAAAACACACATCTGGAAGCAGTGCAACCAGGGGGAAAAGCAATGAAAGGAAGCTAACAGACAATTTGAAATTATTTAAATATTCATGGGCAAAATATAATTAAGTATTGATGCACAAAATATAATTAACATCAGTCTGTGATTCAGATATTTCTTAGGCCAGCAGAGAAGGCCTTGAAGGCCCTGGCGGCACACCACTTGTAAGATCTGTTAAAAAAAGATAATACATTACACATTTGTCCCTCTCTTCTTCAATCCCTCTCTCCCGGAATAGCCAAGTCACTATCTCCCACCCGCCCACCATCTCTCCCTCCATCACCCTCTCTCTCCCACCCTCCTCGATATGAACCCCACAAAGCAGACAAACCGATAAACAACTCACAAACACAATTGGTTTAAATAGGTTAAATGGGTTGACGAGGCAATTAGGAAAACTCGGGTAACACAAGAGGGAATAAGCAGAGGATACACCAGCGGGGGAGAAATGACGGGTGAACACAATGGGCAATCACTCCGACAGGACACACAGGAAAAAATAGCATAACAAAACTAACCAACCTAAAGGTAGGCTGATTAAACACTAAATTGCCCTAAGTTTGAGCCGTCTGTCCCATTGTACCCTGCGATTGGCTGGCCACCGATTCAAGGTGTGTCCCCCCAACTAGTGCCCATAGTTGGTTGGGATAGGCTCGTGCACCCTCCACAAACCTTGTGAGGATAAGCAAATCGGAAAACCAATGAATACATGAGAAATATAAAATTTAAAAAGGTTGCTAAAAAATTGTTTTTTTTGTTTCTTCTTAGATAGGTGATCCTATTTTCTTTCAACATTGCAATTAATTATGTATTATATATCACACAAACAAGATGTATACGTCAGCTGCTGTGTTCCCTCAACACCCTTGATCATAAATCAGATGTTGGCGGATCGGAGTTGGACCCAGATACAGGAATTCAGGCGGTCCAAAGGGAGTGCAGGTGCACTAACGAAATTTACGAATTTTGCGGATGATGTAGACCAGACATGGCTGTGATAATCGAAAACCGCAAAGTACGATCAACCCTATTATTACTACCATACTACATGTTTTCACACCGACACAAAAATACAAGTACAGAAGCAAAATTATCAAGAAGTGTATTTATTAAATGTTGCATAGATATAAATTAATGAATGTAAATACTTTCAGTATTATACTCACAGTGAAAATAGTTCCTCACCGCTTGATTTAAAACAAGAACAGGTTATTGAGAGCCATTGGATCATCGATCAAATCTTCAGGAGGCGCCATAGGGGCAACAGGAGGAGCTTTTGCAAGAGGTTTTCGGTGCACAAGGAAGATGGTGAGGGGGAGCTGTGACCGCTGTTTCTTTTTTCTACCAATATGCCTTTGTAAATGACACTGTTAAGACGCTTGCCAAATTCATTGGCTCCGACCATGTTGTCATCAATCTCCTAGACCTATTGTTGAAAACTGTAGGCCATTTAGAAGATTTTCTGCAGATTCCGTAAAGTAAGACCACATTCTTCGTCCTCATCCTCATCGTTGTCCGCTGCCTCTTCTTCCTCACTCCACGATCACATCATTTCAACGAGGTCCTCATAGGTTAGGGGGTTGAGTGGCTCTCGATCTGTTTCTTTGTTGTCCTGTCATGTCTTCAGTGTCGACCAACCAACCTTCATGGCCTTATCTACAGTGTAAATCACTCATAATCCTGGTTCATTTTGTATTCTTAGTGGTTCACACTCGCTTGATGTCATTGGATAGGATATTGTTGCCATTTTCTGAATGTTCGCTTCTTATTTCTTGATATAATGCACTGTAGATTCATTATAGCGTGCTTCTTCGCGATTTTTTTCTGCTATTTAAAAAAAAATCGCAAATGGAAGACAGATGGAAAATGGTGGGGAAAATGGCGGGGAAAATGCCGGTGAAAATGACACCGCTTTTTCGTCTGCGCTGAAATAGTTGTTTTTGAGCACCAAAGAAGAAGAAAATATAGCACAGAAAAAGAAAGTGCGCGCCAAAACTAAAAAAAACTGCCAAACATGCGGCAAAGTCTTTTCTTGTTTCCAGCGGGTTTCTTCGCATCGCGTACGGGGAGAGAATACCATATTTCGAGTGAATTCCACATTTGTTTGGATTTTACATCTACTGAAAATGCTTCCCAGGCGTCCAGTATCATTGACAGCATTAAATGAGATGAATAAAAAAAATATTACTGTGACCGAAAAAGTAAAGATGCTAGACATGCTGAAGGCAGGCAAAAAGTATGCCGATGTAGCACGCCATTACGACATCAACAAATCTAATGCGCATTACATAAAAAAGGAAGACCCCAACTGGAAAAACTAACTCAGAGAAACCAACGGGGAAAAACGCACACCAACATAATTTGACATAACCTCCAGACAAGAGAGTTTTGCCACACTAACTGACAAAGACACAGGGTTTTATACACATAGACAGGAGTTTGACAAGACAATTGCATGCACCTGGGCCACACGAGGTAAGGAGAGCTGGAAAGACACAGCAGGTGAAACTCATTCGCAGGGGGAAGACACCTCCAACCACCAAACCCCAACACAACGTGACATACCCTGGCTGGAAAGCAACGAGCAACGATGAACCCACCTCCATTGGTTTCCAGCATTCTAAATTCTATTAGCGTCCACAAATCACTTGTTTTATGAAATGCCAACATCTTAATTTCACCACCACATGATTGAATAAGGAGGAGTCCATTGCTGTGTACGGTATCGGTTCTGTCAAAATTCAACCATTTTTATTTTTGTCTTGCTGAATGGTTTTAAAGTAGTGGCTATGAAGAAATCCGAATCTCTCTGTGTCACATGGAACATAAAAATATACTTGACTCTTCACCTCAAGTTCCTGCTTCTCATCATCCACAGGATATTATGGCAGATGCTGTCTTGTGTCTTGAGAAAGACAAAACACACAAGCCTTATGTTAATATTATTTTTACTCTGTTGGAACAATTTGAAACATCCTTTGTTGTGCCACATTCATCAGGCTGAAAATAGGACTGTTCCTTATTCGTTCATCCCAAACCAGTTTACTGTTTATTTTAATGAACAAAATTAATCTGTAATTGTTTAGTAGCGGAAATCTCTGAGTGCACTGTGAGTGTTGAGTTTATGGAGGATATGCGGGAGAGTTTTGGTAATGTATGTCCCCATGAGAATTGTTTGGTTCTCAACATTTGCAAAACTAAAGTTCCTAGAATGGCCTAGGGCACCATTCAGCCTATTGCTAATATGAGGAATAACATTAAAGACTATCACTGATTTTTACACACCGATTAAATGACAGACTTGTCAACTTACACAAAGCCATATAATTATTGAAATTGTCAACAACAAAAGAATCATTTCTGTAACCTTGCCATCAGCTCTCTTAAAAATCTCATCTCATCTCATTTTCCAAACCGTTTTATCCTCACTAGGGTTGCGGGGGGTGCTGGAGCCTATTCCAGCTGACTTCGGGCCAGAGGCTGGGGACACCCATAATCGGTGGCCAGCCAATCGCAGGGCACAAGGAGACAAACAACCATTCATGCTCACACTCATACGTAGGGGCAATTTAGAGTGTCCAATGAGCCTACCATGCATGTCTATGGAATGTAGGAGGAAATCAGGGTACCCAGAGAAAACCCACGCACAATTTCTTTCAGGATATGAGAACAGAACATGCAAAGTCCACACAGGTGGACCAACCTGGATTAGAAGCCAGGTCCCCCACTGTGAGGCTTACACGCTAACGACTCGCGCCACCGGGCCAACCTCTTAAAAAAACTATGAAAATTAAAAAAAAATACGAGGTGGAAAATTCTGTATAAAAAAGTATATAGACAAGTATATTCATTGTGCAAATCATGAAATGCCAATTTTAAGTGGGTGTGTACAGTCCTGAAGAACATGATTTTTTTTTCAAGATGCCGCCGTTAGGCGGCAGCCGGTGGGTGGCAGTAGCTATGTCCACTTATTCGTTTTTTGTGTTTTACAGCCTTTTTATCATTTTTTATTACATTTTATTATTATTTAATACATTCCTTTTTTACTTTACTTTGTACTTTATACTTTTTACTTTAATTGTTTTACAACTTTTTTTGTTCTATTAACTTGGTTTCTTTCTATTAGTTATTTTTTGGAACCATTCAGCTATGCCTCTGCCGTCATACACATGGGATCGGCTGTGAACAATACCCAGCAGAAAGAGCAACAACATCGATGCCGCTGGAAATCCAGAACTGGACAAAAGTGCCGGGAGAAGAGGCGACACTTCAGACCAATCATTCCGTCTATTTTTATGGGGAAAGTGAGATCAACCAAGATGGTGCCGCTCCAGTGGCAGCCGGTAGCGGTAGCTCCGTCCGCTCTTGCTTATTTTGTGTTTTTACTGCTTTTCCATTCAAAATTTCTTAATGCTTTCCCATATACTTTGCATTGTACTTTGTGCTTTTTGCTTTGTTGTTTTGCGACAATTGCGACTCGACCCCACCCGTCGCGTGGCTTGGTCTGCGCTTGCTATTGTCTTGCTACTGCAACCAAGGAAATTACCCGAAGACGGGATGAAATAAAGTTCTGATCCAATCCAGTCCAATCCAATCCAATCCATTCTAACTTTTTCTAATCTAATCTAAACGTACAAGTTCAAACCGAAGGGTGAAGCTTCTATACATTATCATATTAACTATACTTTTCTGGCAATGGGCAGAATCTTCACATCTTGAGAACCATCAATTTTCATGAAAACAAACAAACAAAATCCAACGTGTCTCTTGGCCTTTAACATTGTGTTCTTAAGAAAGCAAAATTTTAGATTGGCCTCTGTTATCAGATAGGAATAGGTAATTGAAAAATCAAATATGTTCACTTGTGACACCATTCGACAGGATGTCTTTTTAACAAACTCACCGAAGCCCAACCTGCATCGCACACTCAGCACATACAGCATCTGCTATAAAGTGGTACTTCTACTTACGAACATCACTACATAGGAAATATTCAGGTTATGCCTAATAGGGAAACATTTTCTTTCAGGATATGAAAAAAAATTCAAGTTACGGAATGCTCGACTGGATCCCCACTAAGTGGGTGTGATGGCTTGACTCCGTATACAGGTGGGCGAGGCCAAGTTCGCCCTTAGTTTGCTGAAAAGCAACCGCCATAAACCATATCACTAACATGCTTGTTGAGGGTCTTTATTCACTACAATTTTATATAGACATTCCAAAGGATTTAGTTGCTTTTTTGCGACCACTAACAATTACACAGCTAGCATTATAAGAACCAGCTCCCTAAATTTGTCTTTCTTTTGAATTTTTAGAGGTGATAACTCACACAGCTTACTGTCTTGCTCACTACCTCATCTTATTTTCTCATTCTCTCCAATCCTGTACTGTTAATTAGTTATCTTGTATTTTTCTCACAGGGGTGTCCTTTCCATTTAAATATAAGAAGTAATGGTCTCATCTCATCTCATTTTCTGAACCGCTTTATCCTCATTAGGGTCGTGGGGGGTGCTGGAGCCAATCCCAGCTGTCTCCGGGCCAGAGGGGGGGACATCCTGAATCGGTGGCCAGCCGATCACAGGGCACAAGGAGACGGACAACCATGCATACTCACACCCATACCTAGGTGCAATTTAGAGTGTCCAATCAGCCTACAATGCATGTTTTTGGAATGTGGGAGGAAACCGGAGTACCCGGAGGAAACCCACGCAGGAACATGCAAACTCCACACAGATGGACATGACCTGGATTTGAACCCGGGACCCCAGAACTGTGAAGCCGGCGCACTAACCAGTCGCACCACCGGGCCGCCCCTTTTGTGATGGTATTGTCATTATATACTAGATTATGATGAATCCACTACTTGCCTGGTGTGTTTGTATATCTTCATTCCATGTCTATTATTTTTCTATCATATTTAATCCTTTCTGTCCGGCTGCATTTTAAAAACAACAAAAACTAAATTTAAAAAAAAAAGGGAATAGGGTACCTTCAGACTCCCCTTTGGAATAGATAAACTGTTTCTAAATGAGTAGACATTCAGATTTACCATTTTGCAAAGCATGCAGCTGAACAGGACTGGTTATAAAACAAACCAAAAAAAACTATGCTTGTTGGAATGTTAAGAGGTGATCACAATGGCGGATGATGAATTCACCTGTGCAGTTGAACCCACAGGTCAACCGAGGTTTTCAAGCACTTCTTCCTGTTACACCAATTCAAAATATATCCATAGAACATATTTTGATTTTGTCTTCACAGCATGGAAATATGCCACCAAAAAAACAACATCACCATGTGTCCCTTGTGTGATAAAGTGTGCAGCTATTGGATGCTAAATTCTGCTTGTGGAACTGCAAGAGCCAGTCACTTATTCGACAATCCAGCGACTGTATTCTTCTCGATTTTCATGGCTCTTTGGGGTTGGTAGAAACATGCATGCCACTCACACACTACGTATGAGGCATTTCCCACTTATATTTTTGCACCCGAATCTGAGTCATATGATTCTGAGGATCTACTAATACTGAGTACCGATCTGATCGCTCAGCAATGTGTTAACCCTAGAATGGTAACCCTCTATTTCAGGGGTTACCTTTTACGCTTCTGAAATAGAGGGTTACCAGGGAAAAAATGGGTACCCTTCATTGCACCGTCTTGCTTAGGACCGGGGAGAGAAAAGCAAAGTGCCCGGAAAAGGGGCTTTTGTTCGGATGGTCGTGGACCAAAATGAGGCTCTATACTTACACAAAAATACAAGTTACGAATCCACCTCTGGAATGTAGTCATTTCGTAAGTACATACGTGTCAACCTCGGCCAATTGCTCCTCTTATTAATGATTGCAGCTACCCTTATTAAGTGATAATAAACGTCACCAATGCAACACGGCACATATTTACTCACAAAGGGCACACTTAAAAGTCTAACATTTTCCCCAAAGTGGACGTAATGCCCAATCAGTCGGTGCACTTTTTTTCTATGCAATACATTTTAAGATTCTGTACATGTCGCTGTATGACACTGACAGCTTGACTGTCTGGGTATATTGCTTGCTGATGTGCTATATTAGTATAAAGAAAAGGCTGACATGTGAAAGGGGAATGCGCGTGCTCATATCATGCTTAAAGCATGACAAATTAGCAGTCGACGATGACGTTTCCGTCTGCTACCAGTGACCGAGACGATCCAGATTACAGCCGAAACTGGTTAAACGAGGTCGGATTTATAAAAAACTTAGTTACAAAAAAATCCAGTACAAAAGTTGTTATATGGCATACACAATTTGAAATGATAAAACAATGGAAAAAAAGTTCACAGTTATGTAAGTACAAGTGGCACTGTGTACAGTTGCTTATCATTAAAATAGGACATTGTGCTTAAAAAAAGGTTGCGCACAGATCAATGCAAAATATGGTTTTCAACTGTGACATTCCTTGCCATTCTTAAACAAGAAACAGTGTCAGAAGCATCTCGACTGGGCTAGAGACAAAAAGGAGTGGACAGCAACTGAGTGGTCCAAGACGATGTTCTCTGATGAAAGTCAATTTTGTATGTATTGTATTTTCTTGCCTGAAGGGCGCTCGCTTAGTTGCAGTTGCAATTTCTGTTTTTTGCCCATAAAACAAAGGCGCTTCGGCTCAATGGACGCGGTGCAATGGTCATGCTAGCATGACACATACGCTAGCATATGTTTTAAAAAGGAAACAGGAGCAAAACAGATTTTAATTGTGTATTTTAATGTATATTCGCGGCAATATAAGTCAAAGCATTTAACCATCTACAAATCTGTCAAAGTCCGCATCTTCTGTATCCAACATAAAGAGTTCGGTCAAGTGAGCAAGTTAGGCCAACAATACTGGGTTCCATCTCACTGTCAGGGTTAGAGTTGTGGCTGTGGGGCTTCGTAATAGTGATTCCAGCTTTGGCAAAAGCGCAAACTACAATGCATACCGACACTTTGGCTCTGGCATTGACAATTCATTCCAAAGCGTCGTGTAACTTGTGCGACGCTGCCTGCCAGTCTTTTATGAAGTATGTTTGCCATCCGACATCCATCACTCCCAAGTCATTCGCAATGCTGCTTATCCTGGCTGCTCTTTCGTGTTCGATTCATGTCTTGAGTCCATCTTCCTTGCTTCCACAGTCGCATTCTCTTGTCAATCACGTTAGGCCTTTCCTTGTTTCTTTGACTATTGAGTGTTTTTGGGGGTTAAAAGCGCTACGAGGACATGAAATGAACTGCCGTCCGGATGGATTCATCGTGATGTCCATGGAATAGTAGGGAGGTGGGTTGGATTCTTAGTTCAAATGGAAGAGCGCCCGCTTACCGTGCGAAAGGTAGCGGGATCGATTCCCACATCATCCAAGTTTTCACTTTAAAATAGTGGGCCAAAATAGTGGCAGCTCGGTGGAGAGAGTGGTTAGCGCGTCGGACTCACAGCTCTGGGGTCCTGGGTTCAAATCCAGGTCTATCCAGTTGTGTGGAGTTCTCCCCGGGCCTGCGTGGGTTTCCTCCGGGTACCCCGGTTTCCTCCCAATTGCCAAAAATATGTCTGTTCCAGCTGCTGCCCTCTGGCAGACGCTATAGGTCCCACAAAGTACGGACAAATGGGCTTAAGGACAGTTTTTCCCCACATCCATCAGAACT
The DNA here is from genome assembly GCF_051989625.1 of Stigmatopora argus. Classification (NCBI taxonomy): domain Eukaryota; kingdom Metazoa; phylum Chordata; class Actinopteri; order Syngnathiformes; family Syngnathidae; genus Stigmatopora; species Stigmatopora argus. Next base: position 2,997,944 of record NC_135389.1, on the reverse strand, counting down.
CTAAATTTGCGGTAACACAACACACATTCCCTTCTGAGGTAATATGAAAAGATGTTTGGGGGTTGATCTGCCTCCTACTAGCTGACTGAAGGTAAGTGAAAGACAGTGAGAGGTAAGTGACCTGTATCCATTACAGCAGAATGCCAAATTACAAGTCCGTAACTATCACTTATTTAGGTCTTTTGCCGAGTAAACACACCTTATGGAGAAGCACTACCAATTTCGTCATACGCAGTTTCTGGGTGTGATGAAAAGTAGGCTTTTTTTGTTGTTGATGATGACGACAGGGCCTATGTCCGATTATTATTATTATTATTATTATTATTATTATTATTATTATTATTATTGTCCGTCTCCTTCTGCCCTGCGATCGGCTGGCCACTGATTCAGGGTGTCCCCTACCTCTGGCCCATAGACAGCTGGGATAGGGTCCCGCATGCCCCGCGACCCTAATGAGGATAAAGCGGTTCAGAAAATGAGAGCGATGAGACCATAATGCTTGGAGTATTTGACCATGACATGAGCGTGTTGGCAAGAAATGAAACCAGTCAGTCGGGGTCAAACTATTTTGAATTTAGCACAAACACAAGGCGCACACCGACTGATAGGGCACAGTGACCATTTTAAAGAAATTTTTATACTTTTAAGTGCGCTCTACAGGTGTGACAATACGGTATTTTGAAAAGGTTCCACATTGCCTGAGTTCAAGTCTAAAATTGGCCCAGTCAGTGATGGATTGGGGCAGCATGTCATTTGCTGGTGTTAGTTCACTGTAATTCATTCATTCATTCATTTTCTGAACTGCTTTATCCTCATAAGGGTCGCGTGGGGCGGTGGAGCCAATCCCAGCTGTCTCCGGGCCAGAGGCAGGGGACACCCTGAATCGGTGGCCAGCCGATTGCAGGGCACAAGGAGACGGACAACCACGCACACACACCCATACCTAGGGGTAATTTATAGTGTCCAATCAGCCTACCGTGCATGTTTTTGGAATGTGGGAGGAAACCGGAGTACCCAGAAGAACCATGGTATCCCAGTTCTGGATCGACCAGCACACTTGAGTGAATTTATTAACCCCATTGAAAATATATGTGGTATCGTGAAGATAAAAATGCCAGACCCAAAAATCCAGAAGAGTTGAAGGCCACTCTCAAAGCTTGTTGATTGTGACTTGTAGAATGTTGGTCCACTCCTTTTGAATGGCTGGGAGAACCTACTGGATATTAACAAGAACTGGAACACATTTGTTCTGTACATAATCCAGAGTTTCCAAAAAATACTCAATGGGTGACATGTCCAGTGGGTATCCTGGTCATGCACGAACTAGAATGTTTTCAGCTTTCAGAAGTTTGTGTGCATCCTTGTAATATTGGGCCATCCATTCCCATGCTTCAACATGAGGTGCTAGACAGAGATCGATGGCATGGCAATGAGCCCCAATATCTTGTCACAGTGTCTTTGTTCATTCAAAATGCAATCTATAAATCACATCTGCATTCCTTTCCCAAAGCCTACTCTTAAAAATGTCAGTACCATATGCCCAAGACTGATCATTTTTTTCCTCAATCATTTTTAATATCACAATCTGGGGAATATATATATATATATATATATATATATATATATATATATATATATATATATATATATATATATATATATATTCCCCAGATCGTGTATTAAAAATGATTGGTCACGGGGTGTGCTGGAGCCTATCCCAGCTGAGTTAGGGCACCAGGTTGGAGGACACCCTGAATTGGTGAACAGCCAATCGCAGGGCACAAGGAGACAGACAACCATTCATGCTTACACTCATACCTAGGGGCAATTTACAGTGTTCCATCCAGCCTACGCTGAATGTTTTTGGGATGTGGGAGGAAACTGGAGTATTGGGACAAAACCCAACCAAGCCCGGGGAGAACATGCAAACTCCACACAGGAAGGCCCGGACATGGGATTGAACCCTCGATCTCAGAACCGTTAGGCTTTTTTTTGCCGAGTCACCATTGTATTTAATCATTTGGACACTCAAGAATTCATTTGGTCCAAACTCAGCAAAACAGGTGCATTTTAAAATGACAAAGAAACATCTATATTTCTAACTTGCCTTCTTTTAATTACCGACATTGTCTTTTATACTTTGTCTTCCAATAATAGCTGCCATGTTCATGGAGCATTGGAAGAGGAGACAAATGAGACTTAATTATGAATGGGACCTGACCGGGTTTGAGGATGAAGAGGTAAGACTTCAATATCAGATACCTTATTTTCTGGCATATATATGTCGCAAAAAAATTATGACTGAATCCACTGTACGACTTGTATGCGCATAAATTAGACTTGACATGCACGAAACTGCAAGGTGACAAAGACGAAACACCACAACACAAGACAATGCGGCCAATACGGTCATTTATTTCAAAATAGAAAAAAGATAAACAGATAAAAGGCTAAACAAAATTTATTTTGACGTCTATGAATGAAATTCAAGAAAAAAGTAAACCATATGTTGCATAAAATGTGAAAAAACTCACTGTGCCCGCCACTACTCGCTCACGGCGTTGTCATTTTACCGTAGTAACATGCGCTCTGATTGGCCAGACGCGAGTAGCCTTGATAGATGTGTTCGTAGTGTTTACAGTTTGTCTACGTGCAGGCAACACCCTTTCGGAGCACAGAAAGGAAATGATTGTACATTTGTGGTTATGAAATAAAACAAAATTCCACTTTGATTATTTTTTCTTTTTACTTCTTGTTTGAAAGTGACAACTATTGCAGTTATATGAACCATTGAAAGAATCTAAATATTTTGACATTAGAAACAATATGGCTGGCACAACATCATAAACTTTTGGTAAGAAAAATGTAATTTCTGTCATTAAAAAGCATCAGGTTCTCGTCAAGATAGACTTATTTCTTTTTTCAAATTCAATAATTTGATCATTTGCATTTTCAAAGACAGGCATATTAACTTCCTTATTATATTGACCCAGATAATGTGCAATCCAACCATGCCTTGTAAGGTTTAAGCAGGTAAGATGTTCAAACACAACATGTGTTCAAAAGTTAGCTTTGTCCTTTGCTGCTCTTGTAACAGGGTATACATTATTTCTCACACTTTGGCTTACATCTTCTTTTATCAGGGGTAATTTGCGCGGGTACTACTCTTAAGAGAGGTCGGGCCCCATACATGTTATACAGGTTTGATTTATAATAGCTGCATTTTCTATCAACAATAACCAATTATTTCTTACTGCCTCCCGTTTGGGAACTCCCTGTTGCGGAAATGAATTCATCATCCCTGGTCATCTCAGATTTCAATTTCACTAAGGCGGATCCGGGTGTTTCCATCTCGGATGGTTTTCCATAGACATGGTCATTGTTGTTGAGACACAAATGTAAAATTTGTACAAAGGGTCTTCTCCACCTACCCATGGACTTAGGAAAAACGTCAGACAAGGAACTTTTCCACAAGTTAATTTGTCAGTCTGAATAATGATTTGTAATGCCCCCACCGTATGGGTTAATTTTATCAAAGGCCTGATGGTTTTTGCGCACGCGTGTGTCATCCAAGCTTGCCAATCTTGACCAGTTTCTGCAGCAAGGTTTCCCCAAGCTCTGGTTTAGGACTGTTATGTACCACACATTCTCTATAAAATCCATATGTATCTGTTGGAATAATGATTAATACCCTTAAATCATTATTAGTAATATTTAATTTAAATTGGAAGACATCTTTCACATATCTGGTTACAACTTGCAAGGAGTATACTTGTAATGCCGCTTCGTTCACAAGCATTCTGACGTGTATATTCTTCTCTGTATTTAGTAGCGACAAACTGAAAACATTTAATGTAATCTGATTCAAAACATTTGCCATTATTAGATCGAAACCAAAACACCTGCGTAAGAATTTACAGTATAAGCATAATAATTTATTTATAAGGTAAACTGCCGGCGTCCCAGACAAAACAATTTATGAGTCTGTTAGAATAATGATTAAAACCTTTTAAATCATTATTAGTAATATTTAATTAAAAAAGGAAAAACATCTTTCAACATATCTGGTTACACTTGCAAGGAGGTGCCTTGTGACGTCGTCTCAGTCCACAAAGCATTCTGAATTGCAGTAACTGAATCATTGTATGTAATCGCGACACTCGAAAAACATGTTTATGTAATCAGTACAATAACACCCCTAGATGTTTTAGAAAAACAACAGTGTGAGAAATGCCGAAGTGAGCCTAAAAGTTGAACAAGGCACCCAAACAATGGTGTGAGGAATTGCATAATATTTTCATTATAAGGTAAACAAAGTAGTATTATAATGTAAACAAAGCATTCTAAAGTAAACCAAGCAGGATTATAATGTAAACAAAGCATTCTAAAGTAAACCAAGCAGGATTATAATGTAAACAAAGCCGTATTTTCAAATCTGCTGCTGGAGTCCCGTCATAACAGTCTCGTTGGGTTCTGCCGAAGAGTGTCCGAAACAATGTGTCCTCGAGCTTTGGGCCTTGAGGAGACGATGTGGAGGAAAAATGTCCATGTTCCCATGACTTGGTTTATAGCCTTACTACTTATTAAAAAATGCTTACAACACATATAAAATATTCCATAATAATTCTAACAGAGTCCTTCGTAGATCATTGCGAACTTGCATCTGGGTGTCTGGGTTGCGAGGTCTATCTCCCAGTAAACAGTCCTTGGAGGGTGAGGTGTTATGTCACAAGCTGGAACCAGCAGGGTGACCTCGAGTTTGCCCCAGTCTCAAATTAAAGACACTCTTATACAAAAGTAATTAAAATGCATACATCTATAATATTATCCAGAATAACCCCAACTACTAACATTAATGATCGGTCACTGCTGCTTGTTAAGTGTTTCCTTTGATGTTGAACACCTTCCTTTTGGCATTCTGTGCTGGTAATGAGACGCGTCTCTGCTGCCCTCGCTCCGAACTCTGTACCACTGGTCACACCTAAAATATAAGGTCATGCCATGGGCTTCTCAGATTTTGCTTGCAACTTCTATTCTTTTGGTGGTTGTATTTTCCCCTTGCTACAAATGATCATATTGGGAATGTATATTGCAAACCCGTCTGCCTCGCTATGGAGGATATAGCTTTAGTATTGCTCTAAAACTCAAGTATATACTTCCCTGGTATTGATTTTACCATTACAGTTACAAAGCTTGACAGAGTATCAACAGTACCTAAGTAGGGCGGATCTTTTGCAAAAGTTCAACTTCCAGTTACAATGTGACTATGTTTTCCAACTACCTGAATAAAAAGGGACACCTTATTTAGCCGGCCCAATTAATGTCATACTGTAGTTATTATACTGCATTATTTTTTGGACATCATTGGTGCCATGTTGACTTCGGTTATCTTCAATCAATCATAACTCGAAAGAGATGAGTGGGATTTTGCATTGTCATACTCGTATTCTCATTGGTCAAAAAGAATATTATTAAAAAGTACCCTACTGGTATTTTTCCATTCTACAAATTGGACACTATTCATTTTATGATAATACGAGGCAATCTCAATATGATACATGTACTTTTGTTTCTGGATATGTGAACATTCCCTTTTCAAGGGACAATTGGCAACCGTAGCTATGACCAATAACATTTTTGTGTACACAACCCTCTTTTTCACACCACAGAAGGTATTGTCAAACTTTCTTACAGTATTGACATTGTTTGCAATAATTTTAATAGCATCACATGGATTACACATTTATCCACACTCAACTGAATTGTTAGGATCAAGACCCGTGAAAAAATAATCAATGAAAATTAGATGTGTTCTTGTACTGTTTTTGGGGGGGTGAGAGACCCCTCAGAAATTGATATGATATATAAATAGTAAAATAAATTATAAATAAGTAAAGAAGTGTGTTACATATCGGTATTGTCATTTGTTAAAATGCGAATCTGCACTGTCGTAACTATGATGTAAGGCTCATGCTTGTTCATTTGTTCCCTCAATAATCTCTCTTGGATTATGGCAAACAGACATTAAGTGTATGAATGAACCTCTTAATTATCTTGCATGACAATATACACCGAATATTTCTGATGCTATTTATAATTTTTGTAAAATGTCATGTACCCATAGTTACCGTTATTCTAATTGATTTTACTAACAGTAGATCTCTCTCTCCTACTCCAATCCCTGAACCCCCCATCTCTGTCTGTATTTATTTTTTACAGGAATCACTCAAGGTTTGGATAATTTGTACATTTTTACCTATGTTGTTAAACTGTCACCCTGTGACCAACTACTAAATTAATTACCCCTGGCAAATACTATAATTAATATAGATTAAGGTCATTTCAATACAAACAATGATTTTGGGGGATTTGTTAGAGGCAGCATAATTAAATCATAGTGCTGTTTGTACTTTATTGTTCTTCAATTCATTTCAATTTATTGGCGAAAGAAAAGCACAAGGCTAAGGACCATGTCTATTGTTTGTTCCAGTGTTTTGCATTCTAGCTCTTTTTAGAGACAATGCTCACTAAAACAGTTATTTTTGGCTTTTGATTGGCACTTGAGTACTACAGAGAGATAATGTAAAATAAAATAAAAATGTATATAATTCATAGCATTAAATCAAACATATATTATATAAATACTGTTCCATAAATATAACTATTTTATACAGTTAAAAACTGAGTTGGGCACCCCTTACTTACATAATCAAAAAGAAACATTTTTATCTGTATTTCTGATTCAAAGTGAGACAGTGTGAGCAGACACGATTGACATTCAACTGAACATCGTCCCCGAACTTAATTTGTCTCAAACCTTCAAAAAGGCAATGTTTATGAGTACATCTGCCCTGGCATGTGGGTCTATCTGTCATTTATAAATGTCTGTGCTGTTCTTTCTCTCCGTGGTTTTGGATTCTTGAACGATTGTCAAACCGGTCCATGAGGGCCGCTGTGGGTGCAGGTTTCTGTTCCAACCGATATAGCACAGACAGTTTAACCAATGAGATTTCTGCAGAAAACAAGAACCACCTGACTGCAATCCACTGATTGCACTTGTAGGACACCAGATTGGTGAAAAGGTGCCCTCTCAATGGGTTAGAATTAAAACCTGCACCCACTGCATCCCTTTGTGGAATAGTTTTCCCACCCCTGCTGGAAATATGAACATAGAAACTAGAAACCAAACAACTTCCAATTCATGCAACAAAATGACTGTTTCACAATTTGAATCTTGTAATAGTATAATCCAGGGGTGGCCAACTCCGGTCCTCGAGAGCCCCTATCCAGTCTGTTTTCCATATCTCCCTCCTCTACCACAACTGAATCAAATGGTCAACTCATCAGCAAGCTGTCCAGAAGCTTAACACCGATCCTGATTATTTGATTCAGGTATGTTGGTGGAGGGAGATGTGGAAAACAGACCGGATAGGGGCTCTCGAGGACAAGAGTTGGCCACCCCTGGTATAATAAATTAACGTTCATCATATTCTGATTTTAACCTTGTCTCATCTCATTTCATCTTCTTCCGCTTCTCCGAAGTCGGGTCGCGGGGACACCAAAATCAGCAGGGAAGCCCAGACTTCCCTCTCCGCAGCCACTTCATCCAGCTCTTCCGGGAGTATCCCAAGGTGTTGCCGGGCCAGCCGCGAGACATAGTCTCCCCAGCGTGTCCGAGGTCGGCCCCGGGACCTGGGACGTGCCCAGAACACCTCCTGAGGAAGGCGTCCAGGGGGCATCCTCATCAGATGCCCGAGCCAACTCATCTGGCTCCTCTCGATCCGGAGGAGCAGCGGCTCTACTCCGAGCCCCTCCCGGATGACCGAGCTTCTCACCTTATCACTAAGGGTGAGTCCGGACATCCTGTGGAGGAAACTCATTTCAGCCGCCAGGATCCTGTTCTTTCAGTCAAGACCCACAGCTCGTGACCATAGATGAGGGTGGGAATGTAGATCGACCGGTAAATAGAGACCCTCGCCTTTTGGCTCAGCTCCTTCTTCAACACGACGGACCGGTGCAAAGTCCGCATCACTGCAGACGCCGCCCTGATCCACCTGTCGATCTCCCGCTGCATTCTTCCCTCACTCGTGAAGAAGCCCCCAAGATACTAAAACTCCTCCACCTGGGGAGGACCTGATCCTTGACCCGGAGAGGGCACACCACCTTTTTCCGACTAAGGACCATGGTCTCAGATTTGGAGGTGCTGATTCTGGACCTGATCCACTGTTCCACGGCCTTGACCAAAATCACACTGCTCCTCCTGAATCAGAGATTCGACCTCCCGACGAACCTTCCTCTCCAGTACCCGAGATGAGACCATCCCGTGGAGGCTGAGGAGTCTGTTTCCCCAGCAATTGGAACACAACCTCCGGTCCCCCTTTTTAAAAAGGGGAACCACCACCCCGGTCTGCCAATCCAGAGGCACCGTCCCCGATGTCCACGCGATGTTGCAGAGTCATGTGAACCAAGACAGCCCCACAACATCCAGAGACTTTAGAAACCTGGGGCGGATCTCATCCACCCCCGGGGCCTTGCCACCGCTTTTCAACCCCAGAGATAAGAGAGTCCACCCCAGGGTCCCACAACTCTGCTTTCTCTCATGGGAAGGTGCCGCAGGGAATTGAAACTCCTTTTTGACAGGGGACTCCACCAGGTGTTCCCAGCAGACCCTCGTAAAATGTTTGGGTCTCCCGGGCCACTCTGGCATCTGCCCTTACCATTGGAGCCAACTCACCACCAAGTGGTGATCGGTTGACAGCTCCACCCCTCTCTTTACCCGGGAGTCCAAGACATGTGGCGCAGTTCTGATGACATGACCAAAAAGCTGATCATTGAACTGCTGCCTAGGGTGTCCTGGTGCCAAGTACACATATGGACACCCTTATGCTTGAACATGGTGTTCATTATTGTCAATCCACGATGAGCACAGAAATCTAACAATAGAGCACCACTCAGGTTTCGATCAGGGGGGCCGTTCTTCCCAATCAATCTCCTCTGGGTCTCACTGTCATTGCTCACGTGAGCATTGAAGTCCCCTAGCAGAACGAGGGAGTCCCCCAAAGGGGCACTCTCCAGCACCCCCTCCAAGGACTTCTAAAAGGGTGGGTACTCTGAACTGCTTCAATCACAGTAATTTAATTTCATAATATCCATATGGAGTCTTTGAAATAGATATATTGATTTTGGAGATTGACCACACCTCGGGAATGCCCTGGGGATTATGTGGAGCACAGATAAAACAGTTTTATTTAGAAAACAAATTAACCCAAATATTATGTACCAGACCACCACCGCCTTTGTTGAGAAATTAGATTACCCATGACTCAATATCGCAGCCCACCCAAGAAAGCTTTTCTACATATTTGGTTTCCCCTCAGTGCTCCCAAAATCCCCATTTCGCAGACAAGTTCATCTGTTTGTCAACACCGTACCTTTCAAATTTGGGTTTTGCTGCTGCATTTTCACCAAAATTTAATTTGATAAAATGTTCCTGCCATAATTTGTCGCTCCCATCACGAAAAGGTGCCTGGTGCTCATTACCCCGCGCGGGTATCTGCGAACCACACGACTGAATTTTCAGCTGCTGTTCTTCTTCTTCTTCTTCTTCTTTTTTCACCTCAGGCGCCTGAGGATTACCCTCAGCAGCGCTAGAGCTGCCACTGGAACACGGATAAGTTCATCCAGGGAGTTGCCCAAGCCGCGATGGTAGCGTTCGGTCATTAAGGCCGGGCAGCGGAGCCATAAGTGTTCAGACGACTCTGTTTCCTCGTCGCACAGGCGGCAGCGATCCGAGTTGGATTTCCCCACAAGGTGGAGCCAACGGCGGAGCAGGGGATGGTGTCCACTGCGGAAACGAATCAGGTCTGTGCGGTCTCCTTTCGATAGGGCAAGTTCTTCCTCTGTGACTTTTGTAGTGTAGGTCTGCAAAAGGCGGGGGTGGGAGAGGGGGGGGAGCGATCTTCACGTTGGATGATGGCACGTCTTGTGGCTGCGTCCGGGGGGGTATTGGTTTGGTCATCTAACGAGCCAAGTTTAGCTAGGGCATCAGCCAGGTCGTTTCCGCATATGTTGCAGTGGCCCGGGATCCACAGTAGCTGCAGTCGCTTAGGCGGAGGGAAAAGGGCGATGTCACCCTGAAGTCTCCGAATGGCGGGGTCTTGCGTATGGGGGTTTCCCATAGCTTGGACCAGCGATTTGCAGTCACTGAGGATAATTGATGTCTGCCAGTCTGCTGTTTCCCTCAGCCAGGAGAGTGCCTCGGTCAGTGCCACTTTTTCAGAGTGGTAGGAGCTGCTGCGGCTGCCAGTGGCACCATGCCATTGGTGGATGATTGCACTCTCCTTAATGACGACAAAACCTGCACCACCGTCCGCAGTGCCTTCTTTGGTGGATCCATCTGTGAAGATCTGTAGGTCCGGTTTACCCATGCTTCTGATGAGCTCTTCTGCCTTATCTCTTTGGGTGATGGTCGGCATGTGTTTAGAGACTGCGGTAAAGGCGGTTTGGATGGGGGGGGGGGGGGGGTAATAGCCAGGGTGGGCAGGGATGGGAAGAGTATGTGCAAGGGGTATGGAGTTCGAGAGCGGCAAGACGGGGAAGGGTCGATGATCGCCAGTCTGGCTTCTTTTGCAAACGCATTTTAACGTTTTCATGGAGGAGGCGGTGTCGGGGATCAGAAGGAGGCAGCTGGTTCCAGGCATCCGCCTTAAGAAGTGCTTGTAACTTGAGGCGGGATGAGAGGGGTGTGAGATGTGCCTCATGTAGGACTGCTTCGGTGGGGGTAGACCTGAGGTGGTGAGTTATGGCGCGGGCTGCTTCCAGTTGGGCGGTTTCAAGGGATTTGAGGTGAGTTTGGGCCAGCCAGGCACCATGCCGGTGCTGCGTACTCCGCAAGACTTCTCTGGGTGGCAATATACACTGTTCTAAGGTCTTTTCCGTGCCACCCTCCCCGTCAGACAACCGATTAGCATTCGAGATCCACCATCATTTTTCATTTCCGAGTGTGCTTAACATTGTTTTAATTTGTTAATTTGTGTGTTTATGTGAGTGTAGATGTATGTTAAATCTGTTGCCACTCACAATTCCACCCAATTGGAAAATGTCTGCATTCATTTTATTGGCTTCATAAATTATTTTCTTTTTTCTCTTGTTTTGCATACATACGGAGATTTGCGTACATATTTCATACAAATATCTGTGTTTTATATTAGTTTTTGTTTGGGACAGGGGTTGGCAATCCAAAAGGTTGAAATAGCCATATTGGATGAAAAAAAAAACATGTATGTCTGGAGCGGCAAAAAAAAAAAAAGCTTGATGAAGGCATAATAATGACGACAACACATGCTCAATGTATCTATAATAGACTACTATCAAAATTACTAAGTTGGCTACGAATACATCATGAGCATTCATGAATATGTTTATTTTTCCTGCAGTGCATTCTGTAGAGCAGGGGTGGGCAAACCGCTCCTCGAGAGCCGCTGTGGGTGCAGGTTTTTGTTGCAACGATCCAGCACAGACACTTTAATCAATGAGATTTCTGCAGAAAACAAGAAGCACCTGACTGCAATCCACTGAATGCACTTGTAGGACACCAGATTGGTGAAAAGATGTCCTCATTATGGGTTGGAATGAAAACCTGCACCCACTGCGGGTGGAATAGTTTGCCCACCCCTGCTGGAGAGAATGATGCAACACGTGACTGCTCTGTTGTACGATGCCACCTTAAATTCATTACTTTTTTATCATCTCCTGGGTTGCAATAAAACTTGGAGCTCTAGTGGAATTTGGAGACGCAATCTACTTCTTAATTCACTTAACTCCAAAATGAGGGACCAGCAGAAGATCTGCCGGGCAACTCGGGACCGTACCCCTCCCAGTCGACGAGGTACTGCAGGCCGAGGCCCAGGCGGCGAATGTCCAGAAACCGCTCCACCTTCAATTCTGGGGCCCCATCGATCCTCAGCGGAGGTGGTGGGGGTGGGAAAACAGGCTTGTCTCGACCGGCTTGACCTAGGAAACATGGAAAGTGGGATGGGTGCCGAGGGATGCCGGGAGTTTGAGGCACACAGCGCATGGGTTAATCACCCGTTCAATTTTGTAAGGGCCAATGAAGCGGGGGACAGCTTACGGGATTCAGTCTTAAGAGGAAGGTCTTGGGAGGACAACCAGACCTTCTGGCCGACGACATAGGTGGGTGCCGGGGCGCTGTGGCGATTTGTCTGTCTCTGAGTGCGTGTGGAGGAGCATTGTAGTGCAGTGCGGGCTTGGTCCCAAACCCGCGCACATCTGGCAAGGTGTGCCTGGATGGACGGGACAGCTATTTCTGCCTCCAGAGACAGGAACAAGGGGGGTTGTTATCCCAGGGAACATTGGAACGGGGAAAAACTGAAAGAGGAATTGGGGTGAGAGTCGTGGGTGTATTTGACCCAGGGCAGCTGGTCGCTCCAGGTGGTTGGCTGAGCATGGGTGGTGCAGTGGAGTACTTCTTCCAGCTGCTGGTTAGTCCGCTCTCATTGTCCGTTCATTTTAGGGTGATAACCAGAGGAAAGGCTCACAGTAATGTTCAGCGCTGAGCAGAAAGCAGACCAGACAGGTAAACTGGGGACCCCGGTCTGAGAAAATGTCAGCGGGAATTCTTTGCAGACGGAACACATGCGCACAACTAAATCTGCAGTCTCACGGGCTGAAGGCAGCGTGTGCGGTCGATTGGTCGCCGGTCTTTTGGTCACCGGTCTTTTGGTTGCGGTCTTTAGGTCGCCTGGAAGTTTGGTCGTCGTCTTTTGGGTCGCCGGTCTTTTTTTGTCGCCGGTCTTTTTTGTCGCCGGTCTTTGGGTCGTCTTTTGGTCGCCTGATCGGCTACTGCCATCTACTGTCAATTTATTAAATAGCAGATGGTGTTTTTATTGAAGCAGTCCAATGAACCTTCATTCTCTCTGGAGAACTTGCAATGTGGAAATACTTTAGATTAGATGGTCATTTTTATCAAACAAATAAAAGTATTAGTATAATTTTAGTTAGACAGTATTTAGATCGTTTCAACAGTATTTAGACTCTAAATACTGTTGAAACGATCTAAATATCTAATATCAAAATATCAATAAGAGCACTCATTTAACACATCAATAAGAGCACTCATTTAACACATCAATAAGAGCACTCATTTAACACATCAATAAGAGCACTCATTTAACACATCAATAAGAGCACTCATTTAACACATCGGCTGCTGCCATTGACTGTCATAGGCGTCCAATGAACCTTCATTCTCTCTGGGAGAACTTGCAATGTTGAAATACTTTAGATTAGATGGTCATTTTTATCAAACATCAAAATATCAATAAGAGCACTCATTTAACACATCGGCTGCTGCCATTGACTGACATAGGCGTCCAATGAACCTTCATTCTCTCTGGGAGAAATAAGAGCACTCATTTAACACATCGGCTGCTGCCATTGACTGACATAGGCGTCCAATGAACCTTCATTCTCTCTGGGAGAATGAATGGGAGAATCTCTCTTAAGGTAGAAAAATGGTTAAGAATGCCCAGAAAAGTGTTCCAAAAGCGGAGTAATAGTTTTTAAAACAGCATTTAATGATTAAATACAAATACTGGAGCTTTTCAGACATTAATTGGGGGTGATTTTCCCGGAGGAAAGACAGCTATAAACCTCGGCGCGACCAAATGCGACGACCATTTGCGAAAGGGCCTACATTTCACTAAAACGGGGTAAAATACGCACTTATTGATGAAATACAAATACCGGAGCTTATCAGACATGACTACCGGGCTCTGGGGGTGATTTTCCCGGGGGAAAGACAGCGATAAAAGTCGGCGCGACCAAATGCGACGATATGCGACCATTCGCAAAAGTGCCAAAAATGCACTAAAATGCGGTAAAATCAGCACTTAGTGATGAAATACAAATACTGGAGCTAAAATGACAGTCGATGGCAGCAGCTGATGTGTTAAATGAGTGCTCTTATTTCTCCCAGAAAGAATGAAGGTTCATTGGACGCCTATGACAGTCAATGGCAGCAGCCGATGTGTTAAATGAGTGCTCTTATTGATATTAGATATTTAGATTGTTTCAACAGTATTTAAATCTTTTCAACAGTATTTAGACTCTAAATACTGTTGAAACGATCTAAATACTGTCTAACTAAAAGTATACTAATACTTTTATTTGTTTGATACTGTTGAAACGATCTAAATACTGTCTAACTAAAAGTATACTAATACTTTTATTTGTTTGATAAAAATGACCATCTAATCTAAAGTATTTCAACATCTCCAGAGAGAATGAAAGTTCATTGGACTGCTTCAATAAAAACACCATCTGCTATTTAATAAATTGACAGTAGATGGCAGTAGCCCATCAGGCGACCAAAAGACGACCCAAAGACCGGCGACAAAAAAGACCGGCGACCCAAAAGACGACGACCAAACTTACGGGCGACCTAAAGACCGCGACCAATCGACCGCGTACCGAAGGCAGCTTGCGGGGTGCGACAAAGTGTGCGGCTTTGGAAAATCGGTCAACTATAGTCAGAATGACTGTGTTGCCTCGGGACCTAGGGAGACATATGACAAAGTCGATGGCAATATGGGACCAAGGATGGCTAGGAATCGGCAGTGGAAGGTGTAGTCCTCTGTGCATGAGGCAATGGCGTGAACTCTGCCTGCAGCGAAGGTAAAAAGGGAGCAGCGTAGACGAGCCGTTTGACGTAGTGTGGAGGTCGATTGCTGAGAGGTCTGTAGAGAGGTCCAAAGCAAGGTTACAAGGCACAGGGTCGTAATCGTGGTAGTGTCCGTGGTCGTGGTAGTGTCCAAGATTGTGGTTGTTGGTCCGAAGGCAAAACAAGAGATTAAGATCAGGCAAGAAAGGCAAGGAAATTGGCCCATCTGGCGCTGGGTCTCACACCTTCCTCATTGGCAATGAATGCACAAAACGTTTCCCTCAGTTATTTGGCTATGCGCAAATCTTCATTGACAGAAATGTTGAAATTTAATATTTATTGTCCACATTCTTACAGCATTGGAACACATTAAGAATGTTAGTTTCATGTTTGTCCTCCTACAGAAACCATATTAAAAGAACATTATATTTCTTTCCCCCATTTTCTATATTGAAATGTTTTTGAAAAAGCTCTAGGGAGCCACTACGGCAGCGCCAAGAGCTCCAGATCCTAGCGTTGCTGATGCCTGGTTTAGGACGTAGAATTATAGATCAGGGGCAGCCCGGTGGATGTATGGTTAGGTTGACGTCCAAAGTGGAGGTACCACTGAATATGAAAGCATTGCTCTCTTATTAATGCTAAAAAATGATACTTTTTTATATTGAATACATATAGAGTATTTCTTCCTCCATAGTCTGTGCTCATTTTTTTCATTCATTTTTTTCGCTTTTTTATTTTACGTATATTCCTTCTCTTTATATTTCAATCAATTATTTTTCTGTATGTCACCACCAAAGGACAGCCCCAGAGCTGAATATGAATTCCAAGTTATGCAGAAGTCTCTAAGGAAAGATCACGAAACACAGTACAAGGTAAGATATGCTTGGCACTAGAGCTGGAGGATAAAACGATAACGATAATTATTGTGAAATAATTTTTTTCAACGATAATTCGATAATTTAAACTGCAATTACACCACCTGACCACCACATAAACCACGGGCGCTGTTGCAAGATGAACGCTAGTTCCAGACCAACACACAGAGGAAGAAACGGATGATGAGGAAACTTGTTTTTAGCATGTTATCAAAAAACAATAACACTGTAAAAATAAACGATTACGAGATGCAGGTCAACACCCAACCGTCCCACAAAGACATCCAAGTGAATTCTCCCTGGCGTTTTTTTTTTTTTTTTTTAATGTCTCATTTACTTGTGCGCATAGAGCAGCCTTATTGAAAATCTCCTCCACTGTCCTCATCTGTAATAATTTTTCTTACTTGATATCAAGATGTTTTTCCATTTTATGTAAATAACTTTTTAATTTTTTTTTTGTAAATAGCCATATGTGAGGTAAATATTCACTGTTTCTTTTTGTGTTGCTGAAAATAGTCTGCTTGCTAATGGTGATGATGTCTTCAATTGATCTCATCTCATTTTCTGAACCGCTTTATCCTCATTAGGGTCACGGGGGGTGCTGGAGCCTATCCCAGCTGACTCCGGGCCAGAGGCGGGGGCCAGCCGATCGCAGGGCACAAGGAGACGGACAACTATACACACTCACACCCATACCTAGGGGCAATTTAGAGTGTCCAATCAGCCTACCATGCATGTTTTTGGAATGTGGGAGGAAACCAGAGTACCCGGCAGAAACCCACTGAGGCCCAGGGAGAACATGCAAACTCCACACAGGTGGACATGACTTGGATTTGAACCAAGGACCCCAGAGCTGTGAGGCCAACACACTAGAATCGACAACCTTCTGATCCAAAACACTGCACATGAGAAATCTTGTGAAATGTAAACAATGTAACAGTGTACTGCAGGGCCTCTAAGCTATTCCAGAAAGGGTCACAGTGGGTGGAGGATTTCCTTCCAACTAAATAAGAAGACACTTTTTCAGTAATCTTGTATCATACAACTAAAATCAATTGATTGAAGTTAGGTGCTGCTTGTTTTGGCAGAAACCTTCCGCCTGACTCCAGTGCGCTCAGCGTAAGTTCCCTTCCCACTCGATGAAAGTGTGATTGTGAGTGCGAATGTTTGTCAATCTCTATGTGTGCCCTATGGCTCACTGGCAACCAGTTTAGGGAGACGTTATATTGCCCTATCGTTCTTTGTGTTCCACAGAAGACCACCAATAACCCTACAAATATTAAAATTTGCATTTTCACCAATTTCTTTATTTCGCAGATTGAAAAGCTGACATGCCGGGATCGTCTTCCCGCTTATATGACAAACATTGTCACAATGTTGTTAATGGTGAGCTGTACAGTTGTTGATGGTTGTTATAAAATATATTGTATGCATTAGGATATGATTAATTTTATTTTCGTAACTGCAAACTTCTGTGTTGTCAGATTGGTGTTACCTTTGCCATTGTATTTGGTGTCATCTTGTATCGCATCTCTACAAAAGCTGCTCTTCATATGAGTTCCAATCCAACCACACGGAACCATGTACAACTTACCGTCAAAACAACAGCAGCTATTATCAACCTAGTGGTTATCCTCATACTGGATGAGGTATATGGAGTTGTGGCACGCTGGCTCACTGTTTTAGGTAAATTTAATCATGTACAAAAAATTTAAAGGATATGTTGATCTAATGTGTTACCCCATTGCTTCCTTTATATACTTATTACGGCACAATTTTTGAAATACTTGTCACCTATTGATTATGATTGGAGGAACAAATCTGCATTGTTTGTTGTGTTTGTTGCTGCCCACAGGGTAGAACATCTATTGAATCTCGTAATTTTGTATAGTTTGTGTAGTCCCTCATAGTATATTAATTAACCGTGACCGGACGTTTCGTCGACGGACAGTTCGTCGACCGGACGTTTCGTCGAACGGACGTTTGGTTGACGGACAATTCATCGCCGGACATTTCGTCGAACGGACAATTTGTCGCCGGATTCGCTCGCTCTCAAAATTATAATCATGAGAGAGAGAGAGAGAGAGAGAGAGACAGAGAGAGAGTTTACTGTTGAAAGCGATCAACCAGGTAATCTCTCGCTCTCAAAATTATAATCATGAGAGAGAGAGAGAGGAGAGTTTGTAAATGTCAGAGCATTAATATCTAAATATCTAATATCAAAATTATCGATAAGTTGCGTGTTATTGGCGTGTGTAAGTTTTTCAAACTACGGCCCGTTAGGCTTTTTAATCCGGCCCGCCAACGTTGTCTAAATTATAGTAAAAATCAAGGACCTCATTCATTTCCATTTGCCCTGCAATACCCTCGTTTCCCCAATATATGACGCACAAGTCTAGACCTTTGTTGGAGTGTAACTTGAACAACATGCCGCTTATCACTCTCAATTTAAAGACTGCTTTCTTTCGGTGGTTATTTAACTATCACTCTCTCTCTCTCGCTCATGATTAAAATTTTGAGAGCGAGCGAATCCGGCGATGAAACGTCCGTTCGACGAAATGTCCAGCGGCGAATCCGTCGACCAAACGTCCGTTCGACGAACTGTCTGTTCGATGAACTGTCCGTTTGACGAACTGTCCGTCGACCAAACGTCCGTCGACGAAACTTCTGGGTACCATAAATTGGAGCGCAATGCAAACAGCTTCTTATACAGTAATAAATACCTTGAGATACTATCTTAATGCGTTCCAGGACTGAGCTCGTATGTCAATTTACTCATATCTCAAAACAAATTTTCCCATTTAAAATAACTAAAACAAACTAGTTCGTTACGCCCCTCTGAAAAAAAGACACCTAAAAATAGGATATTACATTATTCTTATTCACCACATACACTCACAAAGTAACAAATACCCATCTAGTGGTTAGGATCTGCAAGAAAATGTGACATTATTGTGTACAGTATTGTACGGAGTTCTTAGCTTTGAGACAGACCGTAGTGGCTAACGGGGAGGAGACTGGACATGTTCGGGTCGCCACACTTTTGTGACACAACGTAACATAACATAAACTTTAACCTAAATGAACTTTGCTTAATATACACTTAAAAATGGATGTAACCTTGTTGTGCTATAACCGAGGCAACGCTGTAAATGTATTCCCCCGTGGCTTTCGGGTCGGAACTAGCTGCTTTTCGTGTCTCACAAATGAGTATATCCCCAGTATGTTTTTGTAAAGTTATTGAACCAGCCACGACTCACGTTGAAGGTTTTGGCTGGTGTCGAAGTATCCCCTTTCTGAGTTTGAGTTTGATTTGTTAAATAAGGGACAGCACATATTAATGAACATATTTATACTCATGTTAATGAACATATATATGTAAATATGTAAGATTGTAGCCGAGGACTAATTTCCATCTTTAGTACCTTGTGTAGGTTGAAGATAAACGATCACACATGTAGCACAGTTTTAAACGCCACAGTTATGCTCCTGTTGGTGCTCTCTAACAAGTGATTACCATATTTTACCTCACAGGTTAGTAGAGAGCCAAATGCACCCATGCAAAGAGCTACATATGGCTCCCGAGCCATATGTTCCCTAGCCCTGGTCCAATAAAGCTATTAGCAATACGGTGCAGGCCCTTTTATTTACCTAGGGAACTAAGCATCTACATACATCCGGATGCGAACGTTAACACGGCAATTAACCTCCTGCTAATGGCTGTAAACAAACAGCACCTTGACCACCCTGATGGAGTCTTTATTGTCGCTGGTGACTTCAACAAAGCGTATTTAAAGACTGTTCTGCCTAAGTTTATTCAGTAAGTAAAGTGTCACACTAGAGGAGACAAAACTCTTGACCATGTTTATTCTAATATCAAACATGCCTATAAAGCCACTTCCCTCCCTCCCCTGGCTGGATCAAATCATCTCTGCCTATCCCTCACCCCCGCATACACTCCACTCCGGAGGCTAACAAGGCCACAAATAAAGATAATAAAAACTTGGCCCGAGCAGGCCCTTTCTCAGCTGCAGGACTGTTTTTCCCGCACCAACTGGAACTTTTCGAACACAACAACCTCCAGGACTACACGGACACTGTACTTTCCTACATCAAAAACTGCATGGACAACGTCACTGTTAATAAACGGATACAGGTTTTTCCTAACCAAAAACCCTGGATGACCAAGGAGACACAGGCACTCATCAAATGCCGTAACACTGCCTTCAGATCAGGGGACACGGTACAATACAGCGCTGCCAGAGCAGAGCTGAAGAGAGGCATTAAAAAGGCCAGGGCAGCATATACAAAGAAAATTGAGGAGCACTTCACAGGAAATAACCCAAAGAAGATGTGGCAGGGAATACGACATATTACCAATTACAACAACAATAACATGTCTGTTAACGCAGATGCCTCACTAGCGGAGGAACTGAACCGTTTCTTTGCCGGCTTTGAGACTGACAAATCAGACCCAGTCTCAACACCCCCACCACCACCCTGCAGCAATACACTGAAGTTTCAGGAACAGGAAGTGAGACTGGTAATGCGGTCTGTGAACACCAGGAAGGCTGCTGGCCCTGACGGAGTACATGGGAAGGTGCTCAAAGCCTGTGGTGACCAGCTGGCTGGAGTTTTCACAAAAAAATTCAATTGTTCCCTGCAACAATCCATCATTCCATCCTGCCTGAAATCTGCCACAATTATCCCTGTCCCCAAAAAGCCAACCATTGACAGCCTGAATGATTATAGGCCTGTTGCACTCACGCCTGTGATCATGAAGTGCTTTGAAAAGTTGGTCGCCCGCCATATCAGGAATACAATCCCTCCCTCAGTTGACCCTCACCAGTTTGCTTATGAAGCAAACAGGTCCACTGAGGATGCTATCGCCATTGCTCTACACACAGCACTGAGCCACCTGGAGCACCATGGGAATTACGTGAGGATGCTTTTCATTGACTGTACACCTGTTTCAGATTTGAGATCTCCCTTTTTAGTATTCTCATCTGCTCTGATATGTTTTTTTGAGCAGATAAGTATCTATTTTGAGGAAGGTTTCTTGAGAATAGGTTGAGGTTATCGTCTGATAAACCTGTAATCGTATTGAACGTCTCTTGGATCCTCTCATACTTATTGGAAAAGAGATCTATGCATGTTTCGGAAGAAGCAATTAGTCTAGCAGGACTTTTGATAAGATATTTAAATCTCCAAGCAAGATAACTTCATTTTTTTGTGTCGCATTCCCTGAGTAGGGCCTGAAGCTCCATATAGAATTTATTAGAGGCGGATGGAGGTCTATAAATGCCAATCAAAGTTATTGACATCTGTGGGGATAAAAATTTTGAGGCTGATGCATTTAAAGTTGTGTATGTTGACCCATTCTATCTGTTCACATTTAAGGTGTTCCCTAACATAGAACATCAGTTCCCCACCACGGTTTGCCATACGGTCCCTTCTGAAGATATTGTAACCTGGTGTTTGCAATCCTACCATCAGTGAATTTACATTTAGCCAGGTCTTGGTTAAGCATAAAAAAAATCAAGGTTTGAGTCACTGAATAGATGATGAATTTGGTCACACTATGGCAAGATGCTTTTGATATTTAAATAACCACCAAGGAGTCCTTTTGGTTCATGTTGTGGGTCACATAGCGCCGTGGCTTGGTTAAGGGTACTGTATAAATGACCAGTTCTTTTTTTCTTAAATAGAATGTTTCTTAGACATAATTCATTCTGGGACTTATCCACCGCAAGTTTAACTTGAAGAGTTGAAAGTCCAGCTAACGGACGCATAGGTCCGCATAAATCCCTCACAGACACACCCTTTGTTGGTTCATCTTGAAGAGGTTTAAATCCGGCAAAAGAGCACGTAGGGTCATCTAATGGACGTATATAAAAGTCTAACGTACCTAGCGGTGTACGTTCGGCTAATTTCGCTAATGCTGTACGTTCAGCTAATTTAGCTAACGGTGTAACTAACGGTGTGTCAAGGTCTTACTGTATAATGGAGTGCTTTTGTAAATGTCAACAAGTCCGTCTATATTTGGAAAGAACTCAGGGTGTCCTCTTTTTACATTTTCAAAGGAGATTAAAGGTAACCTGTTTCCTGTTGCCAAATGAGGTTTCACTCATATAGTTATCCTATATGACTAGCTGACTAGCAAGCCAGTATTGTAGCAAAACTTGTTAAAGAAGTGTAACACTTGCAAAACTGTGTGCTTTCTATTTTAGAGGTTCCAAAAACAGACAAGAATTTTGAGGAAAGACTTATATTTAAGACCTTTATTCTGAAGTTCGTCAATGCTTTTACACCAATAATCTACATTGCTTTCTTCCGAGGAAGGTAAGTGGTTTCACTGTAAATTATGTTTAACTAATTTTATATTAATATTACTTTTGTTGTGGATGATGAATAAATGCCTTAGAATCAAACTGAATACTCCAATCCTTCCACTGTCTTTTCTAAACAGACTAGTGGGCCGGCCAGGGAACTATTTGTATGTTTTTAAATCCTACAGAATGGAAGAGGTAAGGCTTGTAATTCGGTAAAATAAAACAGCAGCTTTATTGACAGTAGCTGCAATTGTAAATTAAAATTTCAATCAATGATTTAAGATAAGCCTTAAATTCATATAATTCACAGTATGTCCCACCATTATTCAGGGACAAATATTTTGTCTCAACTACCCAATTTTCCAGGATTATAGCAGAAAAGTAGTAATATGACTAATTCAAAGTGTATTCTTTTTAAGTAAATTAAATAAAAATACATAGCGAAAGATAATAGGTCTGCTGTTTCATCCCCTAATTTTGTATTTACAGTGTACTCATGGAGGCTGTCTGATGGAGTTGTGTATTCAACTGAGTATAACCATGTTGGGGAAGCAGTTAATTCAGAACAACCTTTTTGAGATTGGAATACCGTAGGTTAAATCACGTTTATTTGTACTACTTGAATTAAAATATATTTGCATTTTAGTCATTGTGTAGACAGTCATACATACCTCTACTTACGAAATTAATTGGTTACAGAACTTTTTTCGTAACTTGACAAATTTGTAAGTAGAGGTGTATTGTATATGTAAATTCTCTAATTCGTTCCACGGTCCTCACACATCTACTAAATAAATCATTTAATATTGGTCAACATGACCCAATGTAGTAAGAAAGATGTGAGAAAAACACAAAAATGAGAGAAACTGATCATACAAACCCGTGTTAAA